>NW_006408539.1:13328477-13330862 GCF_000296735.1 Chrysochloris asiatica
AACCTCTGGAAGTTCTCTGTCAATGTATGATTGTAGTTAATTTGATTTCTGTGCGTTCCATCTGGTGAGGTTCACCTGTATTGTCACCTTTCATGCTGTTAAAAAATGATGGTATTTGCAATGAATGTTGTAGATCTTGTGAATTCTATCATACAATTTCCAGCATCATTTCTATCACCAAGATATTTTCCAACAACTTATCGTTTCTCTTTGTTTCCAACCTTTGCATTCCAATCACCAGTAATTGTCAATGCAACTTGATTGCTTGTTTGATTAATTTCAGACTGAAGAAGTTGGTAGAAGTCTTCAATTTCATCATCACCTGCTTTAGCTTTTGGTGTGTTAATTTGAATAATAGTGGTATTAACTGGTCTTCCTTATAGGCATATCCTATCACAGAGCATATTATACTTCAAGAAAGATCTTGGAATGTTATTTTTGATGATGAATATGATGCAATGTCTCTTCTACTTGTCATTCCCATCATAGTAAGCCAAATGATTGTCCAATTCAAAATGGCCAATATGAGTCACTAAACCATTTTTTTTTTTTTTTTGGGCAGTCACAGGTGTAAGCCACATAATGGCATTTTGACTATAACAGCCAGTATACAGACCAATAATATAAAGTTGGAGGCAAAGGAATAAGGAAGTGGTTGGGCTAAAAATTGTAGGAGGCTTCTATTCCAAAGATTTAATCATTGAAGCAGCAAATATTTCTTATCTCAATGCCTGAGCCCTATTATTAACACTAATTGCAACTTTTATAACAGCAATCTACAGCTCCCAAAAATTATTTTTTATGCTCTTCTAGGACAGTCTTGATCACATGTAACTAAAATTTTGCTGAAGATAATTAAAAATGACAGCAGTACATTGACAGGGACCTGCCTGAAACTTAAGCCAGGTTCAGAAGAGGACGTGGAACTAGGGATATCATTGCTGTGTCTGATGGATCCTGGCTGAAAAGCAGAGAATACCAAAAAGAGGTTACTTTTGCTTTATTGGCTATGCAAAGACTTTCAACTGTGTGCATCATGCCATGCTATGAACAACATTTCAAAGAATGGATATTCCAGAAAACTTGATTGCATTCATGAAGAACCAGTACATAGACCAAAAGGCAATAGTTTGAATAGAATAAGGGGATACCGAATGGTTTAAAATTAGGAAAGGTGTGTTCCAGGGCCATATACGTTCACCATACTTATTCAATATGTATGCTGAGCAAATAATCTGAGAAACTGGATTATATGAAGAAGAGCATGACATCAGGATTGAAGGAAGTCTCATTAACAACCTGTGAAGTGCATTTGATACAACCTTGTTAGCTGAAATCAAAGAGAACCTGAAATGCTTACTGATGAAGATTAAAGAAAGCAGTCTTCTGTATGGAATGCACCTCAATGTAAAGAAAACAAAAAATCCTCACCACTGGACCAATAAACAACATCCATAAAAATGGAGAAAAGATTGAAGTTGTCAAAGACTTCATTTTGCTGAATCCACAATCAACACTCATGGAAGAGGCAGCCAAGAAATCAAATTATGTACTGTGTTAGGCACATCTGCTGCACAAGACCTCTTTAAAGTATTAATGAGAAAAGACATAAGTTTGAGGACTAAGGTGTGCCTGACCCAAGCCATGGTATTTTCAACTGCCTCATATGCATTGAAAATTGGACAATGAATATGGAAGACCATAGAAGAATTGGTATATTTGAGTGGAGAATAATGAAAGTATCACGAACTGCAAGAAGAACAAACAGATATATTGGAAGATGTACAACCAGAATGATCTTTAGAAGGTAGTACTGTGAGACTTGATTTCTCATACTTTGGACATATTGTCTAGAGGGACCAGTCACTACAGAAGAACATAATGCTTGGTAAAGTGGAGGTTCAGCAAAAAAGAGGAAGATGAGATTAATTGGCACAGTGGCAGCAGCAATGGGCTCATGTTTAACAACAATTATGAGGATGGCATAGGACTGGGCAGTGTTTTTTTCTGTTTTGCATATGGTTGCTATGAGTAAGAACCGTAGCATAGTGGTTACGAATCAGGCTGCGAACTTCAAGGTTAGCAGTTCGAAACTACCAGCTGTATCACAGGAGAAAAATGAGGCTTTCTGCTCCCTTAAAGATTTACAGTCTTGAAAACCCTGTACAGGGTCACCATGAGTGAGAACCAACTCCATGGCACATAACAACAATAACGTGAGCATACTATATGTTTTCTATGTTTTACAGGCAGAAATTTCAAGATGCTAAAATCCAAAAAATGTATGAAGGACTCATCTAAGAAGTGTTGTTGTTTAGTGCCATCAAGTCGGTTCCAACTCATGGTGATCCTGAATAGGGTTTCCAAGGAGCGGCTGGTGAGTTT
>NW_006408539.1:13331235-13333463 GCF_000296735.1 Chrysochloris asiatica
ATAGATATAGATATAGATATAAATATAGATATATATATATAATGTTTATTATCAAAGAAATGACTTACAATTGTGGAGTCCTAGGTCCTCAGCAGAATAGAGAGTGAGAGTCCCTCCCTGAAGTCCATTCTATTGGAAGCAGGCCACAACCCCAAGGAAGCACTCCTTTAATTGATTGCTTGTAGCGACTCATTGAAATTAACTCTGCCTGTATTAGGTTTAGTCACCATTGGAACAAGCACTTCAACTGCTAAAACTCTGGAAATCCTGGCCTAGTCCAGTTAACACCGAACCCTAACTAGTACAATGTAAATCAGGAGGGAGAGAAAAACAGAGTGAGAAGATTTTGTAAATATGTTGTACAGAGAGGTGCCCTATTAAAGGAGACCTATTTTATAATTAGAACCACGTGGAAACATTGGCATTTACTATAACTGAAGATCTAAAATATAAAAATAACAGTGAGTCACAAAAATTTGGGGGTCATCAGTGCTTAACAGAATTCCATCTCATGAGTTTGACTGCGTCTTTCCAGGCAAAGTAAAATAGAGAAGTTTTCCATCATAGTTCCTCTCTTTAATAATGAATGACTGACATTCAGTGGGTCTACTACATTTGTTGCCATGGCAACAGAGTTGTGGAACTAGAGGAACTATTAATTATGACTCTTTAGTAACTCAATTACGTGTTTGATTGTAGGACGCACGCAGTTAATGAAACTTGATAGTGCAGCATATTGCTCCATATGGTTCAAACTCACCAGCATCTCCTTGGAAACCCCATACAGGGTCGCTATGAGTCGGAACTGACTTGACTGCACTAAACAATCACAGCATTGCTTTATAAGTCTCAATTTGAGTTTTCCTCCAGAGCGAGTTGCCTTCCTAACCATCCCATTAAGTGTTATGATCTCAATCCCTTGTGAGACAGTTGTGCTTGATCCAGTGATCCACATCCTCTAATCTTTCTTCAGACCACATACATTTCGACAATGAGCTCTTCTGAAGAAGCTACAATTGTATCCAGTACACAGTTATTACTGGGTTTATCAGGCTTTTTCTGAAGCTTGCTCATCTGAAGCAGAGAAGAAAATTCTCATCCAACTAGCCTTTGCCATTAGATCTACGGGTTCTAACTCATGGCACATATTGATAATTTATTGGGAAAAAATTCCCCGATAAATTTTCCTTGGACAAGAGGAAGTCCGTGGTGGTCTCCACAGGTGATTGACAGTTGGCTACTTGTCTGAGCTCTGTATGAAAAGTCACTGTTGGTTTTTTCGCATGTTTGTTTTGTTTTAATTTTTGTTTGATTTTTAATTGAGTCATTGCATACACTGCTGGCTGTTAATCCATCACTTTCACGGGGAGGAAATGTTGCATTGTTGTTTGTATGCTTTTCTTATTATTTTTTATGATAATTATTCAAGGCCTGACTTTTCTCCTCTCATCACTGTGAGATTACAGATCTGTTTGAAAGAAATGTGAAATAATAATAATAATAGAAGGTGAACTACTAAAAGCTCAACAAAGACAGACACCAGCTCAGGAATATCATGTTGGAAGCATTGCTAATGTCATAGTATCATGTATACAATAAATATTTGTTTACTGATATTTGATCAGATTAAATTCAGTACATTGAAATAATAAGCTTGGTGTTTGGGGTCTCACTGGGTCAGAGATGATGTCTTACTCTATTCCTAGAGAATAATGATACTGCAATAATATATATAGCATATATATAATATATATAGCGAATAATGATACTGCAATAATGCTTCCTATATTAATATAGGAATACAAGATAATATTGTAGGAAGGTAAGAATGAAATTTCTGATTGAAAGATGTGTAGCCAGAATGATGCTTAATAAAGAATATGGGAGACATATTCTCAAATCCCTGGAGAAAGACATTCTATTGGTAAATATGGCACTATAGGGTTAATACTGGGCTGCTAACAGCAAGGTTAGTGGTTCAAACCCATGAGCTGCTCTCAGAAACCAACTCAACGGCAGTTAGCAACAACAAAGGAGAAGGTCAGCAAAAAAAGAGGAAGATTCTCAACAAGATGGATTGAGACAGTGGCTGCAACAACGGGCTCAACTACAACCAGGATGGTGGGGATGCAGGTAACTACAGCGAGGACGGTGTGGATGCAGGTAACTACAGCGAGGACGGTGGGGATGCAGGTAACTACAGCGAGGACGGTGGGGATGCAGGTAAC
>NW_006408539.1:13333718-13344274 GCF_000296735.1 Chrysochloris asiatica
GTAACTACAGCGAGGACGGTGTGGATGCAGGTAACTACAGCGAGGACGGTGGGGATGCAGGTAACTACAGCGAGGATGGTGGGGATGCACTTAACTGGGCAGTGTTTCTTTCTGCTCGACATGAAGTCACAATGCTTTGGGACCTACTCAACGACATCTAACAACAACAATATAGGATGGTTGAGTTTAGTGTTGTCTCATTTCTTTTGTCATCTCTCTTCATGAGGAAGAAGAGACATGGTAGAAAATGAGTATAGAAAAGTTTCATAGAATGAACAGGTTGGTGATAGGTGTCCTAAAGTCAACTTTGACTCATGGTGACCCTGTATGACACTGTAGAACTCTTTCATAGAGTTTTCTAGAATACAATCTTTACAGGAGCAGATCACCAGATCTTTCTACAGCAGAGCTGCTGTGTGTGTTCAACACATCAACCTTTCAGTTAGCAGATGAGTGCTTAACAATTGGGCTACCAGAGCTCCTTAGAAAATTAATATTCAAACTAAATCTATGCAAAAATTGCATATCATTCAGGAGCAATTCTTGGTTCTTTTTATTAACTTGACATGACCTTAAGTAAGTCATGAAACTTAATCTCTTGAACTCTAATGCTTTAGGTAGGTATATTAAGAAGGAAGCAAAAGCAGAAAACTAAAATACAGTGCCTTTATCTGATTACTTTCAACACATTATTTTATCAAGGGTATTCTGTTTGTTCCTTTTTTCATTCTTCTAATCCTTAAGTAGTTTTCTACTGAACTGTCTATTAGAGAAGAAATTGTTGCTGTTCAGTACCTTTGAGCCAGTTTACTCATAGCAACCCAGACTTACAGTTAGCAGTCTGGTGCTTATTCTACTTGGCTGGATTTCAATGCTTTGGACATTCTGGACTTGTTTAATCAGTAACAATTCTTCAGTTCTGGGTCATAATTCTTGCATGGTGGTCTGATCCAATAGTTCTCAATCTTGACTCACATAAAAATTACTAGGGAAGTTTTTAAAAATTAGCAACCCCTGGACATTCCTCCAGACAAATTAACTCAGAATTGCTGAGGGTAGAATCAGAATCGTGGCATTTTTAAAAGCATTCCAGTGATTCAAAGATACAGTTAACACTGATCTATAATCCAATAGAGTTAAATGGAGAGCCTGACCAGTGCTCACTGAGTTCCACCCCAGAGTTATCAACACATTGAAATTAATTTGCCAGCAATTTCCCAGTTACAGCTGAGTTGGTCCTGATTCATGGGGACCCTGTGTGTTTTAAAATATAATTGTACTTCATGGGTGATGCAGTGTGTCAACCCACGCATTCCCAGGAATTCCCAGACTAGAAATACAATGTGCTTTGAATTTTACCTTTAGCACTTAACTCACATTTGTCAAGTGGATGACTGTAGTTCTTAACTCTTCCTGCTTACTCCTCTGAGGAGGCAATTTTCCTGCTGTCATCAATATAATGTACTAACTGGCTCTTAATAGTTATCATTTTAAAGTCTATCCTCACTTAATTATGGCAATATGCCCATAAATTCAAATATCCCTGTGGGGGTACAGTAAATGTATACTGATTTCAATCCATAAGAAGGCAAGTAGAATCTGGCTAGCCTCCAGTTTTGAAAAGAAAGCATTAGCTAGGTGTCCAAGGGACATCAGTCTCTGTTGATCTATTGTTCCTCCTATGTAAGGTTTTGTTTTTGTTTCTGTTTTTCATAATAAGCCCAACAGAGGTTATCAAAGACTCAACCTTGTTTAATCCTCTATAGGCTTACCTTCTAGGTATCAGCTTTGCATACTCACCAAACAGAATTGTTAAAAAGAGAATTATTGTTGTTGTGAAAAGCTGTGGAGTTGGTTCTGACTCATAGGGATTCTGTATAGGGTTTCCAAGGAGCTTCTGGTGGGTTAGAACCTCTAGCCTTGTGGTTAGCACTCCAGTGCTTACCTTACAGTGTCACAGCAGTGGGAAGTAAAGCTCCTACAGAAGCTATTGTCTTAACAAGGGTTATCTCTTGCTGTCCTTCAGACAATTCTAAAAGTTGACTTTTAGCTTGGCAATGTGTGGACTTAGATGTTGTTGTTGTTGTTGTTGTTTTTGAGTTGGTTCCCACTCATAGTGACCCTGTATAGAGTTTCCAAGGAGTGGCTGGTAGGTTCAAACTGCCAACTTTGTGATTAACAGTCCTGTACTTACCCTACAGTGCCACACCAAGACTCTACTTAGACAATATCCCTCATGAAAATGACAAGGTGAGCACTCACTCATTATATCTTTCCTAATAATCTATTCTGGTGTGGAGTTGTGGGCTGATGCGCTGGACTGCAAAGTCAGTTTGAACCACAAGGTTGGTGGTTCAAGCTTACCAGCTACTCCTTGGAAACCCTATACAGGGTCAATATGAGTCAGAACCGAATCGATGCCACTTAATAACAACAAAAGTAATACATTAGGCAGTAGCAGAGACTTCATGATTATCAGTCCAATTACATCTGACAATTTGTAACCCAACCCACACCTTAAATCCCTCAAGCATGATATTGCCACCCCTCCCATTTTCTCCATAATTCCCCAACCAAATTTTGAGCCTTTCAGAACACCCTTGCTACCTTCCTATGGATTACTAAGGCCCCCTAGGTGACTGCTAAGCTGTCTATTGGCTTCTCAAATTCACTCAACAATATTGAAGAAGAAAGACATGGCAATCCGCTTCCTGAAAGATTACAGGCAATAAAGCCCTGTGGGAGCAGTTCTACTCTGTAACACATAGATGGCCATGAGATGGAATTGACTCAATAGCAGCAGAGCTTGTTCAATTTTTAAGGATTGCTATACACACTGTTTCATTCTGCTGTGCATAGGGTCGCTATAAGTCGGTACTGACTCAATGATACCTAACAACAACAACATATATAGGGGTACTGATGTAGCGCTGTGTGTTAATGCACTGAACTGAAAAGTCGGTTTGAACTGCAAGGTCTGAGGTTCAAGCTCAACAGCTGCTCCTTGGAAACTGTATACTGGGTCTCTATGGGTTGGAACCAACTTGACAGCATTTAACAACAACAACAATATACATTGATTGGGGAATGTGGTGACTCTGAAGATAAGTACTAGACTATGAACAACAAGGTTGGTGGCTGGAGCCCACTAGTAGCTCCTCAGAGAAAGATAAGGCTTTTTGCTCCAGCAAAGATGCACATTTTCATAAACCTTATGCAGGGTTGCTATTAGTAGGAATCAACTCAATCGTAGTTAACAACAGCATGCATTGAGCAATGATATTTATCAAAATACCCTGGTCACTTCACTTAAATAGTTACATTAAGACCTAAGATCCCCTACCAGGGGTAGAATAAGCAGCTCAGGGGCTCTCCATCTTTTCTACATTCCATCTGAGAGGGTAAATTCATCTCTGGTTCAGACTTTTTTTTTTTTTTTTTTAACTCTAAATCACAATGTTCTTGAGTAAATTTGAATTCTTTTTCATTCACCAGTTGCTCCTTGGAAGCTCTATGCAGGGCTGCGATGAGTTGTAACTGACTCAACAGCACTTAACAACAATGACAGCCACAGATAGAGTCCTGAGGACTCCTGGTGTGGCACTGTCGGACCAGCACTGAACTTAGAACCATAAGGTCGGCAGTTTAAATCCACTAGCTGTTCCTCAGAAACCCTTTATAGGGTCACTATGAGTTGGAACCGACTTGATGGCCCTTAACAACAGCAATATAGTCCTGGAGTCCTGGTGTGGTATTGCAGGGTAAGGAGTGGACTGCTAACCACAAGGCCAACAGTTTAATCTCACCAGTTGCTCCTTGGAAACCAAATACAAGGTCGCTATGAGTCAGAACCAACTCGATGGCACTTACCAACAATGGAGCCCTAAAAGAGTTTTTGTGGCACTGTAGGTTACGTGTTTGGCTGATAACCATTTAGTCTGAGATTCAAACTCACCAGCCACCCCATGGGAGAAGGATGAAGCTGTCTTCTCCTGTAAAGATTTACAGTGACTCAAGACAGGGCGTGTTGGTTTAGTAAGTGAATTGTAAGGAGCCTTGGTGGCAAAGTGGTTAAGAGACTGGTAACTAACAGGTTTGCAGTTGAGCTCTGTCAGCTGCTCCATGGGAGAGAGGTTTTCTTCCATAAAGACTGCAGCCTTGGAAACCATCTGGGTTTCTAAGGTCATTAGGGTTATTAGGGAGTTCTAGGGTCATTAGGGAGTCCAAATGAAATCAAAGAGAATGGATTTTTGGTTTTGGAAAGGGGGTCTGAAGAACACTTTCTGATAAAGATCAAAAACTACAATCCTCAATATTGATTACACCTCAACAAATTATAAAACTCGTCATACCTGGACCAGTAAACATCATGATAAGCAGAAAACATTGAAGCTGTCAAGGATTTCATTTTTCTTTGATCCACATGCTCATGGAAGAAATCAAACAACATACTGCACTGGATTAATCTGCTGCAAAAGGCCTTTTTAAAGTGTTAAAAAAAGAAAGATGTCATTTAACATCTTTACATGCTCCTGAAGCAAGCCATGGTATATTCAACCAGCTCAGATGCATGTGAAAGCTGGACAATGAATAAGGAAAACCAAAGATAAATCTGAATTATGGTGTTGGCAAAGCATAGAAAGTACATCAGGTACTGCCAGAAGAATGTATAAACACGTCTTGGAAGAAGTGCAGAATGTTCTTAGAAGTGAGGATGGCAAAACTTTAGTATCATTTGCTTTGGACATGTTATCAGGAAGGACCAGTCCTTGGAGAAGGGCATCATGCTTTGTGAATTAGAGGGTCAGCGAAAAAAAAAAAAAAAAAAAAGAGGAAGACTTTGAATGATATAGACTGACACAGTGGCTGCAGCAATGACTGGTAGGATGGCGCAGGACAAGACAGTGTTTTGTTGTGTTGTACATAAGGTCACTGTGAGCCAGAATGAAGTTGAATGCACATTAACAACAAAAGAAACCATGGTGGCACAAACAGTGACAACCTTAAGAGCCTGCATGTGTTGGAATAGGACTGTGCTCCATAGGGTTTCCCATGGCTGAGTTCTCAGAAGTCAGTAGATCAGCAGGTCTTTCTTCCAAGGTACCTCTGTGTTGTTAAGTCCCGTTGAATCGGTTCCAACCCGTAGTGACCCCGAACAGGGTTTCCGAGCCTGTAAATCTTTACGGGAGCAGAAAGCCTCATCTTTCTCCCGCGTAACAGCTGGTAGATTCGAACTGCTGACCTTGTGGTTCACAGCCCAATTTGTAACCACTATGCTACCAGGTACCTCTGGGTGGACTCAAATTAATTGAGCAATTGAGCTCTAACCATCTACTCCATCCAGGAACATCCTTCTTGATATGTTCTGCAAATCCCAGTTGCTTCAGCAGTGAAGAACTTTAACGGGATCTTCTCAGTTTACAAGACCTCCATCTATCCAGCCTCTACATTCTGGGACTTGAACAGACAAGTGTCCCAGTCTGAAAGGGCTCATAACTGTGACTCCCACTTGAAGGTCTTTGCTTTCAGTGACCTGTAGTGCCTTGTGTTCAGTGCCAGAATAGCACTTGCTTTCTATGTTGTTGACTAGTTTTCTAGTTACTTACAACTGGAGGACAAATACAGTGTCAGTTACTCTGTCATTGCTGAAAGTAGATATCAGAGCATCTTTTTCTAGGTGATTTTTAAAAAACAACCAAAGCTGTATATTTTCATGAAAGTACCAGTAGGTGTCAGCAAAAGGCAAGGAAGTGATATATGAATTTTGTATTGTAATATCAGATATTTAATTATTAAAGTTAAGGATCAGTCAAACATCTTGATTTTCTAAATGTAATGACTTCACGTACAGTTAATTCTGTCTTGGGCTTAGAAGTGGCAGTGACAGGAGGAGTAGGAAAGCAATAGAGGTGCACACAGCTCAATTGTTCTGACCCATTGTACACTCATCACAATAATGTTCTTAGTCCCACCTTGCAGGGGTCAAGGCACTATTACACTATACATCAAACCCATTGCCCTTGAGTTGAATTCCAGCTCATAGTGACCCTATCAGGCAGAGTAAAACTGCCCCACAGGCTTGTCAAGGCTGCAGTCTTTATGGAAACAGATTGCCACACCTGTCTTCTGTCAAGTGGCTGGTGGGTTGGAACCATTCACCTTTAACCATTAACCTTTCTGAGGAGCACTTAACTATTGTGCTCCTATACATCAAACCCAATGCTATCAAGTTGGTTCCAACTCATGGTGGTGATGGTTGTACACCACTGAGTCAATTCCTACTCACAATGACACTGTATAGGGTTTCTGAGGAGGAATGAGCCTCATCATGGAGTGACTGGTAAATTCAAACAGCTGATCTTGTGTTTAGCAGGCTGGCTGGTAATTCACTGAACTACCAGAGTTCCTTCCAAGTAACCAATAGTGACCCTATCTTGGGTTTCTGAGACTCTACATCTTTATGGGAACAGACAGTTTCATCTTTCTCCCATGGAGCAGCTGGTGGGCTTGAACCATTCATTGATATTGTTGCTAGCAGCCTAATTCCTAACCCACAGCACCACCAGAGCTCCTCTACATCAACCTTAGACTTATTAAAACATTTCGTGGTGATCCCTGCATTTCCAAAAATATGGTCTTCAGCATTTCTGAATGTGAAGAATGCATATGAAAATATATGAATTCTTTTTCCAGAAAAAATAAATTCATATAACTGGTGATAGTTGCAAATACTTGCAAATATAGTAAAATTATCGACCTGTGCATGTTAAATGGGTAACATATATGCAGATGAATTACATCTCAGTGAAGGTGTTATTAAAAAACAATGGTAGGCAACTTCTGAGGAGTAGAATGCCTGTCAGCTAGATTGAAAGCTGAGCAAAAGACAAGATGAAAATTGTTCTAATGTTAATAAAGTTCGTGGTTTGCATTGCTATTTTGCACATGAAAATCACAATCCCTTCCATGCATCATCATTCAATAGTATTTGCTTCTATTCCCTCTGTGTTTTGTTTGTTTGTTTCTTTCTTTTGTACACCAAAACATTCAGGAATCGAGTGATAGTTTACATGAAAGAACACCAGTTTTATACTCATCACTTCATTGCAATGGTTACAATCTCCTCCGTGCATCATCATTCAACAGTATTTGCATCTATTTCCCTCTGTTCTTTTTTGGGGGGAGGGGGCAGGGAAATGTACACAAAAACATTCAGGAATATATAATCATTTAAACAACCAAAGGGCATATTCTGCAAGCCTACCTCCTGGCTGGCCCTCACACAGCCTCTCTGTTTCCATGAATCTAGAATCCTCAGCTGCTCTGTCTCCAAGTCCTCATCTCTGCCTCTATCTCTGTTGTTGCTGCTTCACTGGATAGGGTCCCATATTCGGCTCATGCTCTTCTCCCTTGATGGTCCTAGGGTCCCCTGTTCCTGGACTGTAAGATTAACTACTCCCTCCTTTTTGTTAACAGAACTTCTCCCTGTACAGTTGTGACAGTCGCAATCAGTCATGATAACAATTACTCACTATTGAATCAAAAGAATCTTATCCTCATCTCCTTTCACCAGACCCGTCTAGAAAAGATGGATTATGATGTTTTGGGGTAAATTGAGCACTTAGTCATTTGTTCACACCATGACTTGTCTTTTAACTTTCAAATTCTGTCTTTTATTTACATTTAATGTAATTATTTTTATGGTGTTAGCAATGAATACTAAATATGCCATCAAAGGTCAGAAGAACAAATAATTCTGTCTTGAAAGATGTACAACTGGAACTCTCTATATAAGTGAGGATGGCAAAAAGTCATCTCTCCTTCTCCAGACATATTATCAGGGGGACTAGACCCTAGAGAAGGACATCATATTTGGTAAAATGGAGGGTCAGTGAAAAAGAACGTACTTCACAAGATGAATTGGCATAACAGCTACCGTAATGGGTTCAAATATAGCAACAATTGTGAGGATGGCGCAGGGCCAGTTGCTGCTTCATTCTATTGTCCAAAGGGTTACTGTGAGTTGAAACTGACTCCACTGAACCTAACAGCAATGAGATTGGATTTGAAATCCAATAATTTGGATTTCAAATTACTGTCTTGCTATGCATTTTTCTATTTGCCCCATGTCCTTTTTTTTTTTTTTTACAACTGTTTCCTCTTTATTTTGAATTAAAAGTTTATTATTATTCCATGTTATTATATATAGAAGTTTATTATTATTCCATTCCACCAATGGCTTATTCATTTGTTTATGTATTTTTGGTTGCTTTAGAATGATGTTGTTGTTAAGTGCTGTTGACTTGGTTCTGACTTACAGCGATGTTGTATAGGGTCTCCGAGAAGCAGCAGGTGGGTTTGAACTGCCAACCATGTAGTTTTCAGTCGAGTGCTGATCCTACATTGCCATACCAGGACTCCCATCAGGCCTCATAAAATATTTTTGAAGCTATATCATTCTTTACTTCTAAAAGCATTTGTAAGGAATTAATGTTAATATTTGTTTGTTGTCTTTTACTAACAGATAAAATTTACTATGAGGCTACCTGGATCTGAGTAATTCCTGCTACAGACCAGTTTTTGTTTCTGTTTTTATTACAAACTTATGTTCTTTATTTACTATAGAATGTTTTCATTTCTTCTTGAATAATTTTTTGGCAATTGGTATCCTACAGTTTTTTGTTTGTTTGTTTGTTTTTCCAATTAATCCAAGTAGCCTAGTTTGGTAACCTAAATTTTTTATAATCTTTAGGTTTTGGGTAGGGATCATAGTGATGTTCATGCTTAAATCTGTTCACTTGACTTTTTTCCTCATATTCCCTTGATCAATTTACTACGGAATTTGTAAACATTTTGTTTTATAGCTAACTTTTGTTTGCAATGTCTTCTTTTCTTTCTTTTTTTTTTCTATTTTACTGAATCTTAATCATTTTCTTCCTTCCTGCTTTAAGTTTAGTTTTCTAGTATTCTTAAAATGAAAGGTGAGGTCATTTTCTAGTTTCTTAAAATAAGAGCTTCGGTTATTGATTTGATACTTTTCTTCTTTTCTGAAGTAAGAGTTTTAAAATGACAACTTCTCTCTAAGTTCTACTTTTTTGCATCTCATAAATGTTGATATATTTAATTACATTTCATTCAGATCAAAGTGTTTTTTTTTGTTTTTTGTTTTTTTACCTTATGACTACATCTTTTTTCTTTTTTTTTTTTTGGTTTCAAGTAGAGCTCTGGTAGCGTAGTGGTTATGAATTGGGCTGTGAAGCACCAGGTCAGCAGTTCAAAACTACCAGCTGTTCCACAGGACAAAGTTGAGGCTTTCTGCTCCCATAAAGATTTACAGCCTCAGGAACCCTGTACAGGGTAGCTACGAGTCGGAACCCACGGCACATAACAACAAATAAAAACCCAAGCCTTATTATTATTATTTTTTTAAGTTTAATACTGAACTAAAAACAGAAAACAAAAATCATCTGTTAAATGGACTTACTCTTTGCCCAAAAGAGTAGGAATAACAGCATTGAAAAAGTTCTGAGTGACAAATCTGGTGTCGGTTCCTCAGTTAAGCATGTAGTGGTGGTGGGAGTGTGCCGGGGAGTCGCTCGAACTCACTCTGCCACCAGGGCTCCTTGTTGCTGTTGTTAAGTACCGTGGAGTCGGTTCTGACTCATAGTGACCCTGCACAGGGTTCACGAGGGTGTAAATCTTTATGGGAGCAGAAAGCCTCATCTTTCACTGATGGAAAGGCTGATAGTTTTGAACTGTTGAACTTGACTTGCTACCAGAGTAGGTCTTCTTGATGTTGTTAAGTGCCGTTGAGTCGATTCCAACCCATGGCAACCCTGTATAGGGTTTCCAAGTAGCAGCTGGTAAGCTTGAACCACCGACCTTGTGATTCAAATGACTTTGCAGTCTGACGCATTAGCTCACAGTGCCACACCAGGGCGCCAGGCTTCTTGGTATTCCCACCTAAGCCTCTAGACATTCTCCTTGACATGCCCTTGCCTGCAGGGACCTCTCTCTGCCTGAGGGTTTTCGCCTGCTCTTTGGGGATTGATTTGTTCAACATACTACAGGTGCTAGGAAGCTAACAGCCTTAAGAGCGCTTTCAATCAAGGATTGTTAGCAGCTGGAATTTTCACCTTGACTTCAATGCCTAGCAGCATTAAGCTGTTTACCCTCAGTGGTAGTTTGGCTTTGTGAGGCAGATCGCACTGCTGTCTGTCTTTCCTGGCTTACTCTCCATCGGGCTACAAGTGTTCCTTTCACTACTCATATGCACTCAGATATTCTTCTTCAGGTCCATTTCTGGGACACCTACTCTAAGTGATATGCTCTATCGCCTTGCCTGAATAGTTGTAAGAATATTTAAGTTTGTATGGCAGAGACATGAACCTTCTCAGGAATTTAAATCACTCTTCAAAACTATTAATGACATATAGATTAAATATCTTTATTAAATTGTAGTTTCATTAACTGTCCTAAATCAATTTTCCCTATAAATTACCTTCATTTTATTGGAAGGAAAAGCAATATAAAACAAATTAATGTTATTTTAATAT
>NW_006408539.1:13344514-13357226 GCF_000296735.1 Chrysochloris asiatica
CTGACCTTGAGGTTCGCAGCCCGATTCATAACCACTACGCTACCTGAGCTCCTTATGGGTTTTAATAGGAAAGAAAAATTATTCTTTAAGAACCAAAGTCTGAATCTGCAGTACTGTGGTTACAATATTAAAGAGCTCCATGTTCACAAAGCTAGTTAGCATGTCATGATTTCATAACATATTAGTAATTCTAAATATTGATTTCACTTCATTCTTCAATACTTTTCTGTTTGCTTTCAGATTGAGACGCACCTAACAACAACATTATAATTTTAATATTACTGTACTGTTGTTAAGTGTCTTTGAGTTGGTTCTGACTCACAGCAAACTTGTATAGGATTTCCTGAGAAACAGTCTTTATCTCGAGGTCAAGTACTTATTCTTAGGCACCACAGGGACTAGTTGTTGTTAAGTTCTAGTGAGTCAGTTCTGATCCAAAGCGACCCTGTATAGGGTTTCCTAAGAGCAGCTGGCGAGCTTGAACCGCAAACCTTGCAGTTCAAATAGCTTTGCAATTTGATCCATTAACCCACAGCGCCACACCAGGAGTCTACACAAAGTCTAGATAACACGTTAATTAGCTATAATAAGTTATGTGTTAACTTTCCTCTTTATTTTGTATTTAAAACGAAAAACTATTGTGTGTTTCTGTTATTAATGAGTGTCTGGATGATTAGAAGAAATGTTCATACTGTATTGGGATGAATCTGGTAAATTGTTAATCAAATGACCCATTTTGATCTTAGTCTGGAACACAAAGTACAACCCACAGGCCTAATCCAGACTACTGCCTGTTTTTTGTAAGAAGCTCCGCTAGCGTAGTGGTTACGAGTTAGGCTGCTAACCTCACAGTCAGCAGTTTGAAACTACCAGCAGTTCCACGGCAGAAAGATGAGGCTTTTTGATCCCATAAAGATTTACAGCTTTGGGAACCCTGTGCAGGGTTGCTATGGGTTGGAACCAACTTGACGGCACTTAACAACAACAACCTGTTTTTGTACATAAAGTTTTATTGGAACCCAACGAGACCCCACCCCCCCATTTGTTTACATAATGTCTATGAAGGTTTTCTTGTTATAATAGCAGAGTGAAGTATTGGTAACAGAGGCCAGATAGTCCTCAAATCCTTTACATCAAAGTTGGTTGACCTTTCCTTTAGAACACTGAAGTATAAGATGTTTCAAATATCTCAGGAATAGCCTACAAGATTGCATATCATTTAAAAAAATTTTTTTTGTAGTTAAAAATACACTTAGATTTAGTGAAAAGTTACAAAAAGAGTACAGAGAATTTCTCCTAAGTGTCATCACATTTCCTGCAATGGCAACATCTTACATGGTGCCATTGTTGAGTTGACTCTGGCTCATAGTGGCTTTATAGTGTTTCAAGGCTTCATCTGACAAGTGATTCCTACTACTGGATTGACACTTAACATGGTTTTCCTGGCAGTGCTGCTGTTGCTATTAAGTGCTGTCAAGTCAGTGCTCATTCATAAAGACTCTGATAGGGTTCCCAAGGAGTTTGAACCTCCAACTTTGTGGCTCCAACCAATCTTGTGATCCAGTGATTTATCACACAGCGCCACACGGGAAGAAGAAACAAAATTCCATTCACTGACTTTTAGCAAATATATTTTATTATATTTTAATATATTTAATAAAAACTAAATCCACTGCCATCAAGCCAATTCCAATTCATAGAGACTCCGAGGGTTTTGGAGGCTGTAAATCTTTACAAGAGCAGAAAGTCTCACCTTTCTTCCTCCAAGCACCTGGTGGATTGTTTTGTTTTTTATGGCTCACCCCTGTGATTGCTGTTCAGTACCATCCAGTCAGTTCCAACTCATAGCAACCCTGTATACAGTTTCCAAGGTATATACAATGGGTTTTAATCAGCAACCTTTCCATTAGCAGTCCAGTGCTTATCTGACAGCACCACACCAGGATATACCCCCTAGTAATTATCAATCTTGGAAAGATGAGTGTTGGCTTAGGTAAACTAGTGGGTTTTGGAGAGCAAAGATACTTTTCAGAAGATTTAAAAACTACAGTTTGTGGTATTTTATTTTAAATTACAGGGTACTTTTAAGAACTGTTGAATACACTTACTTCCTTAGAATGTGTAATCAAGTGATTCAGTTTGAAGGCATTCTTAAATTTCACAATAAACTTTGTTCTATGAATTGTACAATTATCTAATTTAAAAAACAATTGCAAACAGCCAGGCTGATAAAGCATGAAAGCCACCCAGCAACTTGTGGGAAAGAGGTGTGACATTTTTAAACTTTTTTCTTCCTCTCTCCTACGCACCCTTTCTGCCCAGCCCGGGTGTCTTCATGCAGGTGGGAGCACCCTTCCAAATGGTTTCAGCATTGCAACAGGACACAATTTTCGCATGGTGCAAAGAGAAAGTTGATGAAACCCCCACGGGCTCCAGAGGCAAATCTTCCTGTGGCTTCTTATAATATCTTACTCTGGGATTTAGCCCTAAAGTTGACTCTCTTACTTGGGTGGGAGCCTTTATTCCTGCCTTACTTAACCAGAGACAGCAGGTCTGGCCATACAGCCAAGCCGTCCGTATTTGTATCCTGTAAAACCTCAACATAAAAAGCAAAAACCAACACCAACTACTACATACAAGGATACGGTTATTTTGAGAATTATGCTGTGTATACGCAGATACCTAACTCATCCTCAGATATAAAATTGTGAACAATCGTACACTGACCTGCACAGCAAAGGCTACTAGAATAATCTGCTATGGTTTTGTTTTTGTTTGCTTGTTTTTGCCTTTACTTTTGTTTCTGTTTTTTGTCATTTTGGTCTTACTTTTTTCCTGGGGGTGGAAGCTTTCTCTCCCTATGTTAACCAAGAAGAGACAGCAATCATAGCCATATAGTCAAGCTAAATTAAAGGATGGAAAAAATATACCAAGCAATTTGCAATAAAAAATGAGCAGGAGTGGCAATACTAGTCTCTGATAAATTAAAGTTTAAGGCAAAAACCAGCATAGGAGATAAAGAAGGAAACTGTCATGATTAAATGGTCAATTGAACAACATGACATAACCATAATAAATATCTATGCTCCCAAGATATATAAAGCAAACCCTATTAGAATTGAAGAAAAAAATAGACAAATCTAAAATAATAGTGGGACATTTTAATACACCACTTTATAAAAAGGATAGAACAACCAGAAAGAAACTCAACCAAGATACAGACGAATAAAATAGCACAATCAACCAACTTCATCTCATAAATATGTACAGAGCATTCAACCCAACAACAGCACAATACACATTTTTTTCCATGGCACATGGAACATTCTCCAGAATTGACCATGTCTTAGACCACAAAACAAGCCTCCATAAATTTACAAATATCAAAATACTACAAAGCATCTTTTTAGATCACAATGCTATAAAACTAGAAATCAACAATAGGAAGCCCAAGGAAATAAAATTGAATACATGGTAACAGAATAACACCCTACTGAAAAGTGACTGGGTAGTAGATGAAATTAAACTTGAATTCACAAAGTTCCTAGGAACAAATGAGAATGAAAACACAACATGCCCAAATCTTTGGGACACTGACGATTTATTGCAATAAATGCACTCATCCAAAAAGAAGAAAGAACCAAAAATAACATATTAACACATTTCCAACAATTAGAAACAGACCAACAATGAGAGCCTACAGTCACCAGAAGAAAAGAAATAATAAAGGTTAGACCAGAAGTAAATGAGATGGAAAACAGAAGAAGTATAGAAAGAATCAACAGGACAAGAAGATGGTTCTTTGAAAGGATTGATAAAATTGACAGGCCATTGGCAAACCTAACAAAAGAAAAGAGAGAGAGGACACAGATAATACACATTAGAAACCACATGGGCGATGTCACAATGGAACCAAAGGAAATCAAAAGGATATTAACAGAATACTATGAAGAGTTGTACTCCAACAAATGTGAATACTTAGAAGAGATGGATACATTTTTAGAAAAACATGACCTACCTAAACTTACACAGAGTAAAGTAGAAAACTTGAACAGACCCATAACAAAAGAAGAAATTAATCAGGTCATCAAAAAATTCCCAACCAAAAGAAGTCCAGGTCCAGATGGCTTCATTGGTGAGTTTTGTCAAGCATTCAGGAAAGAGCTGTCACCAATTCTACTCAAATTATTCTGGAATATAGAAGAGGGTGGAAGACGTCCTAATACATTTTATGAAGCAAACATAACCCTCATATCAAAACCAGGGAAGGACATCAATAAGAAAGAAAATTATAGACAAATATCCCTCATGAACATAGATGCAAAAATTCTCAACAAATTCCTAGCCAACAGAATGCAACAACACATCAAAAATATGACAAAGTAGAATTCATATCAGGGATGCAAGGATGGTTCAACATTAGAAAAACAATCAATGTAATCCACAATATAAATAGTAAATAGGCAAAGAACCACATGATCATATTGATTAATGCAGAAAAGAAATTTGACAAAATTTAACACTGATTCCTGAGAACAACACTCAACAAAGTAGGAATTGAAGGGAAATTCCTCAACATAATTTAAAGCATATATATAAAAACCCACAGCCAACATCACTCTCAATGGAGAGAAACTGAAATTAGTCACAAAAGGAGAAATACTGCATAAGGCCATTATTGTAAAAGTTTAAGAAAAATACCAATACTAAAAGGAAAAAAAAACCACACAAAACTTTGTTGGTTACTGGGGTGTGGAGGCAGATGTAGTGAGGGGAGGGAGGGGAAAGTATGGCACATGGTAGAGAATAAACACAGTATAGTTTGGGTGCTGAGGGGTGCAATACACAAGAAGAGGGTGAGTAATGGAAGAACAAAGCAGATAGAAGAACATTTAGGCAGGTTTGCATGGGCTTAATGGGGCAGAGTTAAGTAGTGATGTATGCTTAACCTTGGAACAACAGGTCTTTGTCATACAGGGAATGAGGCATAGTGTGAATATGTAAAAGAGGGGAAATATGTTAAGATGCTCGACTGTCTTATGAATCTTGATTTCCTTTCCTACTATTGTAAAATAGACACTTGAAGGGGAGTGAAAGGAATAGCCACAAACATGACTATAGAAAGCTTGTAAGTCTGTCTTCAGCCTATAAGTGATTGGAATATCTAAAATGTGACTAGAACTTTCCCAGTGAAAGAGGCTTCCTGTGGAGACTTTGTAGAGTATAAGACCTTAGGTGGAATCCTGATCCCCATTCAGAATCTTCTGAGGTGGGAAATTTCTACTTGAAAAGACAAACAGACCAGCCTGGAGCAGCTAGAGGAACAGAAGATACCTCTTGAAAGAAAGACCAGCAGGGAAAAAAAAAAAATTAAAAAAATGTCAGTCTCATTGACTACCACAAGAACAAGCAAGTTGTTTGCTGGGGAGCCATCAAGATAAGCGGTTGGGTCCCCTCAGGGCAAACTGCCTTCCAAGACTGAGACTCAAGGGGAATACATGAGCAGGCATGTAATCTTGCTGGCGACCACCTACCAATGAGCGGAAGTGGGGAAAAAGCAGTAATGAAAATGTGAGCTGAGTCCAACTATGTTCAATAGAGTCCTGTCAACCTGGAGTGAGACCTGATTGGCCAGCAGTATAATGAGACCTGGGGATTTCTGAGCCAAGGACAGAGATATAGTCACAGAGGGCTAGAGTGGAGAGTGAAGCGTCCAGATGTTATGAACTGAGGGGACAAGCACAAGAACACCCATACTTGCAGATAGTACCCATTTGATCTAGCTTTGTTGGTTGGATGATCAGAACTTGACTACAGAAAGAAAGAAGGGAAAAAAAAAAAAAAAAAAAACCTGTAAACTGCATTTGATGAACTTGACTTATACCTATGGATGTAGTCGCTTAAATGAGGGAAGAAATCTTCACAGCAAGGATCATTCCCAGCCTCTCTGTATACAGGGCTGATAGGTATGGGCAACTTAGACATTGGCTACCTAAAAGGAGGTGTGGTCTATGAAGGCATGAAGTGACTGGTTTACAAGTTTTCAAAAGGGAGTTTAGTTTCAGAGGGTGCCAGGGAAGGTAGACTCTCCACTGAGTGTTTTCCAACCTGTCTGTAAGGGTCTAGTGAAAGGAGATGGGGATAAAACCCTTGTAGTTCAATAGTGAGTAATTGTTTTCAGAACTGATTGCGATTTTTGTAAATATAAAGGTAGATGTTTTGTAACAAAAAGAAGGGAGTGGTTGATCTTGCAGTTCAGGAGTAGAGGACCCTGAGACCATAATGGGAGAAGAGCAGAAGCAGAGTGTGGGACCCTATTCAGAGAAGCAGCTATGCTAGAGATGGAGGCAGAGATGATGACGTGGAGAGATGGAGTGGCTGGGTTTTCTAAGCTCATGGAAGGTAAGGGGTTGTGTGCTGGCAGCCATGGGCAGGCTTGCAAAGTATGTCCTTTGGTTGTTTGAATGATTATATATTCCTGAATGTTTTTGTGTACATCTCCCCCAACCCCCCAAAAAAAGAACAGAGGAAAATAGATGCAAATACTGTTGAATGATGATACACAGAGGAGATTGTCACCATTGCAATCAAGTGATGAGTATAAAACTGATGTTCTTTCATGTAAATTATCACTCAATTCACAATAAAAACTATAAAACAAAACAAAAAACAAAATCATAATCCTGTATTTATAAGAATCCAGCAATGGAACTTCCAAAGATATATATATATATATATATATATTTTTTTTTTTTAATTTAAAGAACTAGGTTAGTGCGCAATGAGAGATTTAGATTTCTATTCTCATCACTTAGCAGTTTATACCACAAGTTGAGAGATTGTCAATACAGGCAAAGAAGAACTAAAATATTATAACCAATTGTATCTAGTTGACATTTGAAGCATCACTCAGGCTTAAAAGAAGACACACGGATGGTAAATACATAACTGGAAAGAAGTAAACCATCTTTAGTTATTAGAAAAGTGCAAATTGAACCATAAGGAATAACCACTATAATACACTTATTGTTGGTGTTTTTAAGAGCCATTACGTTGGTTCTGACCCATAGCGATCCTGTATAGGGTTTCTAAAGAGCAGCTGGTGAGTTTGAATTGTCAACCTTGAAATTCAAATCAATCGTGCTTATCGTGCTGTGCCAGGATTTATTTTAAAAAAGAGCATGCTGATAATACTAAGTATTGATGAAGATGTAAAAAAGCAACAGGAACTTTCATAGACTGCTAGTTAGAATGAAAAAAACAAAAATAATCTTTTTGGCAAACAGTGGGCAGTTTCTTCTGTTTTATAATGTACATATCATATTGTTTGAGGGCTGTTGGCACTGTAGGACAAGTACTGAACTGTTAACTACAATGTAGGCAGTATGAGTCTACCAACTAGTGCATAGGAGAAAGGATGGTGCTTTCTGCTCCTGTAAAGATTTATAGCCTCCAAAACCTTATGTTATTGTTGTTGTTGTTAAGTGCTAACCAGCCTGTTTTGACTCACAGAGACCCTATATAGGAGTCCTGGTGTGGCACTGTGGGTTAATGTGCTGGACTACAAGCTTGGTTTGAACACAAGGTTGGCTGTTCCAGTTCACCAACTGCTACTTGGAAATCTTATACAAGGTCACTTTGACTCAATGGAAGAAATCCAGTCTGTTCTGACTCATTTGTTGTTCTTAAGTGACTCATAGAGACCCTATGTATGGTTTCCAAGGTGAGGTTGAAGTGCCAGTCTCTCAGTTAACAGTACATTCCTTAACCAACATTATGATTCAGGGTCACTATGAGTCAGAATCAACTTGATGGGACTTAACACGAACAATGACAACACTACCATATGATTTAACTGTGTAATATCTGGGCATCTACTTATGTGAAATGAAAATGTATGCCCACAAAAAATAAAACTGTATATAAATGTTTAGAGCAACTGTACTCATAATAAAACCACACAATAAATCAGCTATCCATCAAGTGGTAAATAGATAAATAAAGAGGTAGCACAACAATACAATGGAACAGCCCTCAACAATAAAAAGTAGAAACCACTGACATAAGCAACAACAAAGACGAACCTTCTAAGTCTTCTCAGACGTGAAAGAAGTCAGACACAAATGGCTGCATGTACTGTTTCATTCTATTTATACTACACCTAGACAAGTCAGGACCTGAAGGCTGTAGGGAACTTGTGGGGACCATGAGAATGGTTTAGCTTTCAGCTTAGTTGGTGGTAACTTAGCTGGCATTTGTTATTGTTGTGAAGTGCTGGCGAGTCTAGATAGGGTTTCCAAGGAACACCTGGTAGGTTTGAACTTCCGACCTTGTAGTCAGCAGTCCAGTGCTTATCCTACAGCACCACATTTGTTACTGTTAGCTGCCATCAAGTCTCTTTCCTTACCTCACATGGCAGCCCCGTGCATAATGAAGCAACAGGTCTTACACGATTCCTATGTTTTGTTGTGAATCATGGTTGATTCATATGGTTTTCATGTGATACATATGGTTTTCAGTGCTGATTTTGGGAAATAGATCACCGGGACTTTCGCCTAGTCCTTCATAGCCTGGAATCTCCACTGAAACCTGCTCTGCCTCATTGAAACACACAAGCCTCCACTGAAGATGGGCAGTAACTGCCAATCAGGTTCATTGGCAGAGAATTGAACCCAGCTCTACTTTGTGGTGTGGCACTGTAAGATAAGCATTGGACCACAAAGTTGGTTTGACCTACAAGGTCGGCAGTTTAAACTTACCAGTCGATCCATGGAAACCCTGTACTGGGTCGCCACGAGTTGGAAACGACACAACAGCACTTAACAACAGCAACTACTTTATGGAAGGTGAGTAACACTGGGCCGTCAATGTCCCCACATAGCAGTAAAGATTTATACAAAGTCATAGAAATTCCACTAAAAATGGTGAGTTGTGCATTTAGTCAATTGCATCTCAAAAAGCCCATTAGCTGCTTCTCAAAAACCCTACACGTGATCACTGTGAGTAGGCACTGACTCCAAGACACAACAGCAACAAGCATAAATTTAAAATAATAATAATAAAGAAAAGAACTAGAGAAGAGGTACCCCTCCTCCTTCTTCACTGTCGATATCAAGGGATGACTCATGGGAACCCAACAAAAGCCCCACCTTTGTCCTTCTTACCAACCTTTAGAAGCACATGCTGAGGACCTGGTCCACCATTCGGGTTCCACTTTCTTACCCAAATGGTCTCCAATACCCTGCTCAAACCAGATGTTTTCAGCTTCCTACTCTTCTTTCTATCTTTGTTTTTGTTGCCATCTAGTTGGTTCTGACTCACTATGACCCTGTATAGGGTTTCTGAGAAATGACTGGTAGATTTGAACCTCCAACCTTGCAGTTCAAACTGACCTTGCGCTCCAGTGCATAACCTACAGCACCACGCCAGGACTCCCCTTCTATCTTTAGTTTCCTTTAAAATGTGGTTTTGAACAAGCTGTCATAGTTCTCCTTTTGTACCTTCATGCCAGCTGAAAAATATTCTAGTCAGTGTCCCAGTGGAAATCAAACCTGATTTGGTGATGCCTTTGTTTTAGAAAGCACTTAATTTATCCCCTTTATAGGAGTTTTGCATATGTAAAATCAAATGAAATGTGAAGCGTGTTCCAGCTATATGAAAATATCAAAACAAACAGAAGGCCATGGAAATTTGGGTGCCATGTAGCCAAAATTATAATAAATGAAACAATATTCAAAGCCTTGGTAGAGCTGGAAGGATTAACTGTAGAGAAAGTCTAATTTGTTTCAAGCCACAGAATTTGATTTCTCATTTAAAAATAAAATGAACATATTAATATACTATTGCAGTGTTCTAAGAATTAGCTGATACTATATATGTAAATTATTTGAAGCTCAGAGAAATTAAGCAATTTGTGTAAATTACCCTGTGTAAATGACAGATCTGCTGTTATTAGTAGCCCTTGTTAGGTATACTTGGGCTGCTCTGAGTCTCTTGGTGGTGTTGGTGATTTTGAACTGTTGACTCGGGCTTGACTTGTAGCGACCCCTTGAGGGTTTTCGTGGCTGTAAATCTTTGCAGAAGCGGAAAGAAATCTAAGTTTGAACCACTGACCTTGCAGTTCAAACCAACCTTGTGGTCAAGTGCTTAACCTACAGTGCCACATCAGATTCCTAATACTGGCTTTTTCCTTAGGATTGTCTAGGTGGCAGCTAACAGTAACAAATGTGGTGCTGTAGGATAAGCACTGGACTGCTGACTATAAGGTCGGAAGTTCAAACCTACCAGGTGTTCCTTGGAAACCCTATCTAGACTCGCCAGCACTTAACAAAAACAACAAATGCCAGCTAAGTTACCACCAACTAAGCTGAAAGCTAAACCATTCTCATGGTCCCCACAAGTTCCCTACAGCCTTCAGGTCCTGACTTGTCTAGATGTAGTATAAATAGAATGAAACAGTACATGCAGCCATTTGTGTCTGACTTCTTTCACGTCTGAGAAGACTTAGAAGGTTCGTTTTTGTTGTTGCTTATATCAGTGGTTTCTTATTTTTTATTGTTTTATTGTTGAATGCTGTTCCATTGTATTGTTGTGCTCCCTGTTTATTTATCTATTTACCACTTTACTAAGATGTCACACAAGAGAGTTCAATTCCTTGACTACTTTCCTAAACACACACACAGAGAAACGTACTCACAAATATTCCTGCATTTGTTGTCGTAAAGTGCCATCGAGTCAGTTCCCACCCATAGTGACCTTGTATAGAGTTCCTAAGGAGTGACTGATGAGCTTGAACTGCCGACCTTGTGGTTCAAACAGACTTTGCAGTCCAGTGCGTTAACACTCAGCGCCATAGCAGGACTCCTATGTATGTTCACAGAAACTTTCCTTACATGCATTTAAGTTGTCCAGCAGATGGCAGGATTTGTCCTCAGGCTGTTGAAAACTATGAAAGTTCATGTTGAACTGATATCCTTTAGGTGTGCTAAGTTAAATAAGCTTATGCCCTTTCCACAATTGTTCCCATATATCTTCATGTTCCTGCTAGTGTTCTCGAGTAAAGTATTACTGAAAATTCTCACATGTTAAAACATCCTTTAACTTTTGTGACAGGTCTATTCATGTTTCCTACAGTTGAAAGTCACTCAGAATTCCTATTTTGCTGAACATTGAGACACTTTCTCTTCATGTCTAAAGTCAAATCCATAAGGGAATTCTCACAGAAAGTTGATGTCCCCTCTGCTGGGCAGTACTATGGCAATAGGATGGGTGAACCTGGGTAGAGCTTTCATGCCTCTGCGTAGGATTGTTGTTGTTGTTGTTGTTAAGCGCCCTCAGATTGGTTCTGATTCATAATGACCCTGTATAAGGTTTCCGAGGAATGACTGCTGAGTTTGAACTTCCAACCTTGAGGTTGAATACTTATCCTAAGTGCCACACCATTAAGTGTGGGTCCCACCACTTTTCTGTCACTTTGTCATACTGTGGTGACTTGCGTGTTGCTATGATGCTGGAAGCTATGCCACAGGTATTTTTAAATACCAGCAAGGTCACCATGTTTGACAGGATTCAGCTGAGCTTCCAGACTAAGACAGACTAGGAAGAAGGAGAGGCAAACTACTGTTGAATGTTTAGCCACTGAAAACCTTATGAATGGCAGTGGAATACTGTCAGGTAGCTACAGAATATTGAGTATTGAAGCATTATGAATAGCATCAGAATATTGTCATATATAGTACCAGAAGATGAGACCCTCTGGTTGGAAGGCAATCAGAATACAACTGGAGAAGAGCTACCTTCTCAAAGTATATGGTGACGTGAGTGGAGTAAAACGTTTGAGACCTTCATTTGCTGATGGGTCACACTCAATATTAGAAATAGCTGTAAACATCCATTCATAATCTGAACATGGAATGTACAAAGTATGAATCTAGGAAAATTTAAAGTTGCCAAAAATGAAATGGAATGCATAAAGTTTGATATCCTAGGAATTAGTGAGCTGAAATGGACCAGTATTGGCCATTTTGAATCTGACAGTCACAAGGTTTACTATGTCAAGAATGACAAATTGAAGAATGGCATCACATTCAATATAAGCAATACAATTTTATCATCTGTCTTGAAGTATAATGCTGTCTGTGATAGGATAGTATCCACCTATACGGAAGACCAGTTAATACTATGTTTAAATTTATAGGCCAACCATTGAAGCCAGTGATGATTAACTTGAAGAATTATACCGACTTCTTCAGTCTGACATTGATCAAGCATGCAATCAAGATGTATTGATAATTATCGGTGATTGGAATTCAAAGGCTGGAAACAAAGAGGATGGGCAATTGGAAAATATGGCTTTGGAAAATATTGGAGATTGCATGATCGAATTTTGCAAGACCAATGACTTCTTCATTATAAATACTGTTTTTGTTTTTTTGGGTTTATACACATGGACCTCACATGGACCTCACCAGATGGGTTGACAAAAAAAAAAAAGATGACTATACACATGGACCTCACCAGATGGGATACACAGAAATCTACTTGTCTACCTCTGTGGGAAGAGATGTTGCAAAAGTTCTGAATCATCAGCCAAAACAAGAACAAGGGGAAGATTGTAGAACAGACCATTAATTGGTCATATGCAAGTTCAGGGAAGATGATAGTAGGGGAACACACCAGACGGCCCGTCTAGACACTTTTATTTGGAGTGAGG
>NW_006408539.1:13360821-13361916 GCF_000296735.1 Chrysochloris asiatica
AATATTACAATGAAATGTACAAAAACCTGAAGTTAGGAAACTAAAAGGGAAGAATATGCTCAGCATTTCTTAAGCTGAGGAAACTGAATAAAAGTTCAAGCCTCAACTTGTAATATTAAAGGATTCTATGGGGAAAGTATTGAATGATGCAGAAAGTATCAACAGAAGATCGAAGGAATACACAGTCTTTGTACCATAAGGAAGGTGATGTTCAACCATTTCAAGAGGTAGCATATGATCAAGCACTAATGATACTGAAGGAAGAAGTCCAAGGTCAATTGAAGGTATTGGCAAAGAACAAGGTACTGGATATTGATGGTATACAAATTGAAATCTTTCAACTAACTGATGCAGCACGGGAGATACTCACTGAACTATGCTAAGAAATTTGGAAGACAGCTGCCTGGCCAACTGGCTGGAATAGATCCATAGTATTTGTCAATCCCAAGAGAGATGATCCAACAGAAAACAGAAATCATCAGACAATATCATTAATATCGCATGCAAGTAAAATTTTGCTAAAGACAATACAAAAACGGCTGCAACCATACATTGACAGAGAAATTCCAAAAGTTCAAGCCAGATTTGGAGGAGGATGTGGAACGAGAAATAGCATTGCTGATGTCAGATGGGTCTTGGTTGAAAGTAGAGAATACCAGGAACCTGTTTACCTGTGCTTTATTGACTATACAAAGGTTTTTGATTGTATGGATCATGACAAACTATGGACAACATTGTGAAGCATGAGTATTCAAGAACACATAATCGTGGCCATGAGGAACCTGTACATAGACCAAGAGGCAGTTGTTTGAACAAAACAAGGGAACACCAAATGGTTTAAAATTAGGAAAGGTATGCACCAGGTTTTATTCTTTATTCACATTTAATCAATCTGTATGCTGAGCAAATAACTGGAGAAGTTGGATTATATGAAGATGAATGCAGTATTAGGATTGGAGGAAAACTCATTAACAACCTGTGGTAATGTAGATGATACAACCTTGCTTGCTAAAAACGAAGAGGACTTAAAATACTTACTGATGAAGATCAAAGACCACAGCCTTTGGCTTGCACTTCAATGTAAATTAAACAAAA
>NW_006408539.1:13363001-13393541 GCF_000296735.1 Chrysochloris asiatica
AAAGCCTCATCTTTCTCCTGCAGAATAGCTAGTAGTTTCCAACTGCTAACCTTGCAGTTCGCAGCGCGATTCGTAACCACTACTCTACGAGAGCTCCTTCCACAAGGTCAGCAGTTTGAGCCCACCAGCCGTTCCACAGGAGAAAGATAAGGCTTTATGCTCGTGCAAAGATTGAAAACCTTGGGAACCTTATACAGGGTCACTATGAGTCAGAATCAACTTGAAGGCAATTAACAACAAGAACAATCCTAACCACAAGGTCTGCACTTCAAACTCACCAGCTGCTCCTTGGAAGCCTTATACAGGGTTGCTATGAGTCGGAACCAACTTAACAACAGCAAAAGGAAATCATCTCCTTGTAAGGTCTTTTCTGTAAGGAGTCTCTTAGTGAAGACTCCCCACTCTGTCACGGCCGCCATGCTGATGGCGATGTGAAGGGAGCGCTCACATTAACACATGTCTCTGAAGCAGGAAGCAGACCTGGCAAAGCCTCACTGATTATGGCCAGAGAAGCCCTTTGTATCACAGTTTTCAGGATCACTCGTTGGAGTTTTGCTTGTGACAAAATCAGGCAGACTGGTTGATTCAAAATGAATGGGGAAGAAAGAATAGGAACACTGTTTTAGAGAGGACTTTACTGGGGGATACCAGAGAAGCATGAACCTCTGCCATTTGTCACCAGAACTTACAAAGAGAAAGGCCTCCCCGGAGCAGCCAGATAAGCCCAAGCATAATGGGATTGCATGACCAGGTCTAGGTGACACATTAGTGAGAGACTTGGGAAAGCACATGAAAAAAAAAAAAAAGCAAGTTCCTAAGCTTTTCTATCATTACGGCAATACCCACAGGCCTTCCCTTTTAGCTAGTTTGGGACAAAGATAATATCAGAAGTTTTATTTCTCTAAATTAAACATCGCAGCTTTTACAAATTGAGAACTGTTTTTTTTTTTTTTTTTTTTAGGGAAATGCGTGTAGATGTGTATTAAAGCATCTATTTACAGAAAGCTGAAGCTGTCAGAATAAGCGACTTGATTGGCAGCTTGCCATCATGTCGTTCCACTGTGCTAGCACCTCTCCCATTCTGAATATTGAATCGAAACATTGCTTTTGCCTGCTTATTTACCTCTCTTCAAGTTTATTGCATTTTATTATAAATATGTTTTTAATACTATGTTCTCCACTAGCTAGTTTGCCAGCTGCTGATATAGAGCCTGCTTATCATTTTGCATGAGGGGGCTTCAGAAAGTGGATAATATGCTAGTTCCATTCCTATAGGGGTTCCGTAAGTGTTATAGGCAAATGAACACAGGTAACAAATTCTACATTAAGTTCTTTGAAGGCATCGCTATTTGTCCGTTTTGTTAATATCTTATCTCTGCTGCTTATGCTGTCGAGTCCCTTCCGACTCATAGCGACCCTGTATGAGGTTTCCGAGGAGCAGCTGGTGGGTTTGAACTGCCGATCCTATGGTTTACAGTCCAGTGCTGATCCTACAGCGCCACACCAGGAGTTCTGCTGCTTATAGGTTTTACATATGCCCTCCATATGTTTATTTTATTGAACGCATTAAAGCCAACTGTCATTTGTCTAGAGACTGTTAGTTTGAAGGAAGCAAAGTAATCATGGTAGAATCACTGAAATTCTCCAAAGGAAAATGGATGCAGCCTCAAATGATAAATTACTGGAAAGATTCCATTATCTTTTAATTCCATTTTTCCATGCACCTTTTGAAGTCCCCTCATATTTTCTAAGCCTAGCATGTTACGCTCCATGTATTGGGTAATTAATAGATGCTGAATAAATAAAAGAATCTCCAGATTTTGATCTTCTAGGAAAAGAAATAGGAATGAATAAAATATTACCCTAGAGTTGCAACTGAAAGATCATTCTCATTCCCTGTCCTAGAGTTTCAGAACCAATTTTTACTAAGGAATAGAACAGTTCTAAGTAAAGAATAACCAATAGTGATAGCCTCCGCGCCCCCCACTGCCCATGGCTACGGAATTAATTGGAACTCATAGTGACCCTATAGGACACCATAGAACTGAGGTTTCCAAGGCTGTACATCTTTAAGGGAGCAGACAGTCTCATGAAAGAGCTGGTGGGTTTGAACCCTTAACCCTGAGATTACGAGTTCAACACTTATCTTCTTGTGGTTCTTTATAGTGAGGGCAAGAATGGGTATTATAAAAATTAACTATTTCCTATTTAATTTTTGTTTAACAGCACTGCCCGCCTAGAGATCATAATTCATCAAATTTTGAGAGACAAACCTAAGGTAGATCTTACTGGGGTGCCCAGAACATGGAGGGGTAAACCGCATACAAACAACATGTTGAGAAGAATTCAATGAATATATTTTTTAATATTAAATGTTATATGACATCTCTACTTTATTTCTCATATAATTATACCTTTCTTTTAAATCATGGCTCATAATGTACAGTTAAATATTAAAATTATAAAGTTATTCAAGATAATTTGCTGTGATTAAATTTATAGAATTTGTTCCGATTATGATTCTACCTTTATATTTATTTTACCTTTATATTTATTTATGTTGTGATTTGAAATCAACTAGAATATATTTTCCTATCATGGACAAGTCCATAAAAGACAAAGTTTTCTTCATAAGTGTGGAAGATTGTCTAGAGAGAGGCACACTTCTATTCCGAAAGTAGTGACCCAAGTGTTAAAGACAAATGAACATGCCTAGTAAATACTACGTTGACTCTTTGAAAGCAAAGATATTTATCTATTTGCTTGTAGTTGCTGTTCTTGCTAAGTGCCGGCAAGTCGGTTCTGACTCATAGTGGTCCTATATAGAGTTTCCAAGGAGTCGTTGGTGAGCTTGAACCACTGACCTTGCAGATCAAACCAACTTTGCAGTCCAGAGGCTCCATACGATAAGCATTGGTCTGTGGTTCAAGCCTACCAACTGTTCCACAGAAAAAAGATGAGGCTTTCTGCTACCAAGATGATTTAAAGCCTTGGAACTACCACTTGTAGTTGTTGTTGTTGTTAAATGCTGGCGAGTCGGTTCTGACTCATAGTGACCATTGTATAGGGTTCTGAGGCTTTAAATCTTCTTGGTAGCAGAGAGCCTCATCTTTCTTCTGTGAAACAGCTGGTGGGCTTTGTGGTTCACAGACGAATGTTTGTTGTGCGGAGCCACTGCTCCCCTACTACTTATAGCTATGCCTTGATCTATATCCTCAATATGTTTATTGTATTGAATTCATTAGAGTCATCTATCATTTATCTAGAGATGGTTGTTTTGAAGGAAGAGAAATAATCATGGTTGAGCCACTGAAATTCTCCAAAGGAAAATGGATGCAGCCTCAAATTACATACAGAAATAATGTTTGGACAGTCAAAACTATAGACTTTGGAAGCTGCATTGTAAAAGAAGAATGGTTCTTAGATATAGTCAACTGTACTGAAGAACAAGTCGTCCTGGGGTGGCGCTGTGGGTTAATGTGCTAGACTGCAAAATCCGTTAGAACAGTAAGGTTGGCAGTTCAAGCTAACCAGTTGCTCCTCAGAAACCCTATACAGGGTCGCTAAGGGTCGGAACTGACTCAATGGCACTGAAAAAACAACAATAACAACTAAAGAACAATGAAAACTGAACGATCAGGATAGTTTTGGTAAAAGAATTAAATGTAAATTGCTTTCCAAAGGCACTTGGTTATTTTGTTAGTTTTTCTTTCCCCATATTTCTATAAGATTGTACTGTGTATTGTGATTGCTTTTGTGGTTCAGTGCCTTCAAATGGTATCCAACTCATAGTAACCCTGTTTAGGGTTTCCAAGTTTGTAAATCTTTGCAGGAACAGAAAGTCTCGTTTTTCTCTCTTGGAGCAATTGGTGGTCCGTGATTCACTGCGTAATCTACAGAATCACCGTACTTGCATACAGTGTGCCATTGTTGTTAAGGACCTTTGAGTTGGTTCAGACTCATAGTAAACCTGTATAGGGTTTCTGGGGCTTTAAATCTTTGAGGAGCAGAAAGTCTTATCTTTTTCCAACAGAGCTGTTGAGCTCGAACTACTGAATCTGTGAATAAGTCCAGTGCTTACCCTACAAAACGCTGCACTCCCCATACTATGTGTTGTTGTTAAGTGCCGTCAAGTTGATTCAGACTCATAACAAACCCACTAGAGCAGCTGGTGGGTTTGAACTGCTGACCTTGTGATTCACAGTCCAGTGCTGATCCTACAGCACCATATCAGGAATCTATACTTTGTGTGTTGTTGTTGTTCTTGTTAAGTTCTGTGGAATCAGTTCTGACTCATAGCAACCCTTTATAGGGTTTCCAATGAGCGAATGGTGAGTTTGAAATGCCAATTTTATGATTCTAACTGACCTTGCAGTCTAGTGTTTTTTCCTACAACACCACAACAGGATTCTGCATTGTTGTTATGTGCCATGGAGTCGGTTCCAACTCATAGCAATAGGGTTTCCGAGGCTGTAAATCTTTTCCGGAGCAGAAAGCCTCATCTTTCTCCCACGGAACAGCTAGTAGTTTCGAACTGCTGAACTTGTGGCTCGCAGCCCGATTCGTAACCGCTATGCTACCAGAGCTCCTTTGTGTTGTTGTTGTTGTTAAGTGCCGTCGAGTCGTATCTGACCCATAGCGACCCTGTACAGGGTTTCCGAGGCTGTAGTGCATGTTAATTTACTATCTGCTGAATGAATGACCACAAGGTTGCAAACAGACAAATCTTTTTCTTCCCCTCAAGGTCTTATACTGAGAAAATATAGAAGATGCTATCCTAAGCGGGAGAAAGATGAGGCTTTCTACTCCCGTAAAGATTTACAGCCTCGGAAACCCTGTACAGGGTCACTATGGGTCGGAACCGACTCAACGGCTCTTAATAACAACAACAACAACAATCCTAAAAATAAATGAATGAATTGATAATTTGGAAATCACTGGCAAAGAAGCCAGAGGAGACAAAGTCCAGTGATTAAAGGGAGGATAAAGTTGGTTGGCAGTGAACAAATTTATTAAACTTATTGATGTAATTAATTAAAATAGTGTCTTAGGTGCCGTTGAGTGAATTCTGCTTCATAGCACCCCCTATAGGCAACTGAAGGAAACAAACTATGTCTTGTGCCGTTGTTCTCACAATCATTGCTCAGTTTGAGCCCATTGTTCCAGCCACTGTGTCAATCCATCTCATTGAGCATCTTCCTCATTTTCATTGACCCTCCTCTTTACCAAGCATAAGCTCCTTTCCAGGAACTGTTCCTTCAGGATAATATGCCAACATGCCCAATGTAGATGAGATGAAGTCGTCCCTTTCTCACTTTTAAAGAGCATTCTGGCTGTACATTGTACTTCTTCCAAGAGAGCTTTGTTTGTTCTTCTGGCAGGCATGGCATACTCCATATTCTTCACCAGTACTATAATTCAAATAAATCTTTATTTGGCCTATTTTAGTCATTGTCCGTATTTTGCCTCTGAGGTGATTAAAGTAAAAATCACTAATAATAAACTTATTAAAGGACTTATCAATGGTATTGGTCAACTGGGACTGTTCAAGAGCAACAATCGGTGTTGGAAGAAGTACAGCCAGATTGCTCTTTAGAATCCAGGATTCCAGGCATGCTATAAGAAGTAGAATCAGAATACTCCTTAGAAGCCAAGTTGACCAGACTTCATCTCTCATACTTCAGACATATTATCAAGAGGGAGCAGTCCCTGGAGAAGGACCCCGCGCTTGGTAAAGTGGAGGGTCAATGAAAAAGAGGAAGGCCCCCAATGAGATGGATTGTTGACACAGTAGCAGCAACAATGGGCTCAAGAGTAATGATAATTATGAGGCTGGAGCAGGATCCGGCGGTGTTTCATTCTTTTGTGCACAGGGTTGCTATGAGTTGGCACAACAATAAAAACAACCAGGACAGTTTTTTTGGTTTTTTTTTTTTTCTAGTTTATGTTTTAAGTTACTTGGATTACTTAGAATACCTATGACACTATTTTATCCTTCACTGACTATATATTAACTGCCTGTTTTTCTCATTTCTTCTATATCTGGACATTTCTGATCTCTGTATGTCATGTATAGTCTATCTTACTGGATTTCCCCCAATGTATTCACTGCTTTTTGCTGAGGCCAAAGCCAAATTGCGATGCATATTTTAAAAGACAATAGTTCTGTGGTATTAGAGTAATTACTTTTCCAACATCTACAGTGCATTTTCTTTTAAACACTATCTACAGTGTGAAATTGAGTAGACAACTGATGGAGCTCTACCCATTTATTTTTTCCTTCAAAAATCATTAAATTTGAGTCACTTTGAAAGCTGTACTGACATTAAATAATGCATTCTATTGTTTTAAATTGCTTTTCTAACTACACATTATTCCAGGTACAAAAACACCTCATAGTATTCCACATTTGGAGCTGGTATGTTTTAAACAAAAACACACGCCATTTCAATATTAATAGGCAACACAAAATAAAGAAACATTATGATTTACACTTTTCCCTTTTGGGGTCACAATAAATAATGATATTGATCAGAGATATTAACAATTGGGTTTCTTGAGTGTTATCCAATTGGGTACTGATTTTCCAACAAAAGTCCTTACTACAGTATAACTTATTTTGCCTTTCATAAGATTAGCTTAATTATGCAGAAAATGATAGCACTATGGTTGACTCTTAATTAGCACATTCCAAGAGGATAATTTAATGTAAGTTGGTATATAAAGGCATTGATTATCTGTCATCTATGTATGCAGCAGGGTCAAGTACAATGTCAGCATTGTTTATATTAATATAAATTTCCAGTAATGGTATTGCTATCTGGCACTATTAGTGATCATTGTTTTAAAACAGCCAATGGCTATTGATTAGAGCAGAAAAAATATTGGGATGGATTTAGCACTTGTTTGCTATGACTTGTAGTCAATATCTGACCTATTGAACAGACATTCATAATATTTTACTTTAAGCATATCCATCAAAGCATACAGGGTAAGAAAAAGAACCAGTGGAGGTTATATCAGAAATGGCTTGTAGACCACCTTTCCTTGCTGGTTATTTTCTGATGGATTGTAAGTAGAACTGGGGAGAAATTGTTCATGTGGTGTGTTGCATAGCATATGATGTATTACCATGGAAGTATCTGGGCATCCTAGGTAAATTACTAGGGAACTAAGGAGCTCTGGTAGCGTAGTGTTATGGATCGAGCTGATAACCTCAGTGTCAGCAGTTCAAAACTACCAGTGGTTCCTTGGGAAAAAGAAGAGGCTTTCTGCTCTCATAAAGATTTATAGCCTCAGAAACCCTGTACGGGGTTGCTATGAGTCGGAACCGACTCCACAGCACATAACAACAAATAACATTAGGAAGTACTGGTGTAGTGCTGTAGGATAAGCATGGTACTGCTAACCACAAGATTGATGTTTCAAACCCACCAGCCATTCTTGGAAACCATGAGTCACAATTGATTCAACGGCACTTAACAGCAACAATAACATTAGTGTATAAAGATCTCCCTGGACACATATAGACATTCGTTTGAAATTTGTTGCCATCTGTCATGGGTTACAGAGTAGAACTTCTCCATAAGGTTTTCTTGTCTATACTCTTTGTGGATGTGAATTACTAGGCCTTTCTTCCAAAATGCCACTGGGTGTATCCAAAGTGCCTAGCTTTAGGGTAGTTTTCAATTGCCAACCATTTTTGACATGCAGGGACATCTTGAACAGCCTTAGAAGTAATGGCATGATGAGTGAGCTCTGAAAATATGGCTAACTTTAAACATTCAGTAAATATGGATCTGAGAACTTATAGGCTGATGCTTTCTCCAAATGTTAGAATTTTTCATTTTGTTTGAAATTCCCCCAAGTTCAGAAGTTCAGATGTAGCAAGTAGAGCGATGGGAACTCTCAGAGAAATGGAGCTCTCAGATTTAGCCCGACACTAGTAGACCTCTATATTCATTCAACACTGCTCTGACCTCAGGCTTTCTGATTTAACCTTTTGTATTATATGTCACTGTTGATTGCATTTTATGAACTTGGAAATAACTATTATTTTGTGTCTTGTCCCTACAACAAGGTTGTTAACCTTGTTGATTTTATACAGCTTCTTCCAGCCATGACCAGATAAAGTGGTTTGATACCATCTAAACCCAATTGTTACAACTTCCCCCATTTGGCACAGAGCAGAGAAGAAAATCATACATTCCATCTTCAAGAAAAACACCTAAAGGCAATTGCAGAACAATGAGCAGGCTCACATTTTGAGTCTTCATTTCATTCACTCTTATGATGTTGTTTCTTGAGGGCAATGTTAATGGGGAAGGAAAATTAGCTCATCTTGAACAAGTCACTTAGCCTCTTAAGATTCATATTACTTACATGTATAATGAGTGTCTTGCTTTACAGTTTCCATAAAGTTCTATGAGGAACGCTGGTAGCACAGTAGTTAAAGTACTTGGCTGCTGATCAAAAGACCAGCAGTTTGCAATCCAATAGCTGCTTCACAAGACAAAGACTGTAGACTTGGAAACCTATAGTGCAGTTCTCTGTCCTACCAGATCCCTATGAATCAGAATTGACTCAGCCACAATGGGTTTGGTTTGGTTTATAATGTTCTATTAAGTTATACTGATCCATAGATTTCCCATTTAACTATGTCAGCAATTCAATCAAATTTTGTTATCAACTGGAATTGCTAGGGTTACTGTTGTTGGCAGTTTGATGTCTGTGTAGCAATTTGGTAACTGGTTGAGACATTTTTGAATTTAGCCTGAATCCTAACTTATCAAGTTCTCAAATATTTAAGACTATTGAATTTGGTGGTTCTTGGACGGATTTCACTCTGTATCCCAAATGTAATAATCTTTCTGGTTTTATCCTTTAATATATGATCCTTCCTTAAAAAGAGAATCAGAATAATGTGGAGACATTGATCAAAAGTCACTGCTACTCCCATAGAAACCATCACTCAATTCATAATAAAAGCTTGACAAAAAAAAGTGCTACTCCTATGTAAACTATCACTCAATTCACAATAAAAGCTTAAAAAAAACAAAAAGCCAGTGCCTGCCTCATCACTCAGCTCCATCACTTCGTAACTACAGTACTGTTTTTAAAGGGTATCTCCTTTATCTGAGGTCTGAATTTAAAAAAATTACATTTCAAATGTATTACCTATCAGGTGTGAAATAAGTCTTATTTGTTTGCCATTTCTATCATAATAACCACTAGGTTGGCAGTTCAAACCAACCAGGTGCTCCTCGGAAGTGACTCAGTGGCACTCAACAACAACAACAGGATAATAATTACTATTATTATTAACTACCTGGTTCCACCAAATTGTGGTTCTGCATTAGGAAATTGACCACAAGTCTGTACAGTCTGATGAGGACTTCTTAACACTGAAGTGCATTCATGTCTCAAACAGCTCTGCCTTATTTACATAGTTGTTGCTAAGTGCCATCAAGTCTTTAGGAACTCAAGTGACCCTGTGTAGAGTTTCCAAGGAGCAGCTGGTGAGCTTGAACCACCAGCCGTATGGTTCAAACTGACCTTGCAGTCCAGCTCATTAAGCTGCCAAAAAAGGCAGAAAGCATCTACACAGGGCATAAAGTAAGCATATCTCTGAAGTGCATGACAGCATGCTTAACAACAACAAAAAAATGGACCTAGAAAATTACTAACAATTTGAGGCAGCATGTAATATAAGGGTGCATTAATTTTCTATTACTTGCAACAAATTGTTGCAAATCTGAAGGCTTAAAAAGTCAAACTTTTTTTTTTCTCATGTTGTTGTTGTTAGGTGCCATCAAGTCAGTACTGACTCATAGCGACCTTATGCACAGCAGAATGAAACACTGCCTGATCCTGGACCAACCTCACTGCTGCTGCCACATTGGAGCCAATTGGTGTTGCCACTTTGCCAATCCATCTCACTGGGGGTCTTCCTGTTTTCCTCTGTTCCTCCACCTTACCAAACATAATATCTTTCTCCAACAACTGGTCCCTCCTGACAATGTGTCTGAAGTATGATACATGAAGTTTGGCCATCCTGTCCTCCAAAGAGCACTCTGGATGCACTTCTTCCAACACAGATCTGTTTGTTCTTTTGGCAGCCCATGGCACCTTCAATATTCTCCTCCAACACCGTAACTCAAAAGCATCAATTCTTACGCTGTCTTCCTTATTCACTGTCCAGCTTTTGCATGCTTATGAGGTTATTGAAAATACCATGGCTTAAGTAAGGCACACCTTAGTCTTTAAGCTGACATCTTTGCTCTTCAACACTTTAAAAAGGTCTTGTGTGGCAGATTTGCCTAATGCAATATGTGGTTTGATTTCTTTTCTGTTACTCCCATGAGTGTTGATAGTTGATCCAGTAAGAATGAAGTCCTTGACAACTTCAATCTTATCTCCATTGATAAGAATGTTGTTTATTGGTCTAGTGGTGAGGATTTTTGTTTTCTTGACATTGAGATGCAATCCATACCAAAGACTGTGCTCTTTGATCTTCATTAGTAAATGTTTTAAGTCTTCTTCACTTTCAGCAAGCAAGGTTGTAACATTTGCCTATTGCAGGTTGTTAATGAGTCTTCCTCCAATCCTGATGCCACATTTTTCTTCATATAAACCAGGTTCTCGGATTATTTGTCAGCATACTAGTTGAATAAGTATGGTGAAAGAATACAACCCTCTCTTACACATTTCTTAATTTTAAACCATTCAGTTTTCCCATGTTCTGTTCGAACAATGGCCTCTTGGTCCAGGTACAGAATCCTCATGAGCACAATTAAGTGTTCCGGAATACTCATGATGTCCATAGCTTGTCATGATCCACACAATCAAAAGCCTTTGCATAGCCAATAAAGCACAGGTAAACATCTTTCTGATATTCTCTGCTTTCAGCCAAGATCCATTGGATATCAACAATGATATCCCTCTTTCCACAGCCTCTTCTGAATCTGGCTTGAACCTCTGGAAGTTCTCTGTCAATGTATGATTGTCGCCGTTTCTGTATTACCTTTAGTAAAGTTTTACTCACATGGGACATCAAAAATACTGTCCAATGATTTCTGCATTCCATTGGGTCACCTCTTTTTGGAATGGGCACAAATACGGATCTCTTCCAATCAGTTGGCCATATAGTTGTCTTCCAAATTTCTTGGCATAGATGAGTGAGTGCCTCCTGCACTGTCTTATTTTCTTGTAAGATTTCAATTTTTATTCCATCAATTCCTGGTACGTTGTTTTTTGCCAATTCCTTCAATATCATTGGCTCTTGGACTTCTTCCTTCAGTTTCATTGGCTTGGACTTCTTCCTTCAGTATCATTGGCTCTTGTTCATATGCTACCTTTTGAAATGGTTGAACATCAACCATTTCCTTTTGGTACAGTGTCTCTGTGTATTCCTTCCATCTTCTTTTGATGCTTTCTGCATTATTCAATAATTTGCCCACAGAATCCTTCAAAAACAAAAGTCTAGGCTTGATTTTTTTCTTCAGTTCCCCCAGCTTGACAAATGCTGAGTGTGTCTTCCTTTTTGGTTTTCTGAATCCAGATCTTTGCACATTTTGTTGTAATATTTGGCTTTATCTTCTCGAGCAGACCTTTAAAATTTTCTGTTCAGCTCTTGTACCTCCTCATTTCTTTCATTTGCTTTAGCATCTCTACGCTGGAGAGAAAGTTTCAGTGTTTCTTCTGACATCCATTTTGGTCTTTTCCTTCTTTCTTGTCTTCTCAATGACTTTTTGCTTTCTTCATGTATGATGTTCTTGATGTCATCCCACAACTCTTCTGGTTTTGGTCTTTGTTCTTCAGATGATCTCTAAATTCAGGCGGGATATATTCAAGGTCATATTTTGGTTCTCGTGGACTTTTTCTCATAGTTTCTGTCATTCAGAAGTCCAAGTAGGGATTAGCGGCATCTTCTGCTCCCATTTTCAGGAGCTAAAATTAAGATGCTTACTAGTTGTGGTTTCATCTGAAGTCTGGAGTTGTCTTCTCAACTCTTTCAGGTTGCTGGCAGAATTCAGTTCCTTTTGGTCATAAAACTAAGGAGTCTATTTTCCACTCACATGAGAAGACCTGAGCCTTCCTCATAGCTCTCTCCAATGCAATTCAAAGCATGGTTGTTTATTTTCTTTCTGGGCAGTAGGACAGTGTCTGCTGCTGTCATTTCCTGTGTCTTTTAAGTGTGTTGGATAGGCTAGGCCTACCCAGGGTCATCAACTGATTATTGTTGCTGTTATTAAGTGCCATGGATTTGGTTCCGACCAATAATGGCCATGTATAGGTTTCCTGATTAGGGACCTTAATCATATCTGCAAAATCCCTTATGCCATATAACATAACCACTGGAGTGATGTTCTTTCATATTTAGTTGCTATCTGCCCTCAAGGATTCCTGGTGTGGCACCGTAAGATAAGCACTGGACTATAAGGTCATTTTGAACCTCAAAGTTGATGGTTCAAAATCACCAGCTACTCCTAGGAAATCCTATACAGGGTCAGTATGAGTTTGAACAGACTCAATGGCACTTAACAACAACGGCATCTGCCCTCAAAGGAAGGTGATTACACAAGAAGCAGAAACCTTGTGGGCTACCTTAGAATTCTGCCTACCAGAAGAGTGTCACTGACATGTAGACTTTCTCAGTTGCCAGTCCTTACCAAATCCAGGAGGATCCTAGATTCCATCAAATTGATAGGATCATAAAAACATCGATATCATAGATATTCATGCGTTGAAATGAACAGTTACTGGCCATTTTCAATCTGACAATCATATTGTTTGTTATGCTGGGAATGACAACTCAAGGAGCAATGATGTCACAGTCATCATCAAAATGGACATTTCAAGATATAGCTTCAAGTATAATGCTATATGTGATAGGATAATGTTCATACAATACACTTACAAGGATGAACAATTAGTACCACTATTATTTAAATTTATACACCAACCACTAAAATGAAATGAAATAAACCTACCAATGTCCTCAGTCTGAAACTGATCAAAAATAGAATCGTGCTGTATTGATAATTACTGGCTATTGGAATACAAAGTTTGGAAGAATAGGAGAAGGATATATAGTTAGAAAATATGGCCTTGGTGATACAAAGAATGCTGGAGACTGCATTATAGAATTTTGTAAGACCAATAACTTCTTCATTGCAAGTACCATTTTTAAATGGCATAATAGATGACTATACATGAAGCTCACCAGAAATCAAATAACTCAACATCTGGTGATTATCCAGTTTAGACTCACACCTTCTCCCATTTGTATTCTAGAGAAATTTGATGATTGTGAGTATTTTTGTGTTTTTCTTTTGAGGGAGGAAGACATTTCATAGCACCATGTGGAGGGGAGAGTACACAAATGTTTTTGAATGCTGGGCTATAAGGCAACTATCCTAGAGTTGATGTTAGTGCCGTCAAGTTTGTTCCGACTCATAGTGACCTTGTCTAGAGTTTCCAAAGAGCAACTGATGGGTTTGATCCACCAACCTTGCAATTAGTTGTTGTTGTTGTTAGGTGCCGCCATCAGTACTGACTCATAGCGACCCTATGCATAACAGAACGAAACACTATCTAATCCTGCAGTTAATAGTCAAGTGCTTATTCTATAGTAGCACATCAGGTGGAGTAGCAGTGTGCTCATTTTGGATTTTGGACTGTATTCTATTAATACATAAGACATGTTGGTCAGAAAAGTTCCCCTGTCTGGTTCAGCAGCTTTATTTTGTCAAGACCAACCACATAATGGGGAGTTATTTCAAAGCAGCATTTAAAAAGAAATAAGAATGGGAATGCATTGTAAACAGCATTTAATTACTACAGGAGAGTAATTGCTAAAAAATGGTAATTATCTAAAAAAAAAAAAGCTGCAATCTTTAAGCAGATCTCAATCTTTTGATACATAATTAGATGGGTAGGATTTAAATGGCATTAGAAATAATGAAAACTTTCATAGTTGGCATAACAATCTTTGTTGTATCAATATTTCAAAATTCCACACAAGATTACAAAATCAAAACAAAAAATTATGAACAATTAAGCTTAAAACGATGAAAAGAATGGTTACATAGCCATAAAATTGGAAATTAAAACAAGGGTCAGTGTATGTATTCTTCACATAACATTTTTTGTTCTTTGCATTTTCATGCATCATCAAAATTTTCCATCACTGCCAAGAATTACTGTAAGATTTCCAAGTCTCTTGTTGTTTTTCCTTATAAGCAAGTAAGCAGAATTCATTCTGTTTCTTAAAATTTAAAAGTTGTCTTCATCCACATGTGATCTAGTATTTTCAACAAAATATCTAGTCTCTTTATAAAATATGCAAATGCTTATTTTAATTTGATGTGATATTTCCAATTCCATTAAAAGTCCCTGTGTGGCTCACCTGTATGATGAATCAATTCTGATCTTTCCCCACTTCTTATTATATTTTGGTGTCAATATGTACTAAAAGGCAGGTCATTTAAAGCCTGTGGTGCAATCATTTTGTTGGAAACTTAGATTGCACATGAGATTTGGGTCACAGAAGTCCTTGCCATTTTGAGCCGTACAAAATGTTTTAGACCTCAAATAAGAAACTCTCATTCATTCTTCTCCTCTATGTATTTCAAATGAAGTTTTAGAAATAAGCAAATAGGAAACACAAGTTGGCTGCCAAGTTTGAAGGATGACAATAGGTTTCACCTATCTGCACCTCAGTTGCCTTTCTGTCAATATGAGGTGATTGAATGAGATGATCTTCGAATCCATTCCACCTCTGACATTCAGTAATTATATATAACAGTAAGAATGGCATTGATAATGATTTCTCCAGAACAACCATCTTCAAAGTGCACTCTTCAAGCCACAGGGGTATTCGTAGGTGCTTATGAGCTATTACATGAAGAGCATGGGTTATTATAAACAAACTTGATTAAGACTGCTCAACTCCTAATCAAAGCATTTTTTCTTCAGTTTGTTTCATATGTCAGACAACCCTGTGCAAGTGAATTTTAAGAATGCAGAGCAGTTGTGGCTCAGTGGTAAAATTCTTGTCTTCTAAACATGAAACTTGGACTCGATTCCCAGCCACTGCACCTCATGTAAACCTAACATCCATTTGGCTGGGAGTCTTGTGTGTTGCTATGATACTGAATAGGCTTCAGTGGGGTTTTCAGATATGGGTGTGGCCTAAGACTGGGCAGCATTTTATTATTGCATTGTGTCTGTGGTTTCCATGAGTCCGGGGCTCACTCAAAGACAGCTAACAACAACCTGTATAGATATAAATTTTGTGGATATATATATATATATATATATATATATATACTGGACTGCAAAGTCAGTTTGAACTGCAAGCTTGCGGATTCAAGCTCACCAGCTGCTCCTTGGAAATCCTATACATGGTCACTATGAATAAGAACTGATATCATGAAACAACAACAACAATGTATGTGAAAAGTAACTGTCAGTTAGAATTTTCTGTATTGCTAGCAGCATTTTATAATCTGTGCTTCTCCAATATAGTTAAGTTGTTGTTAAGTGCCATCGAGTTGATTCTGGCTCATAGTGATCCTGTATAAGGTTTCTGAGGAGCAGCTGGTGAGTTTGAACCACCAACCTTGTGGTTCAAACCAACTTTATTGTCCAGTTGAGTACAGTTGAGTGAGTGCTTTTCTGAGAGCATCACTGAGTGTTACACCTGACAGACTGAGTTACTAATATCTGTGACCCTTACTTAACTTCTTCTGTGAAGTGAGGATAATAATTCCATCCTCCAAGTATTATCCAATATCCAATCTCTTAGGATGCAACAGATGCAACATTAGAAGCGCTCACTCAACTGTACTCAACTGGACAATAAAGTTGGTTTGAACCATAAGGTTGGTGGTTCAAACTTATCCTATAGCGCCACACCAGGACTCCTTCAATACTGCAGCCACTCAGACATGGCTACTGAGCCCTTTAAATGTGGACACTGATACTAAGGAACTGATTTCTTATTTCATTCTAATTAATTTAAATTTAAATAGTTTCTAGATTGCATCCCAGCTCTGCAGCTGAGTGCCACACCTGACAGACTGAGTTACTAACATCTGTGACCCTTACTTAGCTTCTTCTGTGAAGTGAGGATATTAATTCCATCCTCCAAGTATTGTCCAATATCCAATCTCTTAGGATGCAACAGATGCAACATTAGAAGCACTCACTCAACTGTACTAAGAAATTTGAAAGAGAGCTACCTGGCCAACCAACTGAAAGGATACATACATGTACCCATTCCAAAGAAAAATAATCCAACAGAAATTATTTAATAACATCATTGTGGAAATTATCAAATAGCATCATTAATATTACATGCAATAAAATCATCCTTGAGATAATGCAAAAATGATTGTATGATTGTAGTAATACATCTCCAGGGAACAGGCAGAAGTTCAAGCTGGATTCAGAAGAGGAGATGGAATGAGATGCATTGTTGATGTCAGATGGATCTTGGCTGAAAGCAGAGAGTATCAGTCATAGACCTATGTTTTAATGACTATGCAAAGGCATTCAACTGTGTTTTGTTTATTGTTGTTAGGTGCCATTGAGTCGGTACTGACTCATAGTGACCTTATGCACAGCAGAACAAAGCACTGTCTGGTCCTGGGCCAACCTCACTATGTGGATCATAACAAATTATAGATAACATTGTGAAGAATCGGAATTCCAGAACACTTAATTGTACTCATGCTGTGAGAAATAATTCTGACGATGGTCCATCTTCAGGAATAAGGGGATCCAGGAAGTTGAACATTGAAATTGTTGGCTGGTGTAACAGTAGAACTTCATGCATGTGAGGTATGTGAGTGGGATGAATTAGAAGGGGAACAGAACTTGTTGGACAACTAGAAACTTTAAATAAGAATGTTATCATTAAGGGGAAGTAGGCAACCTCTGGGAAGGTTGTTAACCATAGTACTCAGTCAATGAGGAACCCGGGGCGGGGCTTTTGAGTCTAGTAGATCAAATTCTTTGCCAAACTGCTGCGCAGCACATTTGCCTATGTTTTATGGGTTTGGCACCCGATTTTTCAAAATCGAATAGAAAAGCCCCACTCTCACTAAAATGAGTACAGATTGGATTTCTTGACCATTTGTCAGTAAGCACTCGTGAGAACTTACTGGTGAACTCATATGGAATAAGGTGGTCCACCCCAGTTCTCCTTTCAGAGACCCATGGGGTAAGGTCCTAGTCAGGTGTTTGTACTGACCCACCAATAGCCAAGAGGGGCCAAGGTAGTATGCGGGATATCGAGAATGTTTCTCATAATGTGGAATCAAGAGGCAGTTGTTGGAACAGGAATAGGGAATACTACAGAGTCTAAGATCAGAAAAGGTGTGCCTATGTCAGGGTTGTATCCTTTCACCATACTTATTCAATCTGTATGCTGAACATATGATCTGAGAAACTGGACTATTTGAGGAACACAGCATCAGGACTGGAAGAAGACTCATTATATACTACTTGCCATATGCAGATGACACAGTCATGCTTGCTGAATGTGAAGAGGACATGAAGCACTCACTAATGAAGATCAAGGACTATAGCCTTCATTATGATTACACCTCAACATAAACTAAATAAAAACTCCTTATAATTGAATCAATCCGAAAAGACTAAAGTTGTCAAAAATTTCATTTTACTTGGTTCCACAGTCATTCAACCTGTATGCTGAGCAAATAATACGAGAAGCTGGGTTCTATGAAGAAAAACGTGGCATCAGGATTGGAGGAAGACTCATTAACAACCTGCGATATGCAGATGATACGACCTTGATCGCTGAAAGTGAAGAGGACTTGAAACATTTACTTATGAAGATTAAAGAGCACAGCCTTCGGTATGGATTACATCTCAATGTCAAGAAAACAAAAATCCTCACCACTGGACCAATAAACAACATTCTTATCAATGGAGAAAAGATTGAAGTTGTCAAGGACTTCATTCTTCTTGGATCAACTATCAACACTCACGGAAGTAGCAGTCAAGAGATCAGACGACGTATTGCACTGGGCAAATCTGCTGCACAGGAACTTTTTAAAGTATTGAAGAGCAGAGATGTCAGCTTGAGGACTAAGGTGCGCCTGACCCAGGCCATTGTGTTTTCAATAGCCTCATATGGATGCAAAAGCTGGACAGTGAATAAGGAAGATTGTAGAAGAATTGATGCCTTTGAGTTGTGGTGTTGGAGGAGAATACTGAAAGTGCCATGGACTGCCAAAAGAACCAATAGATCTGTTTTGGAAGAAGTGCAGCCAGAGTGCTCCTTGGAGGCCAGGATGGCTAAGCTTCGTCTCTCATACTTTGGACATATTGTCCAGAGGAAACAATCGCTGGAGAAGGATGTCATGCTGGGTAAAAAAGAGGGTCAGAGAAAAAGAGGAAGACCCCCAACGAGATGGATCAGCCAGGTGGCATCATTGATGGGCTCAAGTGTGGCAGCGGTAGTGAGGTTGGCCCATGATCGGACATTGTTTCATTCTGCTGTGCATGGGGTCGCTATGAGTCGGTTCCAACTTGATGGCACCTGACAACAGCAAACTACAACAGTCAAGAAATAAATCAAACTGCTAAATGCGTTGGACAAGTCTGCAAAAGACCCCTTTAACTTAAAAGAGCAAAGATGTCCCTTTAAAGACATCTCCTGCTCCAAATCATGCTATTTTCAATTGTTTCATATGCATGTGAAAGCGAGACAATGAATAGGGAAGAGTGAAGAATAATTGATGCATTCAAATTCGAATTATGTTTTACAAAGAACTATTGAGCATACTAAATGCTGTCAGAAGAATAAAGAAATTTGTCTTGGAAGAAGTAGAGCTGGAATGCTCTTTAGAAGTGAGAATGGCAAGACCTCACCTCATTTCTTTGAACATGTTGTTAAGAGGGCCCAGTCCCTGAAGCAGAACATCATGCTTGACAAAATACAGTATCAGTGAAAAAGAAGATGACCTTCAATGTTATGAACTGATGCAATGACTGCAACAATGGTCTCAAAGATTGTAAGGATGATGCAGGACTGAACAGTGTTTTGTTCTAGGAGTCAGACCAACTTGATGGCACCTAACATCAACAAAAACAGAATGGCTGTGAGGATGAAAGAAAAAGACATCTATGGTGTTCCTAATGTAGTGCCTAGCCTATAAAACTGACCTTCATTCAATAAATGGTATTACTCTTCTCCATTTTATTATAACACATGTAACTCAGGCCATGTTTTAGTCATCTTTTGAAACATACAGTTAAGATATGTATTTAATTAGCTTATTGTTGTTGTTGTTAAGTGCCACTGAGTTGGTTACCCTGTGTAGCATTTCTGGTGGTGGCTGGTGAGCTTGAAATGCCAATCGTATGGTTCAAACTGACCTTGCAGTCCAGTGAATTAATTAATAAAAAATGATTCAGAAGTTATTAGACTACAGCTTTACTTTTCTAAATTTGACTTTTATTTTGGTAGCTAATTGTCCATGTAGATCCCAAGACTTGGGGAGCAATGGAATGAAGAGGTAAAGTTCTGTCTTAATATAAATAGTGCTGTTTTGTCGCCCACAAATTTTCATTTCTATTAGCAAAAATGTTGGCATTTTCAGTGTGTGTTTCAACAAGGAGTCTCTGAGGACCTGTGGCAGTGCAGAGGTGGACACATGATTCCTTACTTGAGATCGCTTCTGCTCCAGTAGGGATATACCAACAATCATATAAGCAAATTAATTTCTCCAGAGTTTCTTTGACCAGCATTGTGTTCGTCTCTCAAATTAAGCCCAGGATAGCCCCATTTTATCTTTCTATATATACATAAAAAAAAGGTATTTCTTGGGTAAATTTTGAATAAAGCATAGTGAAAAGAACACCATGTTTCCCATTAGATAATAAAACATAGGGCTGTACGCATGTTCTGATTCCATAAACATGAGACTTGAATATGTATTTCAAGATTATGTGTACTTTTCACTTCTTCATGACACTAAATTCCATTTCAAAGATTTCTGTCCTCAAAGTGCTTAAGTTATAGACTAGAAAATATTTTACTGCATTGATGAGAAGTTTGAATTTCCCTATAGTTGGAAATCAGAAGCCTAAAACAGAATTTCATTTAAAAATAGTTATAAGTTCTTTCTCTTGCAAGAGGTTGTTATTCATATATCTTTTTAGAGAACTCCAAAACCTAGATGTCATTCCTATCTTGGCACGCTCTTTGAAAACTTTTGGAATAAACTACATATGTTCAGTGAATCTCAGTCAACTCACAAGACATTTTACTATTGATTTTAGGTGCCATCAAGTTGGCTCCAACTCACATTGGCCCTACGCACAACGGAACGAAATACTGCTCATTCCCCTGCCATCCTCACAATTGTTATGTTTGAGCCCATTGTTGCTGCCAATGTGTCATTCTATCTCATTGGAGCTATTCCTGTGTTCCACTGACTGCCTTTTGAAGTGCCTTCTAACCTGAGGGACTCATCTTCTAGATTAGACAATGTTTTGCAGTTATTCATAAGATTTTCAGTGACTAAGTGGCACTGTAGGATCAATACTGGACTGTGAGCTACAAGGTCTGGAGTTCAAACCCACCAAATGCTCCTCGGAAACCATATCCAGGGTCACTATAAGTAAGAACTGACTCAACAGCACTTAACTATTCAGAAGTGGTTCCACCTCTTCTTCTTAGTCTGTCTTAGTCTAGAAGCTCCACTGAAATTTTTCCACCTTAGGTGACCATGCAGGTATTTACAATACCAATGGCATAGCTTCCAGCATCATAGCAACACATAAACAACCACAGTGCAACAAACTGACAGATGAGTTCAACGAATCTCAATATACTCACAAAACATTTTACTAAGTGAGAAACAACAAAACAAAAGAAATGTTTTTATCTTGGGAAAATGGTGCTTTCAGAGGTCAAATATAAGTCTGGACTTATTTAACACTACAGATATATTAGTAATTAGGAGTTTATTTACAGATGCACTCTTGTGGATTTTGGGACGGTGTGTCTGAGCAGACAGTTTCAATTGACTTTCAAATGAGAAATGACCCTATAGTGAATTACTGAGTTATAAACCTCGTCTTCTCCACCAAGGTAAATTTAATGTGAACATTCTGGTGTCTTCTGAGGCGCTCTGAACTGCAGTGGACCTGCCTCTTTAACTCTGATGCTCTATAAAACTCCATAAGGCCTTTTGCTTGTTCTAAAAATAGTGAGTATAATTAGTCTTGCAAATCAATGTTTCCACTCATCAGGATGACAAAATAACTTGTTAAATAGCATGCTTAATTTACATATACAAGAGTCAACAAAAGCTTCATCTACCATTTATTTGATTATATTATTTTTTAGGAGAAAAAAAAAAGCCGGTCATTGGCCAGCTGCCACTCTCCAAAATATGGCAGGTAATTAGAGCCATACTATTGTCATGTTTCCATAGCAAAATAGAGTCTTCTTTCAGGGGAACTGTCATTATCTTGTCTGGAGATCCTGTATTTATCATTATGATCTTTTTGCCTATGGATAAATTAATAAAATTATAAGTAACTTAAAATTGATTTCACAAGAAATATGTTATGATTGATTCAACAAAAATTTAAGATAAAAAAATTTTAAATAGCTCTGGTAGCGTAGTGGTTACGAATCGGGCTGCGAACCATAAGGTCAGCAGTTCGAAACTACCAGCTGTTCCGCAGGAGAAAGATGAGGTGTTCTGCTCCCATAAAGATTAACAACCTCGGAAACCCTGTGCAGGGTCGCTATGAGTCGGAACTGACTCCACGGCACATAACAACAACAACAACAAAGCATTGTATATATGAGGCAGCTTTATAAAGTTCCTGGAAAAATTCAATCATATTTTAATTATATTTTGCAGTGAAATTTTTGAAGTCCTTTCATATATATATATGGAATAGATATCCATTAGTTTTTATTCAATGAAAGACAAAAATAGCATTCATCAATAAATATTCTTTTTAAACTTGATTAATATTGTTGGCATGTTCTTAACAAATTTTCTTCAAAGAATAACAAGAAGCAGTAATTTAATGAGTTTTACTGGTACTGTGATTATACCATTATTAAAGTAGTTGGGAATCAGCACACACACAAATATCCCAAATTTATGAAAATACAAAGCATAGAATGAACTTCTGTTCAGTATCTCTACATTCATTTTTGCATCTTTTAAATTTTAAAATGAACATCCTGTTTTTGTTTTAGATGTCTTTGCGTTGGTTCTGACTCATATTGACACTGTACACAACAGAATGAAACACTGCCAAGTCCTGTGCCATCCTCACAATTGTTGTTACACTTGAGTCAATTGCTGCTACCATTGTGCCAATCCATTTTGTTGAGGGTCTTGCCCTTCTTCGCCAACTTTACCAAGCATAATATCCTTCTTGAGAGAGACTGGTCCCTCCTGATAATGTGTCTGAAGTATGGGAGGCAAAGTCTCACCATACTGGTTTCTAAGGAACGTTCTGGGCATACTTCTTCTAACAAAGATTTGTTTCTTCTTCTGGCAGTTAATGGTACTTTCAATATTCTTCTCCAACACTATAACTCAAAAGTATCAATTCTTCTATGGACTTCCTTATTCATTGTCCAACTTTCACAAGCATATGATGTTATTGAAAATACTATGGCTTAGGTCAAGAGCACCTTAATCTTCAAACTGATATCTTTGCTCTTCAGCACTTGTGCAAAATATTTTCTAATGCAATACATCATTTGATTTCTTGACTGCTTCTTCCAAGAGTGTTGATGGTGGATCCAAGGAAAATGAAGTCTTTGACAACTTCAATCTTTAATCCTTTTATCATGGTATTATTTATCAGTCCAGTTGTGGAGAGTTTTGTTTTCTTTACACTGAGGTGTAATCTATATTGAATGCTCTGGTCTTTGATTTTTATCATTAAGTATTTTAATTCCTCTTTATTTTCTGTAGGCAAGGTTGCATGTTTTCATATCACAGGTTGTTAATGAGTCTTCCTCTAATCCTGATGCCATGTTCTTCTTCATATAATCTATCTTTTCAGATTGTTTGTTTACCAAAGAGATTTGTGGTACTGTGGGTTAATGCGCCAGACTGCAAAGCCATTTGAACTGTAAGGTCAGTCAGTGGTTCAAGCATACCAGCTGCTCCTAGGAAACCCTACACAGGGTCACTATGGGTCAGAACCAACTCAAGGGCACTTCACAACAGCAACAACATAGAGATTGAATAAGCATGGTGAAAAGATTCAACCCTGATGCACATTTTTCCTGATTGCAAGCCATTCAGTATCCCCTTGTTCTGTTGAACAACTGCCTCTTGGTCTATGTACCAAGAGGCTCCTCATGAGCATAATGAAGTGTTGTGTAAAACCCATTTTTCACAGTATTATCCATATCTTTTTATGATCCATATAGTCAAAAACCTTTGGATAGTCAATAGAGCACAAGTAAACATCTTTCTGGTATTCTCTGCTTACAGCCAAGATCCATGTGACATCAGCAATGATATCGCTACTTCCATGTCCTCTTCTGAATTCTGCTTGAGTTTCTAGAAATTTCCTGTCAAAGTACCGTTGCAGACATTTTAAAATTATCTTCAGGAAAATCATATGTGCGTGTGTTATTAATGATATCGTTCTATCATTTCTGCATTTCAATGGTCTCATCTCTTTCAAATGGGCACAAATATGGATCTCTTCCAAATAGTTGTCCAGGTAGCTGTCTTCCAAATTTCTTGGCATAGATGGGTGAGTGCCTGCAATGCTGCATCAGCTTGTTGAAGGATTTCAATTTATTCTATCAATTCCTAGAGGTTTGGTTTTTGCCAGTGCCTTCAGAGCAGTTTGGGCATCTTGCTTCAGTACCATCAAGTCTTGAACATATGCTACCTCTTTAAATGGTTGAGCATTGACCATTTCTTTTAGGTATAGTGATTCTTTGTATACCTTCCATCTTCTTCTTTTTTTTTTTTTTAAGTTTTTATTGTGAATTGAGTGAAAGTTTACAGGGCAGATCATCAGTTTTACATTCAGCAAATCATATAATTTGTTTCATTACAATAATTATAATCTCCTTCATGTACCATCAGTTAACCATATTTTTTTCTATTCATTTTTAGCTCTTTTTTTTTTTTTTAAACATAGGCATATATAATAATTTACACCACCAAAGGGCACATTCTACAAGTCTGCCTCCTGATTGCCAGCTCTCAGTTCCTCTCTTTCCATGAATCTAGAGTCTTGGATTTTCAATTCAGGTCTTTCAGCTTGAAAAATCCTGAGGGTGTTTTTCCCTTTTTGTTTTCTAACTCCAGGCATTTGCACATTTCATTATAATAATTGACTTTGTATTCTTGAGCTGCCCTTTGAAATTTTCTTTTCAGATCTTTTACTTCCTCATTTCTTCCATTCACTTTATCATCTCTGCATTGGAAAGTAAGTTTCCAAGTCTCTTCATACATCCATTTTGGACTTTTCTCTCTTTTTAATGACATTTTGCTTTCTTCCTGCATGATTTGTTGATGTCATACGACAGCTTTTCATTAGTGTCTATTGCATCATTGTTGTTGTTAACTACCATCAAGTCAATTCTGACTCACAGCAATCCTGTGTAGGGTTTCCCAGAAGCAGCTATTGAGTTTGAACTACTGATCTTGCTATTCAAACCGACATTGCAGTCGAATGCTTATCCTACAGTACCATAGCAGCACTCCATTAGCATTTCCTTAACAACCAAAGCCGTATTTATCTGTTTACTTTTTAATCAATGTATCATATTTGAATGACTCAAAGATCTTATAGACTGCTATTCTTCTTTGATCATCTCCTTCTCAAATGAAGAATGTTGCACACATGTTAAATTATGCTAGTTTTTAAAAAATAAACTGCATTCTTGCTTTGTAGAGAGACTTTCCTGGGAAACACATTTACTGAGGGATTAATTTTAGCCACATGGCCTGGTGACACAGTGGCTAAGCTCTTGGCTTATACCTACAATGACATTAGTTCAACCCAGCAGCTGCTCTGCAGGAAAAAAATGTGGAAGTCCACTTTTGTAAAGATTTTTTTTTAAAAAAAGATTGCCATTCCACTGATTCTGATGCATAGTGACTTCAGGACAGAGTGGAACTGCCCTGTAGGTTTTCCAAGGCTAGGGTCTTTAAGGAAGACGTGGAAACCCTAGAGAGCATTTCTCTGTCCTACAGACTCACTATATGTTGTCAACTAGATCTTTGTTGTTGTTGTTGTTGTTATGTGCCATGGAGTCGGTTCTGACTCACAGCGACCTTATACAGGGTTTCCGAGGCTGTAAATCTTTACGGGAGCAGAAAGCCTCATCTTTCTCCCGCGGAACAGCTGGTAGTTTTGAACTGCTGACCTTGCGGTTCGCAGCCCAATTCGTAACCACTATGCTACCAGAGCTCCTTGAAAGTTGAAACTAGATCTTTACCCGATGCCAATAGTTTGGTTTTGTTTTATCTTTTTTTAGCATAACCTTAGAATGATAGTTCCATGGCTGCAGGAAAAAATAGCAACATAATATGAGTGACATATAGAAGATATGAACTTGATTACATTCAGAATCAATAACTATTTCTTGAAAAAATGCATGAATGCTGGCCTACTGTCTTTCAGACAGTGAGAAACCAGAGGTGAATTCAGATTGAAGTGATCATTCTCCTTATGGAGTTTACATTGTAATGGGGGAAAGAGGAGACCGAAAATTCACAAGTATTTTACTGTGAGGGGGATAAGGCTTATGGAAACAGAGAGTAGGATGAATGAGACTTATTCACAGTCCTTCAAATATTTTTTGAGGATTGGAAGTATAATTTAAATCTGAACTGAAGGAAGAGTAAGAGTATAAGAAAGACACTTATTTCATTCCTGTTTCCTTTCATTTAAGGAGCCCTAGTGGTGTGTAGGATAACTAGACTATTAACCACAAGGTTGGCAGTTCAAACCTAACAGCCAATTTGTGAGAGAAAGTTGAAACAGTCTGCTTCCGTAAAGATTTGCAGTCTTGGAGACCCTATTTAGGGTCACTCACTATGAGTCAGAACTGACTCAATGACAGTGGCTGGGTTTCCTTTCATTTAGAGACTTTATTTTTGTTTCACATGAAATTTTGCATTACTGTACATTAAGGCTAAATCATAATTTCTAAAGAAGTGTATTTGATTTCTGAACCTTTGAGGCATTCATCACTCTTCCTGAATAGAATTTTACTGTGTAGTCCACCCTTTCTCTCAGGTACATATTCCAAGGACCTGAAGAAAAAAGAAAGAGAATCATGACATTTAAAATATAATGACATTGGGATAATTTGGAAAAGAATGACAAGAATGGTTTTACAGCTCTTAGAATGAAATCAATATTACTGAATTATACATGCAGAAAGTGAAATTGGCATATGTTTTTATAAGCACAATTAAAAAAAAAAAATCCAATGGAGTACAGATCTGCCCTAATACAGATGGGGTCAATCTGAGTTAAGATAGACTCAGTAGCAACAGGCAATAAATATTTGATGGTAGGAAAACAAATAGATAAATAGGAGAGGTCATCTAATTTTTCCTTATAAGATTAGTAATTCAATTCAGTTTATAAGGAAAAATTAAATGACCTCCTCTTTGCCATCTATTTTATAAAGTAACATAGTATGCCAGGTGGCCACAGGTGACAGCAAATCAAAAAACAAATTAAAAAAAAAAAAACCCAAAAAACTTCAATTTGGTTAAAAAAATAAATAAATAAAATAGAGAATTTCTAGTTAAAATCTTCTATCTGCATAATGGTTCCTAATGAAGCTCCTTTTAATTTCTTGCTAAAAAAACAATTAAAAAATGCAGGGGAATAAAAGGAAATTAATCTAAGAGTATCAATAAGCTATTGCTAATATCTGAGGCTGAGAAGAAATTCATTAATTATAAGATGTGGTGGATCTCAATTAACAATCGTAATCAGAAATTATAGATTCACTCATTATTAGCTGTTCATTATGAGCCTGACATTAGTTTCTCTCTTGAAAAAAGGTAGCCCTGGTGGTGCACTGATTTAGTGCACTGATAATATGATTTATCTTTTGTCCCCACTGCTAAGGCTCCATTCTGGCAGCTCACCATACTGAAGTGGCTTGTGTGTGGTTATGATGCTAGAAGCCATGCTACCAGTATGTTAAATACCTGTTTGGGTCACACACAGGGGCAGGCTTCAGCTGAGCTTCCAGACTAAGAGAGACTAGGAAGGAGAGGTGGGTCACTTCTGAAATGTTAGTCACTGAAAATTTTATGAATAGCAGCAGTACACTGTCCTATATAGAGCTGGAAGATGAGCCCTCAGGTTGGAAGATGCTCAAGACATTACTGAGATAGAACTGCCTCCTCAAAGTAGAATTGACATTAATGACATGAATGGAGCAAAGCATTTGGTACTTTCATTTGTGGATGAGGCATAAGTCAAACTGAGAACAAACAGCTGAAAACATGCATTAATAATTGAAATATGAAAAATATGACCTTGGTGAAATATTTGATATTGCAGACCACATAATAGAATTTCACAAGACCTTATTCATTGCAAATACCCTTTTTCAATGACATAAAAGGCAACTATATTTGTGACCCTCACCAGGTTAAATAGACAGCAATCAAATTAACTATATCTATGGAAAGAGATGATGAAGAAGCTCAATACCATCAGCTAAAACTAGACCTGGGTGACTGTGATACAGATCATCAGTTGCTCATATGCAAGTTCAGACTAAAGCTGAAGACATTTTAAACAAGTCCATGAGAGTCAAAATACAACATTGAGATTATGCCACTTGAATTTAGTGACCATCACAAGAACAGATTTGATGCATTAGATACTAATGAACAAAGACCAGAAGAGTTGTGGGATGACATCAAGAACACCATACAAGAAAAAAGCAAAAGGACATTAGAAAGACAGGAAAGAAAGAAAAGACAAAAATGGATGTCAGAAGGAAATCTGAAACTTGGTCTTGAGCATACAGAAGCTAAAGTGACTGATAGAAATGAGGACGTTAAAGATCTGAACAGAAAATTTCAAAGGGAAGTTCGAGAAGACAAAGTCAAGTAGCATAATGAAATGTACAAAGACCTGGAGTTAGGAAGTGAAAAGTGAAGAACATGTTTAGGATTTCACAAACTGAAAGAACTGAAAAAAATTAAGCCTCAAGGATTGAGAATTCTCCGGGCAAAATGTTGAATGATGAAGAAAGCATCAAAAGAAGATGGAAGGAATACACACAGACACTGTACTGTGCTGGTCAGTGCTGGATCATTTTTAGAGGTGGCATGTGATCAAGAACCTAGAGTAATGAAAGAAGAAATTCAACTTGCAATGAAGGTATTGTTGTAAAATATGGCTCCTGGAATTGATGGAATACAAAATGAAATGTTTCAACAAATTAATACAGCACTGCAGGTATGTACGTACTCATCTATGCCAAGAATATTGGAAGACAGCTACCTGGCCAACAAATTGGAAGAGAGCCATATTTGTGCTCATTCCAAAGAAAGATGACCCAATGGAATGCAATAATCATGGAACAATATCATTAATTTTACATGTAAGTTAAATTTTGCTGAGAACAATTTAAATAAGGTAGCAGCTGTCAGAAGTTGAAGCCGGATTTAGAACAGGAGTTAGAATTGTTGGCATAAGACAGATCTTGGATGAATGCAGAGAATACTAGAAAGATGTTTACTTGTCCCCCCCCCCACCTTTTTTTTTTTTTTAACTATGAAAAAGCATTAGACTATGGGGATCATAACAAACTATGGATAACTTTGGGAAGAATATTCCAGAACATTTAATTGTACTCATGAGAAACTTATACATAGACTATGAGACAGTTGTTAGAACAGAGCACAGAGATACTGAGTGGTTTAAAATCAGGAAAAAGGGTACCAGGGTTGTATCCTTTCACCATGCTTGTTCAACTAGTATGTTGACCAAATAATCCAAGAAGTTGGATTACATAAAGAAGAATATGGATTAGGACTAGAGGTAGACTCCATAACAACCTGTCATATGCAAATGATGCAACCTTGCTTACTTGAAGACAAGAGGACTTGAACTACTTCCTGATGATGATCAAAGAATCAAAGATGACAGCCTTCAATGTGGATTGCACCTCAATGTAAATGGAAAAAAAAAAAAAAAAGTCCTTCACAATGGGACCAATAAATAACATCATGATAAACAGAGAAAATATTGAATTGTCAAAGGCTGTATTTTGCTCAGATCCACAATCAGCACTGAGTAAAACAGCAGTCAAGAAACCAAAAGACATTGCATCAGGCAATTCTCTGGTAAGAGACCTCTTCAAAGCATTACAGAGCAACGATGTCAGTTTGAGAACTAAGGTGTGCCTGACCAAAGCCAAGGTAGTTTCAATCACCTCGTGTGCATGTAAAAGTTGGACAGAGAATAAGAAAGATCAGAGAAGAATTGAAGCATTTGAATTATGGTGTTGGTGAAGGATATTAAAAATATAGACTACCAGAAGAACAAGCAAAATTGTTTTGTAAGAAGTACAACCAGAATGCCCCTAAGGAGTGAGGATGACAAGACTTCTCTCATACTTTGGACAAGTTGTCAGTATGGACTAGTCACTGGAGATGGACATCAAGCTTGGTATAGTGGAGGGTCAACAAAAAAGGGAAAGATCCCCAACAAAATGGATTGATACAGTGCCAGCAACAATCGGCTCAAACATAAAAACAATGGTGAGGATGGAACAGAACAGGACAATGTTTCATTACAAACTTGAAAATACCTAACAACAACACATTACCTAGAAGTTATTAGCTCTCCATTCTGAAATGACCAATATGAATAGAGTAATTTTTAACTTCCTGAACTAAGACAATTGCAACCCCAAATCAGAAGGGCAAGGGGAAGGCAGAGGTGAGAGGTGGGCACGGTTGTTCTAATATCCACATGGAAGCTATAATTATAGAAATAAAGTGCCACAAAAGTACACAAATAAGTGGAAGTTATAGAAAGATTTGGGCACTTTTCATTTATTTTTGTACTCAAATATTTGAAATTGTCACTGAAACAGGCAATTAAAGAGGAGACATTCAGAAGTATTGCTGTCCAGCAAAGTTTAACAAATTAGATACTTTCTAGTTTAACTCAATTTTTAAAATACTCTAATACTTAACAACAACAACAACAAAATACCTCATTGCCCAGTTTCAACGTTTATATACAAAAATCAGATGAGGTGTATAACTATCCTTCTCTCTGTTACAAAATACTGGCTCAATTTTAGCAACACCCAAGGGAACATGAGCAGAGATGAGGAGAATTTATATGTTCTGTCTGTACCACATTTCAACATATTTCTTCCTATTCTGGAATAAGCAAACAAATAAAAATATCTGTGCATTATGCTTCAGCTTAGAATGCAGACAGCTTCAAAAAAATGTCACTCTTAAAATAACAACTAAAGAAAGACTA
>NW_006408539.1:13395635-13397086 GCF_000296735.1 Chrysochloris asiatica
TATTCTCTAACTTTGGTTGTTGAAATGCACCCTCCCACACACATAACCCGGAGTGCGGTGGCTCTGTAAGATAAATGCTGGACTGCTAACCACCACGTTTGTGGTTAGAGTTCACCAGCTGCTCCATGAGAGAAAGATGAGGCTTTCTGCTCCCATAAAGATTTACTGCCTCAGAAACACTCTGTACAGGGTCAACACGAGTTGGAACCGATTCAATGGCACTTAAGAGCACATACACAACCATACACACATATGCACACCCAACACATATGCTAATAGTTATGGTGAAGGTTATACTTAGGGATTTGTTCTGTTTGGTTATACAGCCGTGCATTACATAGGTATTTCTGTTTAACTCTCCATCGTTTTATGTATGCTGATTCCAGGATCTATAAACAACACAAAAATCCATTACAGAAATATAGCAAATTAACATACTGGTTTTCTGATTTTTGGGGTGATGGACTGTCAGCTGCTCTGTGGGAGAAAGATGAGGCTTTCTGCTCCTGTAAAGATTGACAGCCTCGGAAACCCTGTACAGGGTCGATATGAGTCGGAACCGACTCTATGGCATATAACCACAATCACCATTTTTTAACTCTCTTTCCTCTTTTTATTTCTCTACATTGATTTGTCTTAAGCTTCCTATTACTTAGATGTAAAAAGTTATTAGAAATCAATAGTTTAAATAAATTTTCACAGCACAAATCAAGATAAAATCATAAAGAATCTGCCTAACTGCTAGTATTTCATTTAGACATAGGTTCTTTATCTGAAGAGTGAAGCAAAGCTGTTCGTTATCTTTACTGCTTTTCCTATTTGCATTAAAGCTATTATTTATGGCAATTAGGAGAAAATGCATTTAACTATCTTAAAAATCAGAGAAAAGAGAATAAAACCTTTTCTGTTGGTATCATTAGCACCATAATTTGGTTATACCCAACATTGTTGTTGTTGTTATATGCCATGGAGTCGGTTCTGACTCATAGAGACCCTGTACAGGGTTTCTAAGGCTGTAAATCTTTAATGGAGCAGACAGTCTCATCTTTCTCTCATGGAACAGCTGAACTGAACTTTTGCTTATGAATGCAATTGCTTAAAATTCCAACCAGAACAGAAAATTCTTCATATGTAGGAACATGCTTATCTCCTCAGTGTACTGTGTTGCTGTTGTTGTTAAGTGTCATTGAGTTGGTTCCAACTCGTAGCAACCCTATATTGGATTTTCAATGAGCAGCTGGTAGTTTCGAACTGCTGACCGTGAGATTAGCAGCCTGATTCATAACCACTACACTAACAGCGCTCCTGATACCCAACATCATAGGTAGTTATTTTGAAATTTGGTATCAAATTTATCAAGTATTAAATGCTGTCAACATTTTCCTATTATTTGCATTCTATGTTGTATACTTTACTGTTTGGAAAAAAAATTTGAAATGAGAAATGACTGG
>NW_006408539.1:13408077-13409557 GCF_000296735.1 Chrysochloris asiatica
TTGGTATTTACCCACAAGAAATATGAGCCATAACACTAGTAGATATATGAACACCAATGTTCATAGCACCACTACTTTCAATAGCAAAAAGATGAAGACAGCCAAAGTGTCCATCAACTGAAGAATGGATAAACGAACTGTGGTACATACACAATGGAATATTATACTACCTTGAAGAATAACAAGGAAGCTGCAAGCCACTGCATAATGTAGATGAACCTTGGGGACATTATGTTGAGTGAAATTAGTCAGTCATAAAAGGAGAAATACTGCATAGGACCACTATTGTAAAAGACTAAGAAAAAGAACCCATATTAAAGGCGGGGGAGAAGGGGATTATTTACTGGTTGCTAGGATGTGGGGGGTAGGGCAAAGGGGGGGAGGGGAAGGTGGAGCACAGGGCAAGGAATAGACACAGCATAGTTTGGGTGCTGGGGAGGGGGACAATATACAAGAAGGGGGAGTGGAATGGAAGAACAAAGCAGATGGGTGAACAATTAGACAGGTTTGCATGGGCTAAATGGGACAGAGGTAAACAATGATGTATGCACAATGTTGGAACAAAAGGGCTCAAGAATACAGGGATTGAGACATGGTTGGAATGAGGAAAAGAGGGGAAATAATGTTAAGATGCCTGGCTGTGTTTTGAATCTTGATTTCCCTGGCATACAATTATAAAATAGACACTGGAGGAGAAGAGAAAGAAATAGCCAGATATATCACCATAGAAAGCTTGTAAGTCCGTCTTCTGCCTATAACTGATTGGAATACCTAAAATGGGGCTACAATGTGCAAATGAAGAAGCCTTCCTGTGGAGCCTCTGCATTACATAAGACTATAGGTGGAAGCCTGAACCACATCCAGATCTTCAGAGATGGGAAATTTCCACTTGAGAGGACAAGCAGACAAGCCTGGAGTGGCTAGAAGAATAGAAGATACTTCTTGAAAGAGAGACCAACAGGAAAAATACAAAACAATATATGCAGACCGACTGATTACTACAAGAACAAGCAAGTTGTTCACCCAGGAGACATCAAGGCAAGTGGTCGGGTCCCCTCAGAGCAAAACCCCTTCCAAGTCTAAGATTCAGTGGGAATACATGGTCTGATTGATGACCACATTCATCACCAAAAAGGGGAAGTGAGGGAAAAACAGCAGTGAAGCTGTGAACTAAGCCCTACAACATTCAATAGACTTCTGTGAACCCATGTGGAGATCTGGTTCATCAGCAGTGTGGCAAGAGCTGGGGACTTCTGGGCCCAGAGTCAGTGACATAGCCACAGAGGACTAGATTTGAGAGTGAAGCGTCCAGCTAATAAGAAGAGAGGATATATGCACAAGAACACCCACACTTGCAGATAATACCCACTTGACCTGTCTTCAATGACTGGATGATCTGAGCTCAACCAGAAGAAGAAAGAAGAGGAAAAAAAGAGTAATCTGATACAATTTGATGAACTTGACCTACACCTATGGATGC
>NW_006408539.1:13410467-13427128 GCF_000296735.1 Chrysochloris asiatica
TGTAACATCATTCACAATTCACAAATGCATTTCAGTGTTTAATTTGGCTAATAACTATCATTACCTCACTTTTTGCTACCTAAAAATAAAAGTTTCATCACTTAGATGAATGTTGGTGTGTTGTCAAGTCAGACCCAATTCATAGCAACTCTTTATAAGGGTTTCTGAGGCAGTAAAGCCTCATCTTTGTGGCTGGTAGCCACAACCCAACTCAAAGCCACTACGGTACAAGGACTCCTTACTTAAGGTGAAATGTTGTTTCTTTTAAGTGCTGTTGAGTCAGTTCTGACACATTGCCACCATGTATAGGATTTTCAAGGAACAGCTGGGAGGTTTTAATAACAATTGTTCCCTGCATTAGATGGTAAGGAGTTCAAGTGGCATACTGAGTTATGTGTTGGACTATTAACTGCAAGGTCAGCAGTACAAATGGCAGTGAGTTGTAACCAACACAACCACCACCACTAGGTGGAAAACCTAATAAAAAAGACAATTGTTTATGACTAGCTGTGAAAGGGTTTGGGAATCCAAGAGGAAAGGCAAGTGAGGACAAGAAGTTATCAAAAAATGATCATGGCATTGTACTTGATGCAAGACTGGAAATGGAGCAGAAGGATTACCCTCATGGGATTGGAGGATGTAACTGGAGTTGAGTCTGTAACCAATATGTATGGTAATCTGAGCTAGATTCTGCACTTTTCAACCTACTTCTGTGATTCAATTCACAGTCTCCACCAACTCTGCTGTAAGAACAGTGTCAAGTGACTGTGGAAAGAACATAGAAATAGGAAATATTTAAACGTGTTAACACCGAAGCGAGAATTTCCTTTGGTAGAATAATCTGGAGGAATAGTATTTTTGAAAACAAATTATATTATGTTATCTAAACATTTAAAAACATTTAAGTTACTTTCGATAACAAACACTTATCATATGTGATAGTAGTTGGGTAGAAGTTTTGAGTATGGGAGTAGGAGACAATCTTCACTGAATTAAAAAGCACACAATTTGATACTCAAATTTAGCAATGCAAATTCCAGCTCTGCTTTAAAAAAATATCAGGGTACTTCCTTTAACCAAATGTGGACTTTATGAATATTGCTTCAAGAGAATGCGCCATCATCTAGCTTTTTTAAAGGGTATTTGGTCTTAAGAAGTTTTCATTTTAATGGTAGTTATTATTATTGATTTGCTTTTATTATATTTCTATCTGCTAATGGTAACATTGTTGGTGACATAAAAAGGAATCGATTCACTGGTCTGAGCAAGCCCTCTTGTAGGCAGGAGTCAGAGATCAGTTATTCTAACATTAACTAATATGGAAAGGATTACCCCAACAGGAGAAAACCAACACTGCGGTTAAAAACCTCATTCATTTGGTCATACCCTTCAAAGTTTATCATTATTCAAATAGAATGTATTCATGTTTATTTTGGCGAGTGAATCCTTCCTTCACAGAGCAAAGTGTATCAAATAAATGACACAATAGTTTACAGAAGTGGGATTATTTAAGAATAGTTAATCCAGAAGAATTTATAAAGTGAGAAATTATAACTACTTTGCTCTTATTTTGAAAATGCTCAGATTTACCCAATATGAAATAACTACCTCAATAATGAGCTCTGGTAGCGTAGTGGTTACAAATCGCGCTGTGAACATCAAGGTCTGCAGTTCGAAACTACCAGTTCTGCGGGAAGAAGAAGAGGCTTTCTGCTCCCGTAAAGATTTACAGCCTCGGAAACCCTGTGCAGGGTCGTTATGAGTCGGAACCAACTCCACGGCACATAACCACCAATCTTACAATCGAGTCCTGGTGTGGCGCTGTGGGTTAACACACTGGACTGCAAAACCGTAAAAACGGCGGTTCAACCTCACCACATGGAAACCCTATACTAGAAAACTATGGGTCCAAACCAACTAGACGGCAATTAACAACAACAACAACCTTAGAATGGACTCCTGGCGTGAAGCTGTAGGATAAGCACTGGACCACAAGGTCGGCTTGCAACGCAAGGTTGGCTGTTCAAACTCACCAGTCACTCCTAAGAAACTATATAGGGTCTTTATTGGTCGGAATCAACTCGATAGCACTCAACAACAGCAGTCTTAGAATAGAGTCCGGGTGTGGTACTCTAGGATAAAGCACTGGACCAAAAGGTTGGTTTCAATGGCAAGGTCACGGGCTCAAACTCACCAACCGCTCCTCGGAAACTATACAAAGTGGCTATGAGTTGGAACTGACTCCAAGGTTCTTAACTACAACAACAACAATCTTAACATAAGGAGCTCTGGTAGTGTAGTGGGTTATGAGTTGGGCTGCTAACCATAAGGTCAATAGTTCAAATATACTACTTGCTCTGTGGGAGGCTTTCTAGTCTAGTAAAGATTACAGCCTCAAAAAACACATACAAGGTTACTATGAGTAAGAACTGACTTTAGAGGACATAACCAACACCACCTAATTTTAGGATGTCCCCTTGAACCTATTTTATTTAAGCCTCTTTTTCATGGCAAAAGTTTTGTTTTAGACTGAGTTCACTAATAGCAAAGCCCAAGAACATCACATGCATATCCAGAATAAAGAATTTTTACCACTCAGCAATAAAAGACAGTAAAATATTTGAATGATTATTTCTTTAGAGTTGGTTAATAAGAAAATGGACAGCAAGCATATGAAAAAATGTTCAAGATTATTCATCATGAAGAAGATACAAATCAAAACTACATCATTGTCACATTTTATCAGGTCAGCAGTTCACAACCCACCCTCAACTTCTCGGGAGAGAGATTAGGCTTTCTGCTCCCATAAAGATTTACATCCTCAGAAACCCTACATGAAATCACCAAGAGTCAGGACGTCTACTCAATAACAGTGAGGGAGTGAGTGAGAAGTGTTAAAGGGGACAAGCCAATGTCCATGAGGATGTAGAGAAATTGGAGCGTCAGCGAAAGAGAGGAAAACCCTCAACATGATGGTTTGACAGTGACCACAACAACAGACTGAATGGTTGGCCTAGGACCTGGCACTATTTTGTCTTGTTATTTATGTGATCTGTATGGGTCAGAACCAACTTGAATGCACCTAAGAACAAGGGCAATATACATTATAAAATGGTACAGCCACTTTGGAAAACAATTTGTTTTAAAACCAAAACAAATTGACATTCCAACTCACAGTGACGCTACAGGACAAACAGAACTGCTTCCCCACCTTTCTGAGGCTGTAAGTCTTTGAAGAAACAAATTCCTAATTATTTCTCCATGGAGCTACCGGCGAGTCCAAACCATCAACCTTTAGTTTACCAGCTGAGTAATTAACCCCTTTTGCCACCAGAGATCCTATTTGAATTAACACATGACCTAGCAACTCCTCTCCTAGATGTATACTTGAGAGAAATGAAAATGTATGTATACACAAATTCTGTACCTAAATGTTCATGGATGATAGTCACTTAGATGCCCAAAGTGGAAACAGTTCAAAGGCCCATCAGCAGATGAATAATCAAATGTGGGGAATCATGCACGATATTGTAACTTGACAATTAAAAGGAACAGAGTATTGATATGGGCCACAACTTACATCCAACTGAAAAACATTATTTTAATCGACAGAAGCCAGTCACAAAGCACCATAGATACGAAGCTTCTAGAATAGATAAATCCTTAAGAATAGAAAGTACATTAGTAGTTTCCAAGGGCTTTGGTGTGGTGCTATAGAACAAACTTTGCATTTCTAGCTATGAGTTGCTCTCAGATACCCTGTACAACATCGCTGTAAGTCAGAACTTACTCAATGGCACACATCAACAACAGGGTCTGAGGCAGTAGCTGATTGAGGGTGACTGCCAATGGGGATGCTTTACATTGTGGTGTTGAAAAGACTCCGTAATTAGGTAATGCTGATGATTGTACAAGCATCTGAGCCACTGAATTATATATTTCAAAGCATAAATTTTATGGCATGTGAATTCTTTCAATAAAGCTGTATTAAAAAAAATTACAAAGAAGAAATATACATATGAATACCCCAAAATCCATTAAAAATGGAATTGATTTTAACACTGCTTATAGTTAGAATCTTTTCCAAGAAGAAGATTTCAAATCCAGATGGCTTCACTAGTGAATTCAATTAAATATTTGAGGAAGATGCATTACAAATGTTATATAAAGTCTTCCAGAAAATTAAAGTGACGCAAACACCATCTCCACTTATTCTTTGACGTCATCATTGTTTATAATACAAAGCATTATATAAAAGAAAACTATGGATCGATCATTTTCTCTCATAAACAGGAATACTAACTTTAAAGAAATTATTTTTGGGGGTGAAAGTTTACAAAGCACATTAGTTTCCCATTCAATAATTCTTCTATATTTTCCTTTGTGACATGGGTTGCATTGTCTTCAAAGTAGCAGTAGTCTTCCCACTCCTTCCCTGGGCTCCGTTTCCATTCATCCTTCTTCCCAGCCTTCTGAATTTTGTATTTTGGCAAATGCTGTTCTTTTGGTCTTATATGCTTGATTCTTCTGAGAGCACATTCCTTACGGGTGTTACTGCTCACTTTGTAAGGCCTATTTGTTGTTTGGCTGAAAGGTGGTCCCTGGGGATGGGCTCAGAACCAGGGTTGAAGGTGTCTAAGTGCCACAGTTTTGGAGGTTTCATTAATCTCCATCTGACCAATAAGTATGATCTTCTTAATGCTTTTGAATTTTGCTCTCCATTCTCTCCTACTCTGTCTGTGAACTTCTTTTGTGATCCTGATCAAGTGGTCAGTTGTAGTCAGACACTGTCTAGTTCTTACAAAAGTGGAGGTTGTAGTTCATGGGATCCATTCATCCTTTGAACTTGTTGTCTCCTTGAGTCTGATTTTCTTCATTCTTTCCTCCTCTTTACAGGGAGAGACTATCATTTTAAAGAAAATGTTAGCAAATCAAATCTAAAGGTAAATAGAATGGGCAATGCATCATTACCAAATAGGGTTTATCTGAGGAATGCAAGTCCATTTCAACCTTAAAAAAACTCAGTAAGTGAATTCACTTCATTAAGATGTTTTTTAAAAGCCATAAGAATAGCTCAATGGATACAGAAAAAAAAAAAAAAATTGCCTAACAAAAGCTAACCTTAGTATATTATCAAACTAGGCATAGAAGATCAGTTCTTTAACCTGATGAAAGTCATCTACAAAAAGCCTAGAGCCTACATCATATACTGTGGGGAAAGACTGAATGCTACTCCTCTAAAAATAGGAATTAGTCACAGATGCCTATCTCGTTATTTCCATGCAACATTGTAGAATAACGTGCAATAACCCAAAGAAAAGAGATAAAATAAACTCAACCAGGAAAGCAAAGAGTAAAACTATTTATTTACAGACAACAAGATTCTCTATCAGGAAAATCCTTTGTAAGTTAACCAAAAATCTACTAGAATTAATAAGTAAGTTTAGAAAGACTATAGGACATAAAATTGATATTCAAAATTAATTTCTTCCATAAAGTATCAGTGAGAAACCTGTTTTTGTTTTTTTTTTTAAAAAAGCATTACTTTTTTGTACACTTAAAAAGTTATACATAGAAACATATTAAAATTTTGTGAAACTGAAAGAATTCATACAATATTTTTAAAGATATAATTTACAATAGCATCAAAGTATGTGCTACTTTACAATAAATCTGAGAAAATAGGTAGAACTGCTATGTAAATCTGCTCAATGAAAAGCACAAAAGTATGCTCAATATAAACTACACAACATTGTTGGGAGGCAAAAAATAAAAAAGAGCTATACTATAGTCATGGATTGGCAGTCAACATTGTTAAGATGTCCAAGACGTCCCTTTTCCCAAGTTGATGAACACAGACTCAATACAATCGCATACAATATTTCATCAGGATTTTTAAAAAGGGATATTGGTAGGCTTATCCTAAAATGTATATGGAAATGAAAAGATAACCAAATACTTTGGCAAAGAAGTCAAATGCTGGAGAACGTTTGCTGTTTGATTTCAAGGCTTATTAAAAGCTAAAGTAATCAAAAGAATGTGGCAGTGGCCTAACTAGACCAATTGCACAGAAGAGAGAGTTCAGAAGCAGATACAACGGTTAACTGATTTTCAGCAAGGTGCAGAAACAATTCAGTAGAACAGGACAGATTTTTAACACACACATCTGGTACAATTGGATAAACATGTGCAAATAAATGAGCTTCACTCCCTAACCATCACCATATAAAAAGATAAATCTAAGAGGGATTATGGACTTAAATATAAAGCCTACAACTATAAATCTTCAAAAGGAAATTATCAAAGGAAATCTTTGTGTCCTTCGATGAGGTGGTGAAAGACTTTGATACAACAACGAAGACTTATCCATAATATGCAACACTGATAAAATGTGCTCCATCAATATCAACAACTCCACTTCTTTGAAAGACACAAAAATATAAGACAAACCATTGACAGAGAGAAAATATTTGCAAACCACACATTTAATACAGGCTTTGTATGCAGTATACATGCAGAATCCTCAAAATTCAGTAATGAGAAAGAGACATTTTTAAATAGAAATATTTGAAAAGGCTAATCACTTAAAAAATATAGGTGACATACAAGAATGTGAGAAGAATCTGAATATTATTAGTTATTAAGGAAATGAAGCTTGAAATAACAATGGAATCCCACTTTGTACCTATTGTTGGTATTATCAAGTGCCATTAAGTACATTCTGACTCACAACAACTATATATAGGGGTTCTGGTGAGATGTTGGTGGGTTTGAACTGCTGACCTTATGGCTATCAGTTCAGTATTTACCCTACTGAACTCCTTGTACCAGGACTCCTTGTACCTATTGTTAGGTGCCACTTAGTCATTTCTAATTTATAACTACCTTATGCACAACAGAACGAAACACTGCCCTTTTTTTGTAGCAACTCACAATTGTTGCTATGTTTGAGCCCTATTCCTGCTGCCTCTGTGTCAATTCATCTTGTTTGAGGCTTCCTCTTCCTTGCTGACCCTCCACTTCACCAAGCATGATGACCTTCTCCAGGTACTGGACACTCCTGCTACTTCATGTCTGAAGTACGAGAGACAATATCTCACCATCTTGGTTTCTACGGAGCATTCTGACTGTATTTCTTTCAACAGGGTTCCATGGTATTTTCAATATTTTTCTCCAACACCACAGTTCAAATGCATCAATTCTTCTATAGTCTTCCGTATTCCTTAGCCGAGCTTCACATGTATATGAACTTTGTTTTCTTTACATTAAGGTGCAGTCCATATCGAAGGCTTTAGACTTTGATCATCAATAAATATTTTAAGTTCGGGTTGCAACTGAGATCTCTTCCAATCCTGATGATATTGTTGTTAGGTGCCATTGAATCTGTACCGACTCATAGTGACCTTATGCACAGCAAAACGAAACACTGCCCGATCCTGGGCCAACCTCACAATTAAGTCCACAATTAAGTCCATTGATGCTGCTACTTTGCCAATCCGTCTCACTGGGGGTCTTCATCTCTTTCTCTGACCCTCCACCTTACCAAACATGATATCCTTCTCCAGTGACTGATCCTTCCTGACAATATGTCCGAAGTATGAGAGATGAAGTTTGGCCATCTTGGCCTCCAAGGCGCACTCGGGCTGCACTTCTTCCAACACAGGTCTGTTTATGGTATTCTCCTACAACACCATAACTAGCATCAATTTTTCTATGGTCTTCCGTATTCACTGTCCAGCTTCCACATGCATATGAGGTTATTGAAAATACATTGATGATACATTCTTCTTAATATAATCTTAATTCTTCTTAATATAAAGCTTCTCAGATGGTTTGCTCATCATACAGATAGAATAGTATGGTGAAAGGACACAACCCTGGCACACACCTTACCTGATTTAAAGCTATTCAGTATCCTCTTGTTCTGTTGTAATGACTGTCTTTTGATTGGATGGTGTTATGTCAATTGCATCTCAATAAAGTTGTTTAAACAGAAGACTGAAAACATCAAATGTTGGCAAGTATCTGGGGGCATTTTCACTCGTGCTTTTCTAATAAAAAAATAAAAATAGCAATCCCTTTGAAGCATTTTTAGAAAGCATATTATGAATTTAAATATATACATCTCATGCTCCAGGGATTTAATTTCGATCAATAAAAACATATTCACAAAAAGACATTTACAATAAACTTTGCAACAGTTTAATCATAATAGTCCAAAGTGGAAGTAACCCATATATCCAAGGATAGGTACATGGATCAAAAAAGGGTGGTATATTCTACTACCAAATATTACTAAGGAATAAAAAAGAATTATTGATATATGCCAAGATTCCGATGGTTCCACACCAGTACTTATTCTTTACAGTAGTTAATGTTATATAAATTTACTTGTTATTTTTGTTTGTTTGTTTCGTTGTCTTAGTTCTTCTCTAAAGTATATAAGCCACAAGAAGACAGCTTTGCTAATTTGTTCCTTGTCTGTATCTTTATCACTGAGCACTGTGTTGGTTGCCTGAAGATGCTCTTAAATGTTTGCTGAGTGAATGTTGCTAAGTAAATGTGTAGAGTCAAGCCAATAGGAAACAAGGCAGGGAATTGAAAACAACATTGACAATTTCTTTTTTCATAGTGATTCTGTGTATTCCTTCCATCTTCTTTTGCTGCTTTCTGCATAATTTAATGTTTGACAAAAGAATCCTCTCATATTATTAAGTAGAGGGTTGATTTTTTTTCCCTCCATTCTTTCAACATGAGAACTGCTTAATATGGTCTTCTCTTTGAGTTTTCTAACTCCAGATTTTTACACATTTCTTTATAATATCTGAGTTTGTATTCTCAAGCTGCACTTTGAAAATTTCTGTTCAGCTCTTTTACCTTCTCAGTTCTTTTGTGTGCTTTATCATCTCTATGCTGGGAAGCAGGCTTCAGAGGGGTTTTTTTTTAACATTCATTTTGGTCTTTTCTTTCTTCCTTATCTTCTTAATGACCTTTTGCTTTCTCCCTTTATGATGTGCTTGATGTTATACCACAATTCCTGTGGTTTTCATATATTAGTGTCTAATTCATCAAATTTGTTCTTGAGATGATCTCTAAATTTAGGTGGGATATGTTCAAGGTCATTTTTGTGTCTTGTGGACTTGTTTCAATCTTGTTCAGCTTCAGCCTGAACTTTCATATAAGCAATTGATGTCCTTTACCTCTTTTTGGCTGATGATATGAAGCTTTTCCACAGTCTCATTCCACAGATGTAGTCAATGTGGTTTCTGTATATTCCATCTGGTAAGTTCCAATGTGTAAAATCATCTTTTATGTTGTTTAAGAAAGATATTTACAATGAATAAGTAATTTGTCATATAAAATTATATCATGAGATCTGCAGCATCTTTTCTATCACACAGGCCATATTTTCCAACCACTGATCCACCTTTGTTTCCAACCATCACACTCCAATCACCAGTGATCAGCAATACATCTCGATTGCATGTTTGATCAATTTCAGACTGAAGAAGTTGGTTGTTGTTGTTGTTGTGAGTGATGTCGAATTGATTCCAACCCATAATGATCCTGTATAGGTTTTCTAAAGAGCAGCTGGTGAGCTTGAACTGCCAACTTTGCAGTTCAAACAGCTTTGCAGTCTGGTGCATTAACCCACAGCGCCACATGAAGTTGGTAAAATTCATCAGTTTCATCATCACTGACTTTAGTAGTTGGTGAATAAATTTGAATAATAATGGTATTAACTGGTCTATCCTATCGCATACAGCATTCATTGTACTTCAAACTACATCTTGAAATGTTCTTTGTAATGATGAGTGCAATTACATTCCTCTTCAATTTGTTTTTCCTGGTATAGTAAACCATGTGATTGTCAGATTTAAGATGGCCAAAACTAGGCCATTTCAGCTCACTAATACCTAGGATATCGATGTTTATGGGTTCCATTTCATTTTAAACAGCATCCAGTTTTCCTAGATACATAGCTCATACATTCCATGTTCCAATCATTAATGGACATTTGCAGCTGATTCTCATCATTTTGAGTTGTGCCCCATCAGAAAATGAAGACTTTACTCCTGAAGACTTAGTCAACTTGCATCATCTTGATCAACTCTACTTTGAGTAGGCAGTTCTTCCCCATTCATATTTTGAGTGCCTTCCAATCTGAGAGGTTCATCTTCCAGTACTATATCCAACAATAGTCTACTGCTATTAATCATGTTCAATATTCAATATTCTGGTGCTATCTAGTAGTGTTTCACTGCTATTCATAAGGTTTTCAGTGACTAAACATTTGGGTGTAGGCTACTTTCTTTCTTCCAAGTCTATCTTACTCTAGAAGCTCAGATGAAATCTGTCTACCTTGGGTGACTCTACTGGCCTTCAAAATATTGATGACTTATCTTCCAGTTTCACAGCAAAATGCAAACCACCACTCATGACAAACTGACAGATGACATAAGAAACTCTGTTTAACAGTATTTTGCTTGTATACTTTTCAGTATGAGTACCATAGAGTAGTCCAATGTAACTTAATATGCATGTAATTTATAAGCAAATACTACAGAAAATACCCTGAGATAAGCACTAGCAGTAGAAGTAATGAATAAATAGTAAACACAAATGTGTATGTTCTAACAGATCCTAGCCATAGTATTGTAATCAGAGTCTGCTTGTATAATAAAAATAAGAGGTGATGTGCTAGTTAGAGGTGTAACCTGCTTGCAGTACCAGTACAAAAACAAAGAGTGATTTGACACTTACTGTAAGTTTTATGATAAGATAACATTTGAAGTGGATGCTGAGAGATGTGAAATATTCAGATGATCAAATATGGTGGATTATAAGGGTTGAGGAGGAACTATGTTAAAGCTGGGAGAATATCATAAGCAAATTATTTTAAAAACACACATTTATTTGAAAAATACTTTCTATATTTTATTGAATGAGGGAGATGGAATTTTGTTTCCATATATTAAAATATAAATATTATTGATAACCAAATGCCAGGTGCTCTGCTGGTCACTGGGAAATTTTCTGAGGATTCACAATCTTTGTTTTTCAAGGCACTAACCAGCAGCTTGATCAAATAAGCAGATGATTGTAGAATAGCATGGCAGGCACCATCATATAACTATAACAGGAGCTCTTGGCACGTGTGATGATTATCTATCCAGCCTGAGCGTGGGAGTCCAGTGAACACATAGACAGAGGATTCAGGGACTGCTGCTTTGAGGAGTTAACCTCTAAAGTTAAGTTCCAAAGTATAAGTGGGTCTAAACTCTATGCTTGCTTGAGAGTTGTGAATAGAGGTTGGAGGGTGAAGCATAGAAAAGCTACATGAAGTTAAGAATGTCTGGAGCAGAACTTAATTGGAGCATAACTGTGGTAAAACATAAGGCTTGTAGTCAAATAATACAGTGTTTTTAGAGAAATACTGAAAAACAAAAATAACCTTTTACCTAATGATAATGGGGTGCATAAAAGAGTTCATAAGAAGCAAAGTGAGAGTCAGAACTTTCTCAGAATTATCACTGTGGCCATCATAGAGAGGAGAAGGAGTGGGTGGAGGAAGCTGTTTATGTTGGCTGTCAGAAGATAATGCCTTTTCCCCAGCTAGTGACCAAAGTGAAAGAGAACACTCAAGGAATTCCAGAGAAACAAAAGAAGCGCAATTAAAGCAAACATTATAAACACTTTAGAGGAAGACCATAGAAAAATCTGTGTGTGTCAATTGTGGTGTTGGTGAAGAATACTGAGAGCACCATGGACTGCCAGAAGAACAGACAAATCTGCGTTGGAAGAAGCGTAGTCAAAATGCTCCGTATACTTCATCTCTTCTTCTATAGACATGTTTTCAGGAGGGACCAGTTCCTAGAGAAGGGTATCATGCTTGGCAAAGTGGAAGGTCAGTGAAAAAGAGGAAGACTCCCCAATGAGATGATTTGACACAATGTCAGCAACAATGAGCCTAACTGTAACAATTGTGAGGATGGTATAAGACTGGGAATTGTTTTGTTGTGTTGTGTGTTGCCAACTCCATGGCACCTAACGACAATAGAGGATGGGGGAGGGGTACAGAGAAGTTCAAAATGGTGCAAAGTTTCTGGCTTCAGTGATACAATTTAGGTGATGGACAATACCATTGTAGAAACTGCTGTATGTTTGCCTTCATCTCAACCATAGGATTCTTATCTAGGCAAAGCTAGAGAGGTCAAAGAAATGCTTTTTCCAAGGTGTGCTGAAAATAGTCTTGCTCTATTTTTTTTCTTAGCATAACTAGTAAATATAGGAGTCAGGCAGTTCATGACAATTTAACACACCACTTAATCTAGCACAGAAGATTGTTTAGTAGGGAGATTGTTAGGTGGTTAATGATGTTGCAGGTAACAGCTCTTAATGCAGCACTGCTATTACCCAAGAGAACTTGGCCATAAGAGCTTGGACTTCTGACAGAGCGTGAGCAGAAAGCACCACTCTATGACTGAAAAGTCCCTAATTTCTTACTAGATACTTAACAACTTTCTCACCACCTTTCAACCAACGTCTAGGCTCATTCAGGTTATTTTGTTCTTGCACTTTAGTTAACCAAACAAGTACCAGTGTAATCATCATTCAATTTGGAGGTGTTCTTGTTGTGAAGTGCCATCAAATCAGTTCCAATTTATAGCAACCCGTATAGGGTTTCCAAGTAGCAGCTGGTGAGTTTGAACTGCCAACTTTGCAGTTCAAACTGACCTTGTGGTCCAGTGCTTATTCTACAGTTCCACACCAGGACTTTTGGGGTTGTTGCTGTTAAGTGCTGTTGAGTTGGGTTACTTACGACCCATAGCGACCCTGTATAGGGTTTCCAAAGAGTGACTGTTGAGCTTGAATCACCAACTTTGCAGTTCATACCGGCTTTGCAGTCCAGCACATTAACACACAGCCCCTCTGTGTCTATTTGTTTCTTTGGCTTATCACAAAGGCAGGCTGGTCACACAAGAGCCAGACTGGACAGTAGAACTTGTCAGTAACATTTTCTTTCAATGAGCTTAAGAGTCACCCAAGGACACACAGGAAACCCACAGATGAAGGGGATACGACTGTCATTTCAAGGGTTCACCAAGAGAAGACTGTTCAACCTAATTTTTTTACACTGTTAATTAAGTGGAAAGCAGAACATGAATTGACAGCTAAAACCGGAGGGAGCACAGACTTGGAGATGTGAAGGGAAGAGAATGAAATGGTAGTTCAGGTTCAGTCATGTTAACTTGCGGTATTTTTTGAAAACCCTTATATGTGGAATGAAAATGGAGGCAACTGGGCTGAGTGAAGCAGTTGATTGTGATCACTATCTTTTCTGATAGTCACTAAAATCTCTTGTAATTTTAACCCAGTTATTTTGTTGTTGATAAGTGCCATTGAGCCGGTTTCGACTCAGAACAACCCTGTGTAGGGTTTCCAAGAAGCAACTGGTGGGTTTGAACTACCGACCTTGTGGTTCAAACTGACCTTGTAGTTCAGTGTTTTATACTAGAGTGCCATAGCAGTTATAGGTTCTGTAAAATCAAACTACAAACATTATTTGTTAGCATAGCAACCCATGTGATAGAATGGAGCTGGCCAATTGGGTTGTTTTTTACTGCTATTGTTTGTCTGTAAACTTTACTGAAGCAGATCTCTAGGTCATACTGCCATGAAGGCACTGGATGGATTTGAATTGCCAATCTTTAAGTTAGTAGTTGAACACGTAACAATTGTGCAACTAGGTCTCTTTACAAATATAAGATAAAACATTTTTTAAAGTTATCAGATGATTTAATGTTTTATAAAACACATTACTTAAATGCAGAGTAATTTCAGACAGGTTGGTAATAGGAATTAATTTGTTCAATATGTATATATAGTTTTAAGTTGCTTTCTTTTATTTAATTAGATACTAGAATATAAATTAAGTGGTAGTAAATATTCACTAAAGTAACAGACAATAGAAACTTCATTGCGAAAATGGTATAGTTGGTTTTTGTTGTTGTGAAGTGCCATCGAGTTGGTTCTGACCCATAGCAACCCTGTATAGGGTTTCCGAGGAGCAGCTGGTGAACCTGAACTATCAATCTTGCAGTTCAAATGTATACATTTTCATTCTAATAATGTAATCATGCACATAAAAATAATTAATCTATCTGGTGGTAGTGTGCAGTGAAGTTGGTTCTGACCCAAAGAGACCCTGTACAGGGTTTCCAAGGCTGTAAATCTTTATGGGATCAGAAAGCCTCATCTTTCTCCTGGGGAATTGCTGGTAGTTACAAACTGCTGACCTTGAGATTAACAGCCCGATTCGTAACCACTACATTACCTGAGCTCCTTAATTAATCTATAAGTGAATTTAAATATTCTCTAGATCTGGTTTTACGTAAGAAATTCTATTTTTTTAACATAAAATCTAACTCACGATCCAAATATGTGAAGAGGAAAATTTTGGTTCGTGCAATTTCAAACTGTAGTTTAACAAGAAAAATTTACATAAAAATGTTATTTCCAGAAGAATCTATTATTGGAATTCATGAATGTGCATATATCATGTGAGCATTAGATTAAAAACAAAACAAAACAAAAAAAAACCTCTGTGGCAATACCTTCTTCAGAGAGAATTACATACTGAGATTTGGAAAACAGGCTTCAAAACATAATTTAAACACTCTGCTTTTTGTTTGTTTTCCTTTAAAAAAGTATATTTAAAACATTCATCTTTTTGTAAAATCAAAGAATATCTAAGAAAGAACTCTAAATGTAGAGGAAGTTGGAGTTGAACCTGCAAGCAATTATTAATCACTATTAGACATAGATTTTGACAGATATGCAAGGTAATTTAAAAAATTTCTTTGGGCTCTTATCCATATGACCAACTTATATTGAAAATATAATTCTCAAGTCAATAGAATGATGTGTTTATATTTTGAAATAAGAAAATGTAGACTATACTAGAAATGTATATGTATGTCTTTAGGATGCAATCAAAAGCAAATTTTCCTATATACTTTTTCATTTGGGGACAATGAGATTTTGTCATTTGAAGACAATTCCTGGGGAGACTGAAATGTATCATTATAGTTGAAAGCAAGTTTGAAAGTGATATTCCTATTTACAGAATTCTGGACACAAAAAGCTTTCTTAATGCTTGAGAAAGTCTATTATTTGGAGTTATACCAACAGAAATGCCATTTTCACTGGCAAAATCAGATATAAAGGTTTTAAAAGACATAGATCTTACTTCAAAAGGATTTTTTTCTGTTAGAGTTTTTGTACCTCCCACAGTGACTAGTGCATCAGAGATCAGATTTCTCATCAGCAAACAGTCTCCAAACCAAAGAACTCTGGTGAAGATTAAGAGAGATGTGGCTTATAAGTCATTAGGTTTTACTTGAAAATAAAAGGAGGCACAAGGTGGATTGAGACAATAGCTACAACAATGGGATCAAGCATACCAGTGGGTCTGAGGATGACTCAGCTCAGGAAGGGGTAATGCTTTCTCTGGTACATGGCGTGTCACCATTAGTAGGCAGTACTTTGATAGGAACTAACAATAACAACAAAAATTATGTGCAAAGATTTTAGAAACTTCTATAAAAGAACCACTTTGACAAATATTATCTAATAGAAATAATAGTAACCACCAAAGAGTGAATTTTGAATTTTCCAATAACATTAAAAAAGATAAAAGGGATTACTGAATCAGAACTTCCAGCAAGATGGTAGACTAGGCTGATGTACTACACAGAACCTCTACAAAAAAGATCAAGAGACCAAATGAAACAGACACAGATGAAAATTACGGACTTTTGGTCCATATAGATTTTCAGATAAAAACCCTGAAGTTTAAAGGAAAGGTTAAAGAAATGGATTGAGCAATTACTGGGAGGAGAAGCTGAGCAGAAATGGCAAGAGCAGGAAACTGGCTAGTGAAAGGTTAACCATACTGAACTTTTGTGAGCAGCTTTGGCAACAGCAGGTAGCCTGGCAGAGCAGATTCACACAGGTGACAGGAAAGGTGTGATGTGTGATTTCTTCTTTTTTGCCACAATTCTCTGGTGACCAGAGTTTTGGCCAGCTCCCATATTCATCCACCCTTAGCACAGATGCTGCTCTCTGGGAATTTGGAGCAACTTAGTTGGAAGCCATACAAGGTGAGGCAGGGGCCATCTGCACCCATCTGGTACCTGGATTCAGGTGGGATTAGCTTCAAATACATACAATGTGCACAATCAACAGGCCCTCATTTAACCAAGCACCTTGTGGTCCTAACAGACACTGAAAACAGCTGCATCAAGGGGCTCCAGGAACTACTTTTAGATTGACTGTCCTGAAGACTGGTAACACTGAGGCTGATAGGAACTCAATCTTGGGCCAGGAACTCTGTTGCCACATTCCCCCACACCCACCTTGTGAGCTCTTGGCTTTCAGGTCCACCCTTCCCCCAGAGTTTTCTTCTCCCTGGGTCCAACAGCTGCACTGTTTTTTGTTCTGTTTTCTTTTGGGTGTTTTATTGTTTCTATTTGTTATTCTTTCTCCGCCTTCTTCACTTTGTTGTTGTTGTTAAGTGCCGTTGAGTCGGTTCCGACCCATAGCGACCCTGTACAGGGTTTCCGAGGGTGTAAATCTTTACAGGAGTAGAAAGCCTC
>NW_006408539.1:13428574-13430794 GCF_000296735.1 Chrysochloris asiatica
TGATTTAATTTTCAGCCTGTTATTAAACTCTCTCTCCCTCTCCACACCCCTTGTTCTGGCCTTTTCCCTATTAAAGAACAGTTCAGGGCTGGCGCTTGGGCAGCTTTTTTCATTCGTGCTTGTGAAATTGTTTTTTCACCACTCCATTATGTAAATTCGTATTTTATAACCCTTAATTGCAATTTTTGCAGCGTAGTGGTTACGAATTGGGCTGTGAACTGCAAGGCCAGCAGTTCAAAACTACCAGCTGTTCTGCGGGAGAAAGATGAGGCTTTCTGCTCCCGTAAAGATTTACAGCTTCGGAAACCCTGTGCAGGGTCGCTATGGGTCGGAACCGACTCCACGGAACATAACAATAACAACAACTAATTGCAGTTAAACACAGGATGTTTAAATTATAATTGTTTGTGGGTTCAACCTCTGACCTTTTCGTTAGTAGCCAAGCACCTAACCATGGTACCAAGCAGTGATCCTTTTGAATTATGGTGGTGGTGGTGGTGTTCCTTGGAGAGAGTTCTGACTCATAGCGACCTTGCATAAGGTTTCTGAGGCTGTAAATCTTTACCAGAACAGAAAGCTTCATCTTTTTCCCACAAAACAGCTGGTCGTTTTGAACTGCTAACCTTGAACTTAGCACCTCGGCTCATAACCACTGCACTATCAGAGCTCCTTTTTAATTATTAGAGGCACTATTTATTGAGCATCTATATTATGCTTATTCATATACAGAAAATATCCAAGATCTTCAGAACAGCTAAGTAAGATCTGTTTTATTATCTCCTTTGAAAATCTATAAAGAAACTGAGATTTGAAAAATTGAAGGAACTTGCCCTGAATCCTACTGCTGTATGAATCAGAACTAGAAATTCAGACTAGCTCAATATGAGCCTAGGCCCTGCGCTGTTTCTCTTACAGCACATTGCCTTTCTTTCTCCTTCTTTTTTTTTTTTCTGCCTAAAATAGAAGTTTCTCTAAGAGGTTATAATTCATGTCTTTTACAGAGATACAAGTTGTGAGTATGTGCATACTCATCCCCTGCAAAATAGACATAACAGTACTCTAAAAGTGTAGAACACTGGAATGTTGTGACGGTAGCATATGGGATTGGTTTTGTCCTCTGGAAATAATATGTAAACACGACGTCAGAAGCAATTCGCTGCTGTTACTGTTAAGTGCCATCAAGTTGACTCAAATTCATAGTGACCTTGTGTAGGTTTTCCGAGGAGGGGCTGGTGAGTTTGAACCACCAACCTTGCCATTAGCAGTACGCTGTTTATCCCACAGTTCCACCCCAAGACTACTAAAAGCAATTCAAATGTTATTGTTGTTGTTGTCATCAGGTGCCATCGAGTCAGAACCGTCTCATACCGACCCCAAGCACAGCAGAACGAAACAATGTCCGATCCTGGGCCAACCTCACTACCGCCGCCACACTGGAGTCCATCAATGATGCCACCTGGTTGATCCATATTGTTGGGGGTCTTCCTCTTTTTCAATGAAGAGCACAGTAAACTTTGGTGGGGAAGAATACAGAGCCTGAAATTTGCTATTTGTTTTTTTTCTTTTTTTTGTGGTTAAAATCAACATAGGGTAGAATGTAAGACTCATAATCTTTATGACACAGCAGGAATTAGAATTAATCGTATTTTTTAGAGAAAAAGAATATGATTATATGTTATTTGTTGTTGTTAAGTGTCCCTGAGTTGGTTTTGAATCATAGCAACCTTGTGTAGGGTTTCCAAGGCACGGCTGGCGAGTTTGATCCCTTGATCTTGTGGTTCAGACTGACTTTGCAGTCCAGTGCATTAACTCACAGCACCACACCAGGACTCCATAAAGAGGTATAATAGATATTTAATAATGATCCCAGAATGCCAGAACGTTTAATTCAGCCTATCATATAACATTGTTGTTGTTAAATACCTTAGAGTCAGAGCCAACTCATAGTGACCCTGTACAGGGTTTCTGAGGCTGTACATCTTTATGGGAGCAGAAAGCCTTATCTTTCTCCTGCGGAACAGCTAGTAGTTTTGAACTGCTGACCATGAGATTAGCAGCCCGATTTGTAACCACTACGTTACCAGAGCTCCTTATAACATTGTTGTTGTTGTTGTTGTTAAGTGCCTTTTGAGTCGGGTCCGACCCATAGCGACCCTGTACAGGGTTTCCGAGGGTGTAAATCTTTACGGGAGTAGAAAGCCTCATCTTTCTCCCGCGGAG
>NW_006408539.1:13430894-13440188 GCF_000296735.1 Chrysochloris asiatica
TGTAAATCTTTACAGGAGTAGAAAGCCTCATCTTTCCCCCTTCGAAGCGGCTGGTAGTTTCGAACCGCTGACCTTAAGGTTTGCAGCCCGATTCGTAACCACTACGCTACCATACATTCCCTTAAATTTTATTCTTTCTGTCTTTGCTTTTTTCCCCCTTCTGTTCTTCTGTTTTTCTCATTTCCTCTCTTCTCTTTTTTTTTTACTTTAAATTTTTCTTTATTGTTTTCTACTCTCTTTCTCTTTTAAACTTCCCTCTCCCTAGTTATTCTGTTGTTGTTTTCTAAATTTCTTCCTTTTATTTCCTCTATTAGTGTTCTCTTCTATAGCTTCTTTTCTTTGTCCCTCCTTTTTCTTTATAGTTAGTATAATCTTTTTTTCTGGTTGCTGCCTGTCTTATTTATTTATTTATTTTTCGCTTTAATATTTTATCTTTTCTTATGTGTGTTTATGGGAGGGTTTTTCTATTTTCCACTAAAAAGGAGAGGGCAACCTTTCCCATAGAACTCAGATACAACCATACCTTCTGCAACCCCACCATTGAGCAAGAGCAAATGGAGCTGTGGGCTAATGTGTCAAATTGCAAAGTTGTTTAAACTGCAAAGTTGGTGGTTCAAGCTCACCAGCTGCTCCTTGGAAACCCTATATAGGGTCACTATGGGTCAGAATCAACTCAACAGCACTTAACAACAACAATAACAACAATACCACCTGAACAATAATAGAAGCCAACTACAGACAAACCTACCCTATACTGAGGAGAACGAATAGCAAATAAGAACTGTGTACATGCTTCCATATTTTAACCGCACCCACAGGAGACATTCCGTGAGGATCTAAGAACACATCAACATACAACCATCAATTAAATAAAAATATGACTACCCCAGAATGCCTCAGATCTCATATGAGGAAACAAGAGAGAATGACTCAAACAAATGATCAAGATGCAGAACCAGAAAATATTTCTTAGGAAGAAAAGGTATGGAACTAACTGAATAAGAACTCAAAATAATGATATTTAGATACCTTCAAAGGACTGAAAGAGAGATCAAGGAATACAAGAAGAACACCAATTTTTTCTTTTAAGAATTCAGAAAAGCACAAGAAAAAAAAAATGCAAATTTTGAAACAACTAGAAATCCAGAAGATTAATGCTAAGATTTCAGAAATGAGCAATACATTGAAATTAATGATCTTGAAGATAAATTTCTCACTATTAGTATGCTAGAAAAACAATCAGACATAAAAGAAAATATTGAAAGAAGGCCTGAGTTTTGTGGGGCACCATGAAGAAGAACAACTTAAGGGTGATCAGGATTCCACAACAGAAAGAGACAATTTGTCAAACAGTTGTTGGAAGAAAACTTCCCTAATATCATGAAAGATGAGATGATAAGCATACAAGAAGCTGATCAAACCCCAAACAGGATGTATTGCAAAAGAAAACTACAAAAACATATCATAATAAAACTTTCCAAAACCAAATATAAGGAAAGAACCCTGAGAACAGCTTGGGAAAAACTAAAATTACCTACAAAGGAGAACGAAAACATAAGCTCTGATTTCTCAGCAGAAACTATGTAGGCAAGAAAGCAATGGGATGACATATACAAAACTCTGAAAGAAAATTCTTGTCAACCAAGAATCATATACCCAGAAAAACTGTCCCTCAAATACACTGGCAAAATTAGGACATTTCCTGATACACAGAAAATAAAAGGATTTGTAATAACCAGACCTACTTCGCTAAAAATGCTAAGTGTGTTCTTTGCACTGAGAACCAACAACAGCAGACAACAAACTGAGATTACCATACATAACAATGTGTCCCATAACTTAATCCAGATATAGAAGTATTTAAAGAAAAACAAATATAAAAGACTGAAATAGGAAACAAGAGATATCAATTTATAATAAGGTCAACTATAAAGCAAAAAGAGGGACTAGTATAGATACAGAACTTCCAAATGGTAAGGAAGTCAAATAGATTTCAAAATAAATCAAACTGTTTTAAATAGGAGAAAATTAATACATTATAGGGTAATCTCAAAGAAAAATTAATACACCTACGAATCAAAATAAAAAAGAGAAAATCAGAAAGATTTAGTAAATACTAACACAAGAAAAATTAAAATGGAATGAAAACTCACAAATAAAATGAACTTAGTGCAGAAAATTATGTGGAACCAGCAGCACCAAAACAAACAAACTAACAAAAAACACACACAGAAAAATGATAGCAGTCAATTCATATTTATGGATAATTTCACTGAATGTAAGTGGATTAAATGCACCAGTGAAGAGACAAGAGAGAGCAGAGGGTATAAAAAAACAGGATCCTTCATTATGCTGTCTACAAGAGACATATCAAAAAGATGGAGACAGTTTAAATATCTATTAACAGAAGAATGGTAAAACAAACTTTGGTACATAAAGACAACAGAATACTACAATGCATTGAATAATAATAATGAATCTGCAAAACACCTCAAAACATGGATGAACCTGGAAGACATTATGCTGAGTGAAATTAGTCAATAACAAAAGAAAAAATATTGGATGAGATCAATACTGTAAAAAGTTAGGAAAAGTTTTTCTTGATAAAAGAAACAATCTATGATGGTTACCGAGTAGAGGATGAGGGGAACAGGTGAGAGGGGAAATTATTCATGGACTAGAGGGTAGATACATATTAACATAGGTGTCAAGGTAAGCAATAAACAAAAAGAGGGAGGTTAGCAGAGGAAACATAAAGGTAGTGGGAGATACAGGGAGGAATACAACAGGCAAAGTGAACAGAGGCAAATCCTGTTAACTGTTGGTACATGGAGGGGACTGTAATCATTGTCATAAAGAAAAGTACAGGATTTGCTGAATGTAAAACTGTTAATCTGCTCTCCATTCACAATAAAAAGTTAAAAAAAGATAAAAAGAAATGAACATGACTCCATATTTTACTTAGCCTATAATATTTCCATAGTACTCATAACATTTCTACAATTTGTCTGTCAGTTTCTCACATTGCGTTGGCTTGTGTGGAAATTACGCCACTAGTAATTAAATCCCAGCACGGTGACCCATGGTGAACACATTTCAGCTGAGCTTCCAGACTAAGAAACATGACCCCTAATCTACTCCTTACAAATTGTCCAGTGAAAACCTTAGAGTAGCAGCAGACCATTGTCTGATATCGTGCCAAAAGATGATCCACTCAAGTTGCAAGACACTCAAAATATGATTGGTGTTTATCTGCCTCCTCAAAGTAGACTTCACCTTAATAAAATGGATGGAATAAAGATTTCAGTAACTTCTGCTGATGTGAAATGATGAAACCTTGAATAAGGAAGATTACGTAAGAATCGATGCCTTTGAATTGTGGTGTTGGCAAAGAGTATTAGAAATATCATGGACTGCAAGAAGAATGAACAAATGTGTCTTGGAACAAGTAGAGCCAGAGTGCATCTTAGACGTGAGGACTACTCACAAACTTCGGACATGTTATCCGGAGGGACAATCCCTGCAGTAGGACATCAATCATACTTGGTAAAAAGAATGGTCAGTGAAAAAGAAGAAGACCCTCAGTGAGATGGACTGACACAGTCACTGCAACACCTAATGGCCAGGACAGGTAGTATACCCTTCTGTTGTCCCTAGTATTGGGATTTACTCTATAGCACCCAACAACAATAACATTACATAACATCATCATTTATGCAGGTAAGCAATGAATACATTACTAATCTGGTGTTTTACATTCCTTTTTTGTGTGTAGGCTGTTTTCAAAACCCAATATGTATTTTACATGTGCTGAACTTTTGAATTCAGTGGCATAGTCGTCACTGCTAACCTCAAGGTCAGCAGTTCGAAACTACCAGTCGTTATGTGGGAAAAAGATGAGACTTTCTGCTCCCGTAAAGATGTACAATCTCAGAAACCCTATGCAGGGTCAGTGTAAATTGGAACCAACTCCACGACACATAACCACCACCACCATTACTTATGTCTACCATATGCATTACTTATGTCCATCATATGCTCTTGAACATAGGATGCTAAGCAATTTGGACCGTGTGTGAATATCACAGTATATGAAGGCAGTTTCTGGGTTACAAACCCAGCCCTGCCCTTCCTTTTGCCCTGCTGAGGAACATGAGCAACAAGGGCCAACAATTCTCATCCCTGGTGTTCACTAGACAAGGCCCAAGAGCTGTGTCCAGTGGGTGTGCAGCTGTGGAGGGGGCTACACCAGAAGTCGGATTGTGATTTTGCACATGTTTGGGCACAGGGTGGGGTGTATATGGAAGGCACAGAGAGGCAGCGGGCATTAGTCACGGAGCAGGTATGCCGTACAAGAGCATTGTAGCGGCCTGGCTTCTGCCTGGCTTCTGCCTCCTTGTTGGTGTGGCCATCTTGATCATGTGTAGCTGATGCCACCACTGATCCTAGCCCCTGAGGGTACCCCAGCCCGGCAGGAGTCTGTTCCCGTGCATGCGGCAGGAGCAGAGGAGTTGCCGCAGACCCAGTCCTGATGAGAGTGAATGTCTACATGGCTGATGGGCAGGTGAGTGAAGTCTAGAGGATGGAAAGAGGAAGAGGCACTGCAGGGATTGAGATGTACCATGGAGCCTGGCTGCTCATTCTTTCTGGGAATTTGGGGTCTTTAAACCACTACTGCACTACCGTCTGTTGATTCTGACTGTTAATCAGAGACTGTCATCTTTGCTGGATCAGACAGTGTCATCTTCTTCCCTCTGAGCTGCTGGTGGGTTTGAACCACCAGTCTTGAAGCTAGCAGCTCGACACCTAATCCACAATACCAGCAAGGCTTCTAGGGGAATTGTTTTTAAAATGAATGTTTCATTCCTTTAAAAAACAAAACTAAACTAAACTTTATGGGATGGTGATCATATATGGGGTATGACAGTGCCAGAATGGATGTTGAGCAACACCTCTCTGTATGCAGTGGAGTCCTGGTATGGTGCTGTGGGATAAATGCTAGACTGCTAACTACGAGATCAACAGTTAAAACCCACCAAATGCTCCTCGGAAACCCTATACAGGGTTGCTATGAGTCAGAACAGACTCTAAGGCATACAGTAGCAGTAGCAGCAGCAGCAGCCAAATATGACTATTGAACACAGATTGTTGTGGTTAAATGCTAACTTATAGTGACCCTTTATAGGGTTTCAGAGGCTGTAAATCTTTATAGGAGCAGCCTGTAAAGTAGACTGGTGGACTCGAACTGATAACTAGGTTAGCAGCCCAAAGCATAAGCCACTTCACTACCAAGATTCTTACATATTGGGCTGCTGCTGTTGTTGTAGTTGTTAAGGGCTGTGAAGTCAGTTCTGAATCATAGCAACCTTGTATTGGGTTTCCAAGGACTGGCTGCTGGGTTTGAATTGCTAGCCTTGTGGTTCATAGTTCAGTGCTAAGCCTACAGCACCACACCAGGAGTCCTCGTATTTGTCTAATAGCTAAATGTTGAACAGGGCGGATTTAGACAGCATTGTTGTTATGGGTTTCCAAGGAGTGGTTGCAGGTTAGCAGTCCAATACTTGTCTTATATGTCACAAGGGGACTCCAATGAGCAATTGTGGTCCTTCATTCTACTGTCCTTCTTGGAGCACTCAAACCTCTTTCCACTTCTTTCCTTTGCCAAGTCTTTCCCTTCAGTATTTCTTGAGCATCTGCCAGTGTTCTATTCACTGATGAAACAACAGAAAATAATGCAAAGGAATCTCTTCCACCATATCAAGTTGAAAGTCCAGTGCTTTTGTGATTTTGATTCTGTATCAGTTTGGGTTGGTCAGAGAGCAGAGCCACTATTAGTGTAGGATTTGTTATGAAGATTAGACCTTGTCCAATGGTGTGAACTTGTTAAACAGTCTATGTAAAGCAGTGGATTCTACAGCTAGTGCTTGGCTTGAATTCAGCAGAGCTGTAGGTAGGAAGGCAATATGGATGTAAACTAGGGTGCAGCCAGGGTAAACTCGAACCCTCCAAGAAAAACTAGTATCATAGCATCTACTTGGACATCTGTCTCTAGCTGCTGTCAATCCTGATGCCTAGGGGAACCTGCAGGATCAGCTACCATAGTAACCACATGGACCTGGTCCAGATTCAGGCAGCTAAAAGAAGGCATCAGGTGGGAAGTGGCACAGCTGTAGACTGGATGACAGCCCAACAGCTAGGAAGGATATGAAACATTCAAGCACCTACCTTGTACCAAGGAGTCCTGGTATGGCGTTGTGGGTTAATGTGCTGGACTGCAAAGTCTGCTTGAACTGCAAGGTTGGCGGTTCAAGCTCATCAACTATTCCTCAGAAACCCTATATAGGGTTGCTATGGGTTGGAACTGACTCGACGGCACTTCACAGCAACAATAACCTTGTACCAATGGCTTTCTTTTCAGTTCTAATTTAAAGTTACATCATGTCAACATTGTGGCCAAACTGAGCCTGGTATCATAAAGCAAGTGGAATCTGAACACTAAGAAACAGAATCTCAGCTTAGCTAAACTGGCACAGTACAAATTCACCACGATGTCTACCTAATGGAGATTTAAATAGCTTTCTTATAAATATTTACATCCAATTTTCCTCTTTTTTATTCTATCTGTTGTAAAGAAGCTTACAGGTTATGAATGTCTGAATGAAATGTCAGAGAAATCAGCAGTTTAATTTTAAAGCAGGGTGTATTGGTACAACTTTGTATATTTTCTTTAATACTTTAGAAACCCAAGAACACTGCAAATCATAACAGGACTTCATTTAAACCAAGACACAGAAAAGGAGATGTTTCACAGAAATAAGCAGTCCAGATATATCAAGGTTGTCCTATTAAATTCATCTCTTTTTAATGACAGTGTCTCTAATTTAATGTCAATTTTGTACTATAGTCATGTAAGTCCCAAGAGATCATATAGCTGTTTCCCCTTACTAATCAATAATGATACAGTACTTGTGAAATAAAGTCAAAGTCAACGAAATTGTCTTTAAAAATGAATCTGCACAGCTTCTTAGAAAATCACTGAAAAGAACAATAAATACATAATGCCAAACATAAAAGTGAAGAAGACTTAAAATACTGAAGAAAATCAAAGACCACAGCCTTCAGTATGGGTTGTCCCTCAATGTAGACAGCAAAAATCCTCACCACTGGACCAATAAGCAATATCAAACAAATGGAGAAAAGATTGACGTTGTTAAAGACTTCATTTTGCTCAAATCAACAATCAACACTCATAGAGGCAGCAGTCAAGAAATCTTTCAACATATTGCATTGGGCAAATCTGCTGCACAAGACATCTTTAGAGTGTTGAAGAACAAAGATGTCAGTTTGAGGACTAATGCGCATCTGACCCATGTCATGGTGATTTCAATAGCTTCATATGCATGCAAAAGTTGTACAATGAATAAGGAAAAACCACAAAATAATTGATGCATTTCAGTTATTGTGTTGAAGGAGAATGTTGAAAGTACCATGGGCTACCAAAAGAACAAACAGATCTGTGTTGGAAGAAGTACAGCCAGAGTGTTCCTTGGAAGTCAAGATGGCCAGGTTTCATCTTTCATACTTGGGACATATTATCAGAAGGGACCAGTCACTGGAGAAGGACATCATGGTTGGTAAAGTGGAGGGTTGGAGAAAAAGAGGAAGACCTCCAATAAGATGGATTGGCACAGTGGCAACAGCGGAGGTCTCAGGCACAGCGACAATTGTGAGGTTGGCGCAGGACTGGGCAGTGTTACGTTCTGTTGCACACAGTCATCTCTGATTTTACTGATATCAATAAGTCTACTTATACACAGTAGCTCTGTAAGATAAGCACTGGACTGTGAAGCACAAATTCAAAACTACCAACTACTCCTTGGGAAAAAAGATGAGGCTTTAAGCTTACATGGAGATTCACAGGTTCAGAAATCCTATACAGGGTCACTATGAGTCAGAACTGACTCAATAGCCCTTAACAACGACATAGGCTCTCCTTCTATTGGCTTTCAATGTAAACATATTGTTGAAATGTTGAAGTTTTCTATAAACTTTAGAGATTGGTCCCTTGTTGATATTTCTCTATCATTCCTACCCCCACTCTACGGGTTCTTTTTTACTCTTGGTGAAATCTGTTGATGCATATCATATACGTGTCCAATTTTTAAGAGGTCCTAGTAATCTAGATTGTTTTTTGTTGTTTATGGGTTTTCAGTTATGTTTGGTAATGTATTTATGCTATACATTAGGACCTTTAAGCTTGTTCCTTTTTTTTTTTTTTTTAATTTTAATTTTTATGTTTTGTTGTTCCATATAATTCTAGGTTGTTGTACTTAGATCTTTGATTCATTTGGAATTCGTTTTTGAGTATAATGTGAGATACAGGTCCTCTTTGTTTGGATGTAAATCTGATATAAACCCCAAACTAAGCCCATTGCTGTCAAGTCTATTCTGATTTATAACAACCCTATAGGACAGAGAAGAACTACCTGTAGTTCCCAAGACTCTCATCTATACGAGGAGTCCTGGTGTGGCGCTGTGGGCAAATGCGTAGAACTGCAAAGCCATTTGAACTGCAAGGTCAGTGGTTCAAGTTCACCAGCTGCTCCTGGGAAACCCTATACAGCGTCGTTATGGGTTGGAATCAACTCGACAGCACTTATCAAACAACAACAATCTGTATGGAAGTAAACTGTCACATCTTTCTTTCATGAAGCGGCTTGTGTGTTCAAACCATCAAACTTTCAATTAACAGCAGGCCTTCTTAAGTCTAATAACCAAACCTACTGCCATCAAATCAATTATGACTCTTAGTGACTCTATATATATAGCGCTTCCAAGATTTCCAAGATTTCCAAATCTTCACAGGAATAGAAAGCCACCTTCCCCCCCCCCCCCCTTGGAAAGGTGGTTAGATTTGAAGTGCTGACATTTGCAGTTCAGTGCTTATCCTACAGCACCACACCAGGATTCCTTGAAATCTGACATAAGTAAGGGAAATTCAGTTAGTATAATTCTTGGGACAACTAAGTAGGCTCTGGTAGTATAGTGGTTACAAACCGGGCTGCTAACCTCAAGGTCAGCAGTTCAAAACTACCAGCTGTTCTGCCAGAGAAAGATGAGGCTTTCTACTCCTGTAAAGATGTACAGCCTTGTGCAGAGTCACTATGAGTCGGAACCGACTCCACAGTGTAGTCCTCCCACCCCACAACATTTTGGGTAGCCAATGTCCATGTTGCTCATCCCTGTCTACTCTGTGTATGGAGGTGGCGGGATTGATCCTCGCTGTAAAGATTT
>NW_006408539.1:13445018-13454557 GCF_000296735.1 Chrysochloris asiatica
TTTATAACATTGTTAGGACACATTATATTTAAGGAATATCTTCTCATAGCAGGGACCTCTGGTGGCACAATGGTTAAGTGATTGGTTGCTGACCAGAAGGTTGTCAGTTGGAATCCACCAGCAGCTGCAGGACAAGATGATATGAGAGTCAATTCTATAAAGACAACAGCATGCAAAACACTATGGGACGATTCTATCGGTTCACTATGAGCTGGAATTGACTTGATGGCAGAAGTTTCAACTGGACCTTTTCAGAGTACCGTTTCTATTATGCAAATTTAGCTATATTCTATTTTTTCACATTTCCAATTGCTTACCATTTAATTGATGACACCATTTACAATGGAGAGTCATATATTTCAGTGATCTCTCCAAACAGATAAATTCATGAGTATTGATTTTCTATTGATATTTTTTGTCCTTCTTCACCTTCTTTTAAAAGACCATCCTTTTTTGTGTCCTTAATTTTTCTAATTCTATCATATAATTTATATTAGACACCAAGCCTGCTCAAAGTATCGAGACAAAGAGAAACTATATCACAAGAATCATTGGAAATTTCTAAATTCTTTGGGTTTCTTATTGGTTAGCAACATATTGAATAATACATTCAATTAAAACAATAAAAATTTATTACACAGCTACTATTTACTAGGAACAGGGGAGTTTATGACCCATTTGAGAACATAGATATTTACATCACTAGCTAACAAAAAATATGCAGTCGTAAGTTTGGGGACTTAAGCGCGCAATCAGACTCCCTGATTTCTATCCACTGTTCTTCTGTACTAGTTTGCACAGATTATTATACCTCTCTGTGCCTAAGTCTCATTTTCTGTAAAATAAAAATGCTCTTATCATTCGATCTGTGTTACCATTGTGACTATTAGAAAAAATTGTATCATAAAGAGCTGAGAACAATATCCTCTATCTAGTGAGTGCTTAATAAAACGCTAGTCATGTTTATCACTGGAATAGAGAGTACCATGGATAAAACTGTTAACCCCAATAAGGGAACAATCTATTCTGTATAAGGACATTGAAGAAGATTTCCCAAAGGAAGTGTATTTTGGTTAGGTCAAAAAGACAGACAAAGGTTGTAAGGTAAATAAAAAAAATATTGTAGCTAAAGAAAATAGCACCGAAAAGGTAGAACGTATGGAGAAATAGGAAAACAGGTTTTTCAAAGTTTTACTTTTTATTTTGAAGAAATTGTAGACTCATAGGATATTGCAAAAATATAATAATAGACTCTCAGGTACCTTCATCTATTTGTGTCTAATGGTAGTATTATATATATCGCCTGCTGTTGTTAAGTGCTGTGAAGTCAGTTCCTACTCATAGCGACCTGTTTAGGGTTTCCAAGGAGTAGCTGGTGAGTTTGAACTGCTGACATTGTAGTTCACAGTTCAGTGTTGATTCTAAAGCACCACACTAGGATATGTTGTTGTTTTTGTTAATTGTCATCAAATCGGTTCTGACTCATAGCCACCCTGTATAGGATTTCTGAGGAGCAACTGTGAGTTTGAATCTCTGCCCTTGCAGTTCCAACTGCCTGAGAGTTTATTCTACGGCACCACAACAGGCTCCAACTGTAGTAAAATATCAAACCAGTTCATTGACAGTATTGGCACAATTTTGTTAACTAGACTAAAACCCTTATTTATTTTCACTAATTTTCACTTGTATTCATGAATATGTGTGTATTATATGTATGTCAAATGTCCATGCACACATGCATATTCTATGCAGTCTTACCCTATATACAGCTTCCTGTGGAGTCGTGGTGTGGCACTGTGGGTTAACGTGCTGGACTGCAAGGTCATTTTAAGCTGCAAAGTTGACAGTTCAAGCTTACCAGATGCTCTTCAGAAACCCCATACGGGGTCGCTATAGGTTGGAACTGACTTGATGGCACTTAACAACAACGTATACCTTCCTGTTGCCACTACTGCAATAAGCATACAGAACTGTTCCTCCATCACTCCAAATGCAATCCCTCCTGTTGCCCCTTTATATTCATGTCCCTCCATCCTTATCTGGTATTTTGTTGTTTCCTGTTTTTGTTTTGTTTTTCGTTTTGATCGTGAATTGAGTGATAGTTTACATGGAAGAACATCTTTGTTCTTTGTTACACTCACTGTTTCATTGCAATGATTACAATCTCCTCCATGCAGCATCATTCAGCAGGATTTGCTTTTATTTCTTTATTTCTTTTTCTAAAAGTTTTTATTATGAATTATGTGACAGTTTACATAGGAGAACATCAGCTTTACATTCATCCTATTGTATTTTGTTTCATTGCAATGATTACAATTCACTCCATGCATCGTCAAACAACCAAAGGATACACACCACAAGCTTACCCCTCTCCCTCCCCAAGTCTAGAGTCTCCAGCCTCTCCAGCCTCTCCATCTCTCCATGTCATCATCTCTGCCGCCATCTCTAGTATCACTGTTTCTTTGGACAGGGTCTTGTACTCCACTCTTCTCCCTTGATGGTCCCAGGGACCTCCACTTATGGACTGACAAATCAACCACTCCCCTCCTTTTGTTACAAAATGTTTACCTTTACATTTGCAACACTCACAGTCAGCCCTGATAGCAATTATTCATACTGAATCACAAGGGTCTTATCCCCATCTCCTGTCATCAGCCCTGTCCAGAAAGATTGGAAACCACTCAGTGGAGATTCTACCTTCCCCCACACCTTCTGGACCTAGGATCCGTCTTGTCTTGAAAGCTAGTAAGTCGGTCACTTCTTGCTTTTGTAGCACCGTCCCCTCCCCATTTTAGGTAGCCAATGTCTAAGGTGCCCATTCCTGTCAACCCTGTGTACAGACGGGTTGGGAGTTGCCCTCGCTGTAAAGATTTGTTCCCTCTTTTGAGCTACTGCAGCCTTAGGTGTAGGTCAAATTCATCAAATTGTATCGGAATACTCTTTTTTTCCTCTTCTTTCTTCCTCTAGTCTAGTTATGATCACCCAACCATTGAAGTCAGGTCCAATGGGTACTATCTGCAAGTATGGATTTTCTTATGCATCTCCCCTCACTTCATATCAGCCGGACCCTTCACTCTCTGCTCTAGTCCTCTGTGATCATGTCCCTGTCTCTGGGCTCAGGAGTTCCTAGCTCTTGACATACTGCTGGCCAACTAGGTCTCAATCCGAGTTGACAGGAGTTTATTGAACGTGGTCAGACTTAGCTCACAAGTTCATTGCTGTTTTTCCCCTACTTCTCCTTATCAGTGATCAAAGCGGTCACAATCAAAATCATGTGCTTGCTCATGTATTACACTTGAGTCTTAGTCTTGCAAGTGGGTTTACCCTGAGGTGACTCGACCACTTGCTTTGATGGCTTCTGGGTGAATGACTTGCTTGTTCTTGTAGTAGTCAATCAGACTGCCATTATTGTTTTGTATTTTTCCTGCTGGTCTTTCTTTCAAGAAGTATCTTCTGTTCTTCTAACTGCTCCAGGCTGATCCAACAGTATTTGCTATTATCTTTTATTCCCTCTGCTTTTTTTTGGGAAGTTGGGGTGGGAATGTACACAAAACCACTCAGGAATATATAATAATTTAAACAAGCAAAGGACACATCATATTTTTTCCCCATCTCTGTTGTTATTATTATATGCCTTTGAGTTGATTCTGACTAATAATGACCTTGTATAGGATTTCCAGAAGTCCTGGTGTAGCACTGTAGGATATGCACTAGACTGTAAAGCCAACTTGACCTGTAAGATCAATAGTTTAAACTCACCAGCCACTCCTTGGAAACCCTATACAGACTCTCCATGAGTTGAAACCGACTTTGATAGTGCTTGACAGCAACAACAATAGGGTTTCCAGGAGTCCTGACATGGAGCTGTAGGATATGCAGTGGATTGCAAACAAAAAGGTTGGCAGTTCAAAGCTTGTTCTACCCCTTGGAAACTTATTTATTATTCCAGTGGTGAGGATTTTTGTTTTCTTTACATTGAGGTGCAAGTCATACTGAAAATTGTGGTCTTTGATCTTCATCAGTAAGTATTTTAAGTTCTCTTCACTTTCAGCAAAGCAAGGTTGTATCATCTGTATATCACAGGTTGTTAATGAGTCTTCCTACAATCCTGATTATATAAGAAAGGAAGGACTGAGGGGCTATTCTAGAGGTTAGTAAATAAGTAAATTATTAAGAATAATGAGAAACCGGCTCCAATATGAAAGGAAAGAGGGTTAGACTGATTCTAGAGTATTTGGATTGGAATTGATGATATTGGTGTAATGTCAGGCGTCATGAAGTCATAGTTAGTGATACATAGATAGATCAATTATTGATTGATTTATTTAAAGTAGGTGCTTTTAAAAGTTCATTAAAATATTATTTATTTTTATTTAATTTTCCACCAACTTTTTGAAGTTCCTTCATAGACAGATAGGTAATTATTAAAGAGGTATTGTTGCTGTTGTTAAGTGCTATCGAGTCAGTACTGACTCTTAACTACCCTGTATAGGGTTTCCCAGGAGTGGCTGGTGAGCTTAAACCACCAACCTTGCAGATTGAAGAGATCTTACAGTCCAGTGCATTAACCTACAGTGCTATACCGGGTATAAGAGGTATAAAGACTCATAATACTTCACCTGGAACAACAGAAAAAGGAGAGTCAGAAATTGGAAGAGGAAACGTAATATGTAGCTAATTACACCCATGAGTTGCTGCTTACTTCTCCATGAGACCAAAAGAACCAGTTCATATCCAGTTGCCATTACTGAACATTTTGAGTGAAGAATTTCTATTTAATAATCATGATCAAAAGAGGGAAAATATAGAACAGAATTTCACATTCTTAGGGACTCCAGACATTCAGAAGCTACAAAATCTGGATGAACACCTAGAATTATTCAACCTTAAGCCAAAAAATCCCAGCAGTCTTCTGAAAATGAGACAATAGTATAACTTAACTAGTAAAAATGTCTACCTTGAGACTTATGCTCATGTAAGATCTATTTATATGGAATCAAATTGTCAATAGAACTCAAAAGATTAGATAGGAAACTTGGGATGCAGTGAATTTATGTTAGTGGTGGTGATGTGCCGTGGTGACAGTTCTGATTCTGAGCCTGTTAATCTTTATGGGAGCAGGAAGCCTCATCTTTCTACCACGGAACAACTAGTAGTTTCAAACTGCTGACTTTTAGGTTAGCAGTCCAACTTGTAGCCACTACACTACCAGAGTTCCAGATTTATGTTAATGGAAGAGAAATAAATTAGTAAAGGAAGGTGAGAATGATAGTACAACTTGAAGACTGTACCAAATGCCACTGAATTATATATGTGAAAACTGTTAAATTGTTGTATTATCTGTTGTGTATATTCTCAACAATTTAAACAACAAACACCAGTACCAACAAAATCCCAACTAAATACACTGGATAGGCAAGAATTAGAAGAGTTGGCAAAAATTTGAGTTGGGCATCTGGATGAAGGGAATAATAGATTTTCTAGAAAATTAAAATTATTTCAAATTAAAAATATTTTAAGATTCTATGAAGCTGATACATGATCTTAATACTTTGAATATTTTAATTTTTTATATAGGTCAACATAACCAACTTAGTGTGTTTGAAAAATATAGTTTTTATTTTGCTATGTAACTACATGTTCCAAGTATATAACTAATTCCTGTAAGCATATTTTTATAATTAAATGATATAATTATGGAAAGTAATTGCATAATTATTATAATGACATGATTATAGTAGCTACTCAATTGCAAATCAGTTGATGCACAAGTAAAACAAATAAACTAATTACTTTAATAAATTTCCTCCCAAAAGCCATTTTCAGTTTTAAATAATATTTTGTTTGGAGTTTATAGCATAAGAGTATTTTTAAAACAATAAAAAATGAATTTTAAATATATTTAGTTCTTCCTTCGTAGTCATCATTTTTAAAATACCAAATATTGTTTATTATTATTGTCAAATATTTAAAATAGATTGACTTCCTCTCCCAGAACATAGTGCATCAAACTGTCCAGACCAGTCTTTTCTAATAATTGAAATATGCTGTTGTTGTTGTTGTTGTTACGTGCCGTGGAGTCGGTTCCGACTCATAGCGACCCTGTACAAGGTTTCCAAGGCTGTAAATCTTTATGGAAGCAGAAAGCACATCTTTCTCTCACAGAACAGCTGGTAGTTTCGAACTGCTGACTCTGAGGTTAACAGCCCGATTCGTAACCACTACGCTACCAGAGGTCCTAATTGAAATATAGACATGTTTATTATCTGAATGGAGCCTTACTATGCATTGTAGGATAACCTAGACTGCTAACTGTTAGGCTGGTGGTTCAAACCCACCACACACTCTTTGGAGTCTTATACAGGATCACTAGGAGTCGAAACTGACTCCACAGCACACAACAACAGTAATAACAACAACAATTATCTTTATTACACTGTTGTGTAACCTGAGTCTTTTAAAAGCTTAATAACGTGCTTAGGTGAGTAAACAGATATTAAATAGCCCAGAAACAAAAGGAATAATGGCATCAATGGTATTTGTTTTGATTGTTGAGTGCCTTCGAGTCGGTTCTGACTCCTAGGGACCCTGAATAGGGTTTCTGAGGAGCACACACTGGATTTGAATTGCCAACCTGTGGTTCACAGTCCAGTGCTTATCTTACAGAACCACACCACGAATCCTCAATGGATTGTTGTTGTTAGGTGCCATTGAGTCAGTACTGACTCATGGCAACATTATACACAACAGAATGAAACACTGTCTGGCCCTATACCAACATAACAATCATTGCTATGTGTTAGCCACTGTTGGGGTCTTCCTCTTTTTTTGCTGACCTTCCATTTTACCAATCATTTTACCAAGCATGATGTCCTTCTCCAAGGATAATATGAGAGACAAAGTCTGGTCATCCTGGCCTCTAAGGAGCATTCTGGCTATATCTTTTTCAACACAGATTTGTTTGTTCTTTGGCAATCCATGGCACTTTCATTATTCTCCCCCAAAATCATAACTCAAATTCATAAAATCGTCTAAAGTCTTCTTTATTCACTGTCCAAGTTTCACCTGCATGTGAGGTTATTGAAAATGCCATGGCTTGGGTTAGGTGTACTTTAGTCCTCAAACTGACATCTCTGCTCTTGAACACTTTACAGAGGTCCTGTACAGCAGATTTGCCTAATGCAATATGTCATTTAATTTCTTGACTGCTGCTTCCATGAGTGTTGATGGCTGCTCTCAGCAAAATGTTGTCTTTTTTTTGAAAACTTCAATCTTTTCTCTATTTGTCTTAAATTTGTCTTAATGTTGTTTACCAGTCCAGTAGTGAGGGTTTTTGTTTCCTTTACATTGAGGTGCAATCCAGACTGAAGGCTATGGTCTTTGATCTTCATCAGTAAGTATTTTAAATCCTTTCACTTTCAGTAAGCAATGGGTTTTATTGGAGTATATTTTTCCTGTAATGGTGATATATGATGGTGTGATCTCAAATCCTTTGTGGGAGTAAATCCTTTTTCAACTGTTTTCTGCCTGATTCTACCGCTCTGGTTTTTGTTTGTTTATTGTTTTGTGTGTGTGTGTGTGTTTTTTCCACGGCTCTGTTTTAGAGGTAAAAATGGATGAAGGCCAGTTTCTCAATCCACCCTTATCTGTACTATAATCCATAGATATTCCTCCAGGGATTTCAGAAACCACGTTTGGATGCCATCATTTGTTGTTGTTGTTGTTATTTAGTGCCCTTATGTCAGGTCCGACTCACAGAGACTCTGTACAGGGTTTCTGAGGAGTGACTGGTGGGTGTGAACCCAATGATCTTTGGGTTAGCAGTCCAATGTTTATCCTACCATGCCACACTAGGATCAGAGCTGTGCTGAATTCCACATACCTGCAGACAGCACCACCTGTCATCTCAGACATTAGAGTATCTTAGAAATTGTGATCTTCAGACAACCTATCTCAAGTTAAAATGCAAATTTGAATTGCTGATTTAAAATGCAGATCTCTGGCCTCATCTTAGGCCTATGGAATCATGATCTCCACCAAGTAGAGCCAGAAAAACTTCATTTCAGAAATTATTCCATACGATTTTTAAGTACAAAGTAGGTTGGAAAGCATTTATTTAGATGGGATAATTCTATAATCCTTTCATGTGTTGTCTGAAAACTCATCTCTATATATTTGCTGAAGTTATTCATTGGAAGAGAGATGCGATTATGAAGATTTCTGCGGTCTCTTTCCCATACAGAAACAATTGCTTTTTCTACCAAGTTCTTAGGCCCTTCCCCTTCCACATGACCAGGTAAAATAAAGTAAAAGGTGCTATAGTAGAGACATACAAAATGTGCTCTTAGCTCCAATAAAAAATACTAAGTAAGCATAGGACTAGTACCATATAGTGATCATCTGGGTGTCCAATGTGTAATGTACGCTGTTGAACAAATATTAAAGTTGATGTATCCAAATTATTACACCTGGTTTCTTAATAAAAGTTCCAAAGAAACTATTCTAGTTGACAGTTCCTGTTCATGGTGTAGAATTGTTTGGTATTTAAGAAAAGAATGGATAAAACCTGCCAACTTGCATCTTGACAATAAATTTGAAAACAAAATGAGTAATCATGTCAATGAGGATTTTAATAACTGCTCATGATACAACAGAGCCGTTTTAAATTGTCATGAAGTAAGCACTTCATTTACATTTAACCAGGCATGGATTGCATACTAATTAAACTATCACTGTGAAAGAGATATCATTAGTATTAAAAATACACAGACAGATAGCTCTTAATTGGTATTCTTATGCACATTCTAAAAAGAAGAATAGAGATTGTATTCTAGTTTTAAATTCTGTTTTGTCAAAGCATGTGGTATAGTAGATTTAAGAGACAAAACTTTAGACCAGGGTCTGCAAGCCATGTCCCACAGGGCAAATCCAGTTTACTTTTATAAATAAAGATTTATTCGAACAAATCCACAACCCTTTCTTTTCACACCATCTTTGATTGCTTATTTTTATGAGGGCAGAGTTGAGTAGATGCAACTGAGATGTTTTGGTGTACATAACTTAAAATATTTCTTTATTTCTTATCTTCCCTTTATATGGTCTCTATGAGTCGGAATCAACTCTCTGGCATTGGCAGTGGTGTTTTTTTGTTTTGTTTTGTTTTGTTTGCTTTTTGGGTTTTTGTTTGTTTGTTTGTTTGTTGCTCTTTGAAAGATAAATTTGCTGGCCTCTGTTTTAGATTATTTCAGTCCCAATTCTGTGCTGTCTAACTGTACTACTGGACCGTTTATTGAACTTCTACTGCTTTGATGTTTCTTATGCACAAAATGGGAGTTAAATGAGTTAATGCTTATCCCTGATCAGTACATTTCAATAGTAGCAAGAGTATATACACAAACAAAAGGTATACAAGGCAATATTTTACTTGTTTATTCCCAGGGATTATCTTTTTATTTTTCTATTTACTTGGCACTACACGGTCTGGTGCTATGGGGTCATCAATGGAGTGCAAACCACAAGGTCGGCACTTCAAACCCACC
>NW_006408539.1:13454723-13456917 GCF_000296735.1 Chrysochloris asiatica
ATAAATCAGTGCCTGTAATATACATATGCAATATACTCTGCTGTATCATGCATATATATATATGGATGATACAGCAGAGTATATTGCATATGTATATTACAGGCACTGATTTATTATATTATAGGCACTGATTTAGAATTGGAGAATACAATTTTGAATAAGGAAAACATCATCCCTGCGCTCATGGAATCTATAACCTAATGAAAACAAAGAGAATTATAAACTAGACTGTTAAATGCTGGGAAAGGGCAGGTGTTCGCAAAAGGTAGGGCACTATTATGGATGAGGTAAGATTGGCTCCGGTCATTTTGGAGGAATTGAGATGAGAAATGGGGTCCGAAGATGAGTGGGTGTTAGTGCTTCATCCCAAAGCAACTCAATGTGACAGAATAGAATTGCCTCATGGGATTTTCTAGCCTGTAATGCTTACGGGTCCTGAAGTCAAGCTGGACCAAGAGATGGATATTTCAAACTTGCCATTTTCGTTGTTATTTCTTGCTAATGAAGTTACTCTCTTTTAACAGCAAAGCATTACACCATCCATCCTATTAACAACCCAGCTAACCTTTGAACCTCTAAGCATCGGAGCTTCAAAAGGTTCCTGGAAAAATAGAATGAAATGATAATAGCATTTTCCCACAAATTCTTTGTTGCCCACTTGCATTAGACTCCATGAGAGATGTAATCCATGGTGTCTCACATGACTATTAAGAAAACTTTAGTTATAATGTAATGGAATTTATGAAAACAGGCCATATGTTGTAAAACATCAAATGAATGAATTTCTTTAGATTATGTTAACTGTTTTTTAAGGTCATTTAGCACAATATCTCAGATAACAAAAGAAAAAAAAATCCACAAAACACAAAAATGAACACTTTTTGAATTTATTAACTAGATACCAAAAAAAATGACTTAAAAATGCTTCAGAAGTTTCCTTACTCCATTAAACATTTATAAAGCGTGTAACTTAATAGAATACCAATCACTAAAAAATTATTTAGCTCTCCTTTTCCATGATTCTGTTGTATGCAGTCATTAAAACATAAAGCATTTTAATAGTAGCAACAGTATATTGAACAATATTATTCTATAAAATGCTAAACTCTTTTTTAAAAAGTCATTATTTTTCAGTTAGAATGTCTAAGATTGAAATCTGTGAACGTGGCCTTCCCCCACTCTGCCCCACTGCAAACTGAAACATGACTAATAAAACTGAATCACAATCCACTGGAAAGACTAAAATATTTCTTATTTTAATCCAGGAGAATTGTTCATTCATAATGATGAGGTGTTTTTTTTTGTTGTTGTTGTTAAGTGCCATTGTGTCGGTTCCAACTCATAGTGACCTTGTATAGGGCTTCGAAGGATCAGAATATAATAATACCAGTGATTTTGTGGTGAAATTGATCAGGTAATGATAGGTACTAGGCACCATGGAAGAAACCTTAAAAACAAATTGGGGAGACTTCCAGCGCTTCCCTGACTGGGCAGCACAGGTACGTGGGCTCCGGAGAATACGAGGCCAGTATCGCACAGGGAGGCCCCGGCCTGGTAGACAGACAGCCTTGGGGCAAACATAAAACATTAGGCCTCAACATTATGAGCTTGCTTTTTTAAAAAATCAAACTGCTGAGGAGTTACAAGCATTTTGAGCCTCTACCTGCCTGTGCTTAGTTCCCACCCCAGGGACTGCCCCACCCATTGCAGAGCATGGAGCTCAGGGCTTGAGCGGAGCTGTTCAGAGGGCGGACACTTCCGGAGAGCTAGCGGGGGCCACAGGAACTAGTGTGATCCATCCCGGGGTGGGGTGGGGGCCTCATTGCCACATTGGGCATTGTTGGCATGGATATAGGGAAAATTGGGGTGCTCACGGCACAGGGAGACAGAGAGGGACATTGTAGACGTTATCAGACACAGCCGCACAATCTGCCTGTCCCCGCCCTCAGCTTTTTCGGCTTAGGCCAGCCCTCTGCCCAGCCTCCGAGCCTCAGGCCCACCCATCAAGGCACAGGCCAGCCTAAGAGAAGGCATATGCACAGGAGCGCCCACATTTGCAGGTGATACCCACGTGACCTGGACCAGATGACTGGATGATTGGAGCTCAACCAGGAGAGGAAAGAAGAGGGGAACAACAAAAAAAAAAGAATGAGATGATACAATCTGATGAACTTGACCTATACCTATGGAGCAG
>NW_006408539.1:13459094-13462278 GCF_000296735.1 Chrysochloris asiatica
GCTCAAACATAGCAAAGACCGTAAGGTTGGCGCAGGAAGGGGTAATGTTTCACTCTGTTGTGCATAGAGTCAGTATCGACTGGATGGCACCTAATAGCAACAGCATTTTACAATAAAATTTTTTAAATTAAAAAAAAAACAAAAAACAAATTGGACAAAACCAAGTCAGAACTCTAGCATGCTTGTTTCTTATTACTCGTAATCTGACATCTGACAATAAATGCAAAGAAAACAAAAATTGACAAACATTATGTCAACAATATTTAAAATAATCAGCTCCTCATTATTAAAGATTTACTGACAGTTTTTACTTTCTGGTTAAATACACCATGTATATAAGTTTGTGGTAAATCATGCATCCAATAAATATGATAATTATAAAGATTATGGAATATGATATGTAAATAATAACTTAGAAAAATGTAATCTCTGGTTGAGACAACACGTAAAATATGTGTGGATATGGGCATGAATTCAAAAGGCAAAAGCAATAAAGCTTAAATCTATTTAGGGAGATGAAATTGTGGGTAGTATTTTTCTTCTTAAAAATTTATTATTTTTAAACCATTGTACCTCAAACTTTAATGTGCAGATGAATCACCTGGAGATCTTGTTAAAATGTGATTCATGATCTAACCAGTGTGGAGGACTGTGAATGTACATTTCCAAAGCTAAACCCAGGCTGCTCTTTCTTGTTGTTAGGTGCCTTCATGCGGTACCGACTGATAACCACCTTATGCACAATAGAATGAAACACTGCCTGGTTCTGCACCAATCTCACAATTATTGCTCTGCTTCAGCCTATTGCTGCTGCCACTTTGTTAATCCATCTCATTGGGGATCTTCCTCTTTTTCTATGACCCTCCACTTTAACAAACATGATATCATTCTCCAGTGACTGGTCACTCCTGATAACATGTCCGAAGTGTGAGATAACAAGTCTGGCCATTCTGACTTCCAAGGAGCACTCTGGTTGTACTTCTTCTAACACAGATCTATTTGTGATTTTGGCAGTCTATGGTACTTTCAAGATTTTCCTCCAACACCGTAACTCAATTGCATCAATGATTCTGTGGTTTTCCTTATTCACTGCCCAACTTTCACCTGCAGATGAGGTTATTGAAAATGCCACGGGTTGGATCAAGCGCACCTTAGTCCTCAAACTGACATTTTTGCTCTTGAACACTTTAAAGATGTCTTGTGCAGCAGATTTGACTAATGCAATACATCACTTGATTTCTTAATTACTGCTTGCATAAATGTTGATGGATGATCCTAGCAAAATGAAGTCTTTGACAGCTTCAATCTTTGCTTCATTTGTTTTGATTCTGTTTCTTTACATTAAGGTACAATCCATACCGAAAGCTATGGTCTTTGATCTTCATTAGTAAGTATTTTTAAGTCCTCTTCACTTTCAGCAAGCAAGGTTGTATCATCTGCATATTGAAGGTTGTTAATGAGTCTTCCTCCATTCCTGATGCCACATTCCTCTTATAATCTAGTTTCTCAAATTATTTGCTCAGCATGCAGATTGAATAAGTATTGTGAAAGAATACAACCCCGACACACAAATTTCCTAATTTTAAGAGCTGGGAGAGCTCTTAAAACAACCTCATTAAAAAAAAATAATAAGATGATAAAGTCCAAGGTCACATGGTTTGGTCTTAGCAAAGTGAGTACCAGAATGAGTGTACAGACAATGTTTTGCAAAACTAACTTGCTTTCAGCTGCTGGAATTTTCATCTTCTCACCAACATATTCTCCTGGATCATGGATACTTGCATGGGCCATTTAAAAACCTGAAGGAGTAATAATGGTAGAAATACTAAACTGGTATTCATTAACAAGCTAACAACTGGCTGAACTAATTGGTGAGAGTAAATTTCATTTTGTTTAGTCTTAACTCTAAAACTAAAAAATCAAAATCTCTAAAATTTGCAAATGGAGGGATGATATTTTGTGTGTCCATCATGTTAAGAACTGTGACTATTTTTTATACAGAGGAAAATATGAGCATATCAAAGCACATGAACAAGATTTTTTATTCACCTTGGTCTTGTTTGACACTAGCCACTAGAGAGATGCAAATCAAAACAACAATGAGATATCATCTCACACCAGCAATAACAGCAAAGATCAAAAATTAGAGGACAAAAAATGCTGGAGAGGATGTGGAGAAACTGGGATGCTCCTGCATTGCTGGTGGGATTGCAAAATGGTCCAACCTCTCTGGAAAGCAATATGGCGTTTCCTCAGAAGTTTGGAAATAGAAATACCTTATGATCCAGCAATTCCTCTACTGGATGGAGCTCTGGGAGCATACTAATTATGAATAGGGCTGTGAAACACAATGTCAGCAGTTTGAAACTACCAGCTATTCTGCAGAAGAAAGATGAGGATTTCTGCTCCCGTAACGATTTACAGCCTCGGAAACACTGTACAGGGTCGCTATGAGTCGGAAGCGACTCTAGGGCACACAACAACAACAATGACTAGTGATAGTGAACATTTCTTCATATGTTTGTTGACTGCCCGGATATCCTCTTTGGTGAAGTGTCTGTTCATGTCATGTGCCCATTGAATTGGGTTATTTGTCTTTTTCTTATAAAGGTGTTGTAGTTTCCTATATAGTTTAGAAATGATTCCCTTGTCTGATGTGTCATTGCAAAAGATTTTTTCCCATTCTGTGGGTTCCCTTTTTACTCTTCTGGTGAAGTCTTTTGATGCACGTAAGTTTTAAATTTTTGTATGTTCCAATCATCTATTTTATCTACTTCTGTTGGTGTAGTTTTCAAAATGTTTTGTAGTCTGTGTATTCCCTGAATTAGTGCCCTCACATTTGTTCCTATTTTTTCACTGATGGCCTTCATAGTTCTAGGACTCACATTTATGTCTTTAATCCATGCTGAGTTTTTTGTTTGTTTTTTTTATAAGGCATGAGGTGAAGATCTTGTTTCAATCTTTTGCATATAGCTTTTCAATTCTGCCAGCACCATCTGTTGAAGAGACTGTCACCTCTCCATGCGATATATTTAGGTGGATTCTGGATTCTGTTCCATTGATCAACATATCTTTCATTGTACCAGTACCAAGCTGTTTTGACCACTGTTGTCAGTTGTTGTCAGGTGCCATTGAGTCGGAACCGACTCATAGCGACCCCATGCACAGCAGAACGAAACAATGT
>NW_006408539.1:13468317-13472167 GCF_000296735.1 Chrysochloris asiatica
TATATAGGGCAAGCTATAACCAACTCCATGGCACACCACCACCACCACAATAATTTAGTGTAGTGAGTTACAAGTTGAGCTGTTAACCACAAAGTCAGAAGCTGGACTCTAACAACAATCAACCACCATCACATCTATTTAGGCAAACAAACGTCTACAGATTTCTTTTGACCCTAATTTGAATTTTTAAAAAATGAACCATTTCTTTTCTTGTCTCACTTTTATAATGAAAATAGCTCAATATTTCATAAACGCTTGTTGAAATTTAAAGCAAAGATTTCATCAATCCAACAGAATGTGAGGATCAAATCCCTCTTCTACAAGGCTCTGAAGCATTCCCAGCTGTATTCTTTAGAACTCAAAGAAATGAACTGTAGGAAAATTTACCCTGGTCTAAACAATAGGACCCACATCTCAAGGGGCTTGTTTCCACTGTGCCAGACGTAATAGTATAGGCTCACTTGTAACTTCCAGTTTCCCTGAGGACAATACATTTACATTCTCTTAAAATAGCTGAGTCTCCTAATTACACATCAACAGGAAAAAGAATTTTCACATTTCCAAATACTGTGATTCAATGATCAATCGTTGTTCAGTTCTAAAATTCAGAGCATCTGTGTACTAACTCCTAAACTATCAAGTAATTATGCCTTCTTTTTAAAAAAATTTTGTAATTTACTTATTTATTTGGCCTCTTCATCCCACTGAGCAAGCAATAAAAGTCATTAGGATTCAAACAGAGAAAGGCTGCAGAAGTCTCTTCTGCTATCTTTTCCTCCATATAAGTAGTCATTGTGTTCCTGGCCACTGTGGATGCTAAATTAGACACTCAGTGCTAGGAGGACCACAAGGTAGATGGTCCAAGCTCACCAGCTGCTCCTTGGAAGCCCTTTGCAGTGTTGCTGAGTCAGAACTGAATGGACGGCTCTTAACAACAACAACAAGTAGGAACCGTACCAGCATCCACTTCCCACAACCAACTCAATACCCCTAGTCAATTCAAGCAACCTAGATTAAATTATTAACAGTTGGTATTTCAGCCACACTGGAGTACCTTTGAGAGGCCTGGTGTTAAAACAATTGACCACTAACCAAAATGTCAGTAGTTTGAATCCACTAACCACTTCTAGGGAGAAAGATGAAGCAGTCTGCTTCCATGTAGGTTACAGTTTTGGAAACTCTATGGGACACTTCTATTCTGTTCTTTAGAGTCACTATGAGTTAGAATGGACTTGGTAACAGTGAGTTTTAGATTAGTGCTATGGATTACACCTTAACATAAAAAAGACTAAAGTCATCACTGTTGAACCAAAAAGCAACATAAGAATAAATAGAGAAAAGATTGAAGTTGTCACAGATTTAAAGTCAAATGACGTATTGCATTGGGCAAATATGCACTAGAACCTCTTAAAAGTGTTAAAAGGCAAAAATGTCACTTTCAGGACTAAGGTGTGCCTGATCTAAGCCATGATATCTCACATGCATGTGCAATTTGGACAATGAACAAGGAAGACTGGACAAGAATTGATGCATTTGAATTATGGTATTGGTAAAAAATATTGAATATACTATAGAATGCCAGAAGAATCTTTTGTTGAAACATTTCAATTTGTACTCTGTCAACTCCTGGAGCCTTGTTGTTTGAAGTGCCTTCAGTGAAACTTGGAATATTTCCTTAATTGTCATGGGTTCTTGATCACATGCTACCTTCCAAAATGGTTGAACATCTATCAATTCTTTTAAATACAGGAACTCTTTTTATTCTTTCATCTTCTTTTCATGCTACTTGCATCATTCAGTATTTTCCCCATGTTTTTGAGGTTAAGTGGCATTGAGTTGGTTCTGACTCACAGCAACCCTGTATAGGATTTCCAAGGAGCAACTGGTGGGTTTGAACCACTGAATTTGTGACCTACAATCCAGTGCTTATCCTACGAAACCACAGCAATTTTCTCCACAGTGTCCTTCAATATTACAACCCAAAGTTTGAATTTTTTTCTTCAGTTCTTTCAGCTTGAGGAATGCTGAGTGTGTTCTTCCCTTTGGGGTTTCTAACTACAGGTCTTTGCACATTACATTATAATACTTGACCTTGTCTTCTCAAGCTGCCAATTAAAGTTTTCTATTCAACTTTATCATTTCCTCCTTTCTTCCAGTTTCTTTACTTCCTCTACAATCAACGGTAAGTTCCAGTCTTTTTTGACATCCATCTTGTTCTTTCTTTCGTCTCTTTTTAATGACCTCTTACTTTCATCATGTGTGATGTTATTGATGCCATTGCACCACTTCTCAGATCTTCAGTCTTTAGTGTCTAATGAATCAAATGTTCCTCAGATGGTCTCTTAATTCACATAGGATATTCTATTGGTCATATTTTGACTCTCTTGGTCTTGTTTCAATTTTCTTCAGCTCCAGAGTAAGCTTGCATGTGAACAATTGATGGTCTGTTCCATGGTCTAATTTTGACTGCTGATGTTGAGCTTTTCCATTGTCTCTTTTCATAGATACAGTTAGTTTGATTCTTGTGTAATCCATCTGGTGATTGATTCCTGTGTAATCGATCTGGTGAATTTTTTTTTTTTTTTTTTTTTTTTTAATCTGCACTGAAGGCATTGGTGAAAATAAGTCTCCAACAATTGATGAAATACAAATTGAAATGTTTCAAGAAACTGATGCAGTACTAGAGATGCTCACTCTTCTTTTCCAAGCCATTTAGAAGACATCTACCTGGCCACCCTTTTGGAAGAGATCCATATTTGTGCCCAATACAAAGAAAGGTAACCCAACAGAATGTGGGAAACCTCAAACAATATCATGGATATCACATGCAAATAAAAGTTTGCTAAAGATAATTTTTATTTAAAAACAGTTTCAACAGTACATTGACAAGGAGATGCCAGAAATTCAAGCTGGATTCAGATGATGACGTGGAATGAGGACTACTATGTCTGACTTCAGATGAATCTTGACTGAAAGTAAAGAATTCCAGAAAGATGTTTATGTGTGATTTATTGACTATGCAAAGGCATTAGACTGTGTGGATTATAAAAAACAATGTGTAACACTGTGGAGACTGGGTATTTAGATAAATCATGAGAAACCTGCTTATAGACCAAAAGGCAGTCATTCAAACAGAACAAGGGGGTACTGAAAGATGTGCATCGGGTTATATCCTTTCATCATATTTATTCAATTTGTATGCTGAGCAAATAATTTGAGAAACTGGATTATATGAAGAAGAACATGGCATCAGGAAAAAGTCTCACTTATAGCCTGTAATATGCAGATGACACAACCTTACTTCCAGTAAGCAAGGGAACTTGAAGTGCTTAATGATGAAGATAAAAATCTGTCGGGGACCTGCCTTGACAGGGAAGTTTGGTTCACAAAGTAGGGAGATCTGGTGGCGAAAGAGATAGAGAAAGAAGATACACAAAGACGAGATGAGAGAGACAAAGAAACACTCTGAGACCAGAGTGGATGCAAAACTGGCAGGCAGACCCTGCATAGCAGGCAGCATCACACTGCAGGCAGTAATGCATGCAGGATTCAGTCTGCATTCACCTTTTATTTCAGGGAGGGATTTTACACAAAGGAAGAAGGGGATTATTAAGACAGGGTACAGAAATGAAATGTGATTAATTGTTCAAAACAGAACACAATAATTTACAGGAACAAATTCTAAAATATACATCGCAAATTGTCTTAATAATCTAACATTCTTAATTTTCCAAAAATTCAAGCAAATTGTTATAAATTACTTTTTAGGCTCAAATCCTAAGGCAGCGACTCGAGGCTTCTCAAGGCTAATTAACATACCTATGGCACTTAATCTCTAATGGGTAAAGGT
>NW_006408539.1:13473003-13474743 GCF_000296735.1 Chrysochloris asiatica
ATGGACACAAGATTGATTTTTTTTTTTTGTCTGTCAAAGATGTCATTTTACTTGGATTCACAATCAATTCTCACAGAAGCAACAATCAAAAAAATCAAAGGACATATTTTCTTGGGCAAATATTCTGCAGAGGACCTCTGCAAAGTGTTAAAAAGCAAAAATGTCACTTTAAGCACTAAGGTGTACTTGACCTAAGACATGGGAGTTTTCATCACTTCATATGCATATGAAAGTTGAACAGTGAATAAGGAAGACTGTAGAAAAATCAATGCTTTTGAATTATGGTCTTGGTGAAGAATATTGAAAACACTATGGACTGTCAGAAGAACAAACAATGATATCTCGTAAGATATACAGTCAGAATGTTCCTTAGAAGCTAGGATGGAAAGACTTTAGTTCTCATCCTTTGGTGATGTTGTCAGAAAGGACCAATCACTGCAAAAGGACATTCTGTTTGGAAAAGCGGAGGGTCAGCTAATGAGATTAAAACTCTCAGTGATGTGTACTGACACAATGACAAAAACAATAAGCTCAAACATGGCAACAATTATGAAGCTAGTGTTGGGCCGAGCAGTGTTTCTTTCTGTTGTGCATGGGTTAACTGTGAGTTAAAATCAGCTTGAGGGCAACTAAAAACAGCCAGAAAAATAAACAAATCTGGTTTTCAATTTAGCACAGCCAGAATGTTCCTTAAAAGCGAGGACCGTGAGATTTCGTCTCATGTACTTTGGACATGTTATCAGCAAAGATCCGTTTCTGGAGAAGGACCTCATGCTTGGTCAGCAAGATTCACTAAGATGGATTGACACCAGCTGCACCCATGAACTCAAAGAGCAAGAACAGAGGATAATGCAGGATCAGGCATTATTGCATCCTGTAGTACCTATTGCCTCTATGAGCTGCAATTGACTTATTGGCACCTAACAAGAAGAACAACAACCTGATAGCTTCATAACAGGAATGAGGAAGAGATTGATAACACTTTTATGGTCATTTTCAATGTATTCCTTCCTTTTCCCTTAATGGAAAATGTGAGCTCAGTTATCACTATTGTCCTTGTGGTATTGCTTTGTTGTTGTTAGGTGCCATCGATTCGGTCCAGACAAATAACCTCCCTGTATATAGCACATAAGCAACACCACCACATACTCCATTTAGGGTTTTTGAGGCTGTAAATCTTTATGGGAGCAGAAAACCTATTTTGTCCTGTGAAGCAGTTGGTATATTTCTACTGCCAACCTGTGATTAGCAATATAGTACCCATCCTACAGTGACACCAGCAATCAGCAATAATGTTTTAGTGTCTGCTTTTTCCTCCCATAACAAATAATTTTTATTAGATTTATCAGTGAGATTTCTAATTGTATTTTTACTCTGCAAAATTGTTGTTGTTGTAGTTAGGTGCCATCAAGTCGGTACCAACTCATAGCAGCCATATGCACAACAGAATGAAACACTGCCAGTCCTGGGATAACCTCACTACTGTTGCCATGCTTGAGCTCATTGATGCTGCCACTTTGCCAATCAATCTAGATGGGGGTCTTCCTCTTTTTCTCTGACCCGCCACCTTACAAAACATGATATCCTTTTCCAGTGATTGGACCCTCCTGACAATATGTCCGAAGTATAATAGATGAAGTCTGGCCATTCTGGCCTCCAAGAAGCACTCTGGCTGAACTTCTTCCAACACGAATCTGTTGGTTCTTTTGGCAGCCCATGGCACTCTCAGTATTCTCCTCC
>NW_006408539.1:13475227-13520165 GCF_000296735.1 Chrysochloris asiatica
GATTATTTGCTCAGCATACAGGTTGAATAAGTATGGTGAGAGAATACAACCCTTTCGCCCACCTTTCTTAATTTTAAACCATTCAGTATTCCCACTTTCTGTTCAAACCACTGCCTCTTGGTCCAGGTACAGGTTCTTCATGAGCACAATTAAGTGTTTGGGAATACTCATACTTTGCAATGTTGTCCATAGGTTGTCATGATCCAAACAATCAAAAGCCTTTATATAATCAATAAAGCATAGTTAAACATCTTTCTGGTATTCTCTGCTTTCAGCCAAGATCCATATGACATCATCAGTGATATCCCTCATTCCATGTTCTCTTATGAATTGGCTTGAACTTCTGGAAGTTCTCTGTCAATGTACGGTTGCAGCGTTTCTGTGTTACCTTTAGGAAAACTCTACTCACGTGGACTATCAAAGAGATTGTCTGATGATTTCCTCATTCTGTTGGGTCACCTCTCTTTGAAATGGGCACAGATATGGATCTCTTCCAAACAGTCAACCAGATAGTTCTCTTCCAAATTTCTTAGCATAGAGTGAGTGCCTCCAGTGCTGCTTCACTTTGTTGAAAGATTTCAGTGTGTATTCCATCAATTCCTGGTGCCTTGTTCTTTGACAATTCCTTCAACCTTGAACTTCATCCTTCAGTACCATTGACTCTTGGTCATATGCTACCTCTTGAAACAGTTGACTATAAACCATATCCTTTTGGTACAGTGACTCTGTGTATTCTTCCATCTTCTTGCGATACTTTATGCATCATTTAATAATTTGCCCAGAGAATCCTACAATAATGAAAGTTGAGGCTAGAATTTGTTTCTTTAGTTCCTTCAGCTTGAGAAATATTGAGTGTGTTCTTCCCATTTGATTTTCCAGTTACAAATCTTTGCATAATTTGCTGTAATATTTGACTTTGTCTTCTCAGGCTGACCTTTGAAATTTTCTGTTTAACTCTTGTACCTCCTGATTTCTTCCATTTGCTTTAGCATCTCTACACTGGGGAGCAAGTTTCTGAGTCTCTTCTGACATCCATTTTGACCTTTTCCTTCTTTCTTGCCTTCTTAATGACTTTTTGCTTTCTTTCCATATAATGTTCTTGATGTCATTCCATAACTCTTCTGGTCTTCGGTTTTAGTGTCTAATGTATCAATTCTGTTTTTCAGATGATTTCTAAATTCAGGTGGGATATATTCAAGGTCATTTTTTGGCTCTCGTGGACTTGTTTTCATTTTCTTCAGCTTCAGTATGAATTTGCATATGAGCAACTAATGGTCTGTTCCACAATCTCCCCATGGCCTTGTTTTAGCTGATGATATGGAGCTTTTCCACCTTCTTTTTCCTCAGATGTATAAGTGTAGTGGTTACGAATTGGACTGCGAACCTTAAGGCCAGCAGTTCGAAACTACCAGCCACTCCGTGGGAGAAAGATGAGGCTTTCTGCTCCCATAAAGATTTATAGGCTTGGAAACCCTGTACAGGGTCGCTATGGGTTGGAACTGACTCGACGGCACTTAACAACAACAACATAGTCGTCTCTTATGCTGTTTAAAAAAGGTATTTGAAATGAATAAGTCATTGGTTTTACAGAATTCTATCTTGTGATCTCCTGCCTTATTTCTATCACCAAGGCCATATTTTCCAATTACTGATCCTTCCTCTTTGTTTCCAACCTTTGCATTCCAATCTCCAGTGATAATCAATATATCTTAATTGCATGTGTGACCAACTTCACATTGAAGAAGTTGGTAGAATTCTTCTGTTTCATCTTCACTGGCTTTAGTGGTTGGTGCATAAATTTGAATAATAGTGGTATTATCTGGTCTTCCCTGTAGGCACATGAATATTATCCTATCACAGACAGTGTTGTACCTCATGAAAGATCTTGATATCTTCTTTTTAATGATGACTGCAACACCATTCCTCTTCAATTTGTCATTCCCGGCAGGCATAGTAAACCATGTGGCTGTCAGATTCAAAATGGCCAATACCAGTCCATTTCAGCTCACTAATCCCTAAGATATCAATGTTTATGTGTTCCATTTCATATTTGACAATTTTCAATTTTCCTAGATTCATACTTTGTACACTCCATGTTCCAATTATTAATGGATGTTTACAACAATTTCACTTCATTTTGAGTTGTGCCCCATCAGCAAATGAAGGTCCTGAGGACTTTACTTCTGAGAGTTTTACTCAGTTTACGTCATCACGGTCAACTCTACTTGAGGAGGCAGCTCTTCCCCAGTCACATTTTGAGTGCCTTCCAACCTGAGGGTCTCATTTTCTGTCACTATATCTGACAGTGTTTCTCTGCTATTAATAAGGTTTTCAGTGTCTAAATATTCGAAAGTATCTCATATCTTCCTAGTCTGTCTTCATCTGGAAGCTTATCTGAAACCTTTCCACCATGGGTGACCCTGCTGGTAATTAAAATACCTGCGGTATACCTTCCAGAATCACAGCAACTCACAAGCCACCACAGTACGACAAACTGAAAGACAAATGGTGGACTTTGCACAATAGAGATTACAAGCTTTATTTATATCCTGTTTTAGATGGATGAATAATTAGCAAAGAAAGAAACACATGAGAACTGAAGTGTTTTTTTTGTTTCTTTTTTTACATTTTCACAGAAATTTTGTGAAATCAGTACTTATTTGGGAAATTACTGTTGTTTGGTGCCATTGAGTAGGTCCCAACTCATAGTGACCTTATACGTACAATAGAACAAAACACTGCCCAGTCCTGCACCGTCGTCCTTATCATTGTTAAGTTTGAGCCCATTGCTGTTGCCACTGTGTCAATCCATCTCGTTGGGAGTCTTCCTCTTTTTCACTGACGATTCACTTTACCAAGCATGGTATCATTCTCCAGTGACTAGTCTCTCCTAATAATATATCTGAAGTATGAGAGGCATCTTGACATAGTACTTTTAATATTATTTTCCAACACCATGACTCAAATGCATGAATTCTTGTATAGTTTTCCTTATTCATTGTCCAACTTTCACATGCATGTATAATAAGAGATCTCTATGACTCTTTATCCTAAATGATGTTTGGCTCTTTTCTAACCCATATTTTGAAGTATAAGATTTATGTCAGTTTACACTTGCAAATGTGCATAGCTGAGGGGGTACTGTAACAGTAAAGATATTGATGAGTATTCTAACCCAGGAAATGGAACTTTTCTAATTAAGAACCTAAATTTAGAGTCACCATTACTCTCTAAAAGGCCTAAGTGGGAATAAGAAATAGTTATTTCTTCTTGATAGACTCAGCCCATCAAATCTCCCAGTTTGGGGTATGATTTATGGGCTGAGACTTAGCCCCATTTTCCCTCTTGGCTAAACATTCTTGTATAGGGCACAATCTCTGTAATGTATGTGATGGTCTTGACTGGATGAGTGATTTCCAACCCATCAAATTTCACTTTTTGTGAAGTACATTTGCCAGAAGAAAACATACACGTGGAATTAAAATATGCTGTGCAAGGTTCCTATACTCTTTTTTTGATATGTTTTAAATTTCTGGGTTCATATGCAAGGTATACAAACTTTGTAGAAGGTTTTAATCAGCTCTCTTTGTAAGGATTTAAATTGACTTGTTGGTATATCATAAGATACAGCATTTTGGATTTTAGAGACTATAAACCACAATTATTCCAATCTCCTTACCAGCTTCTAGTCCCTTGAAAGCTCATTTACAAAGTCACATGAAAAGTTAAACATCAGATGGAAAGCTAATGGGAGAAAAAAATTAATGTGCATTTGTTGGGATCATTGGAATTTAAAATCAGAGTAAAACTCTGATACACCTAAAGTTAGTCATTTGCCTATTTTATGAGACAATCAAACTCCAAGATTCTATATACATATCACTTGGGTTTCTTTAATTTCTCCTTATTACAACTTGGAATGAATTATAAAAGAAATCATTTTTAATACTTCCATATTGCTTTTTTCCTTTCTTTAGGTAACCTCCCCAGATGTTATCATTATCCAGCCTTTCATTATGAAAAATATTTAAATGAAATTCAATCCAGCAACTAAGATACAACCATCCCATACTTAAAATTGTAATCTCCCAGAGAGCAGAGCATTTGTATATCTTGGTTTCCAGAACAATGAAATTGCTGCTCTATATAGAATTGATTCTAGGGCTGAAAAAGAATACAGATAGGGCTTAGGGGAGAAATGCTCAATATTGTATGACTAAATGTTCAGACATGTCATTTTTTTTCAATTTCCTCTTCTATTTACAACAATAGGATTGTCCATCAACCAGTGACAAAACATTATCACTACCTTTCAATTTACCTGTAAAGTGAATCACAGCTCAGATTGCAAATATGACCTAAATAAAATGATGCCTGGCTCTTTGGGTTGAAGAATGACATGCTAAGTAATAATATTTCAGCAGGAGTTCCTTTGCCACAGTATGCTGTTTATCAATTCAATGGCTATTTGATGTTATAGAACAGAATTTTAAAAACCCCAAAACTCTAGAATTTAATTTAAGACATTTAGCAAGAAAGTTCAGAATGGAGCTTAAAGCAACAGAGCATACCAAAGGTTTATTTACTTCTTTTTATTATTATCATTGGGAACCACTGCCAGTTCTTTATTTCAATTGACCAGTTATCATATTCTTCTCCATAATTTGTAGAAGAAATCAAGGAGAATTAGAATAAAGATCCTACATAGAAAAAAAGGTGTGTTTTCATTCCAGATACCACAGTAAGTTTGCATTTTGAAATAGCACATAAGAAATGATGAGACAGAGAAGGTATTATATTTTACATCTTCTACTAATTACAACAAAAATCTCTGGGAAAAACTACCTAAGCAATGCACCTACCAACAGACTCCAAATGGGCAGAAAAGAAGGAACATGTTAGCGGGTTAGCTAAGGTTTTGGGTCAGCTTGACTGGACCAGGGTTCCCAGTGGTTTGTCAGTTGAGCTGTGTTACCATGGTGAGATCTGATACAGTGTAATTAACTCTATGATATTGCTTTATTATCTGCCTGCTGTCATATATGCAAGATCTGCCTGCTGAACCTGCATGCATTCATGGTTCATCTGACCTGAACTTGGGACTCGCCCACCTGTACAATTGTGAGACATTTCCTTGATATAAATTATTCTTCACATATAGATCTAGAGATATAGATAGATAGAAAGATAGATAGATAGATAGATAGATAGATAGATAGATAGATAGATGATTTTTGTTTCTCTAGAACCCAGCCTAAGACATTTGGTACAGAGAGTGGCGCTTAAGAACCAAGGATGAATTTTCCAAATTGCTTCTCAAGTCTGACTCCTTCTAAGGGCACTTATAAACTCTGCTTCCACTTGTAAAGAGAGTAAGGATACTGCTAGTGCATTGTGTAAGGTGGCGATATTAATACGCAAAATATCATCACTAATAGATCATATATTGGAGACAAGCAGGGTTCTGGGTGATGGTGTGTATGATACTTTTCTGTAATCTTGTCAAGATGAGAAGCATAGAGAAGCTGGCTAGTTGGCTCTATTTACAATAGTTGTTGTTGTTATGTGCCGTGGAGTCACTTCTGACTCGTAGCGACCCTGTACAAGGTTTCCAAGGCTGTAAATATTTTCAGAAGCAGAAAGCCTCATCTTTCTCCCACAGAACAGCTGGTAGTTTTGAACTGCTGACCTTACGGTTCGTAACCACTACACTACCAGAGCTCCTTACTTACAATACAGCCAGTGATAAAAGAAAGAGGTGTGCTCAAAGCGTAAGAGTCACAGCTCGAGCGTCACATAAAGACCTCCACGTTTCCACTTGTGCCCTGAAAATAAAACCTAATTTCCTGTAGTGTCAGAGCTGACAGTGCTGAGAAACAAACCCAGTGTCATATTGTAAGAGCGGCTGAATTGCAATGAAAGCTCAACTCCCAACTTTAATGGTGTCTGTAGCTACATTGAGGACACTGATTGGGCAGAAATGGGATTCTGAAACTTGAGATGGGGACATTTAGGAATATAGTCAGGAAACTGGGGACATAGAGTCTGTAAATTCCAATGATGGACTCTTGCCTACAGTCTACCCCCTCCCATCTGAAGAGATCACTCCGTTATCAATATAAACATCACTTCTGCCCACTCTTGATGCCATGAACTCAACTGTACCTGCTGAGATGATGTCTGAGGCGTTGCCTGGGGCATCACCTAAAGTAGATGTCTTGTGAGATATTGTAGAATGCTCTCAAGAAACACCTCCATCAATTATTGGAACTAGATAAGTCCCAGAGTGTCACAAAAGGTTAAGAACCATTTGTGACCCAGAAAGAAGTACACTACACCCCAAAGGAACTGCTTGATTTTTCAAATATGTACAAACAGAAACTAGGAGAATATGTGTGGAAATGGCTATTCATGGTATGGGATAATGCAAGAAACATAGGTTTGGGTCAGTCTGAGTTTATTGATATAGGCCCACTAAACACAGATTCTTCATTCAATGTGTCAGTTCAACAGGTTAGGAGAAGATCTAAAAGTTTCTTTGGTTGATTCACTGAAGCATGGATTGCATGGTGGCCTACAATACATCTAGTTGAAGTAGCAGACCTGTCTTGGTATTCTGTAGAAGAAGGAATTCAGAGGCTTCGGAAAATTGCCATGATGGGGTGGATTTATCAGGAAAAACCCATAAACTCACATGTAGAGTGCCTTAGAGGACACACCTTTGGCCATAATTGTTGCTGTTGTTGTTAAGTGCCATTGAGTTGATTCTGACCCCTAGTAACCCTGTATAGGGTTTCCAAGAGTGGCTGGTGAATTTGAACCACTGACCTTGCAGTTCAAACTGACCTTGCAGTCCAGTGCATTAACCCACAGCACCACACCAGGACTCCAGTGAGGAACACATTTGTGAGGAGAGTCCCAGCATTCTTGAAGACTGATATGATTGCTATATTTTGTGAGCCAGATTTGAGGGTGGGAAATGTCCTATTTAAATTAAGACACCTAGTCTCATGGAATTGATTGGACCCTATAGTGGTAGGGGCTAAGGTGCAGCATTTGATCAACAAAGACAAGGGGCCTGTGGTTACCATAATGGACAGCAGAATCAAAGCATGAATAAGAATAATCTGACTTGTGTGGATTTATGGTGCTGACTAATTAGGCAGGGTGTTCCTAGGAGTGAAATAGATGGGAAACCTACTAAATATTTACTTGGTTTTTATAAGAGGAAGAACTTTAGGTAAGTGAATGGCAGTCTAACTTGAATCGCCAGAATATAGAATCACAGGTTCTCAGTTAATTCCCAGAATTGAGCCATTTTACACATTCTCAACCCCTTGGATGAAGGGGTGGCTAGGTAGCCCCCTATACTACCTGCTATTAGTCTGTCTTCCACACTTCCCCAAAGGGATCTTCAGCCTATTACAAGTATGAGTGTTCATTGGAGGAAGGAAATAATCAGACTTTTAGGAGATTACTGGACACTGGCTCTAAATTGACACTAATTCCAAGAGACTCCAAATGTCACTGTGGCCCATGAGTCAGAGTGGGGGAGTATGAAGGTCAAGTTGTTAATGGAGTCTTGGTTAAAGCCTTTCTTACTGTGGGTCCAGTAGGTACCTAAATTTATTCTGTAGTGATTTCCCCCATTTCAGAATGCATAATCAGAATAGGCCTACTCAGCAACTGGCAGAAACCCCATATTGGATCCCTGAAACGTGGAATAAGGCAATTATGGTTGGAAAAAGGAGCCCTAGTAGAATAGTGGGTTATGTACGAGCTGGGGTGTTAGCCGCAAGTTCAGCTGTTTAGATCTACCAGTCGCTCCACAGAAGAACAATGAGGCTTTCTGCTCCAGTAAAGATTTACAGTTTCAGAAACCCTATACAGGGCCACTACGAGTCAGAACTGACTCAGTGGCACACAACCACGACCACCACCATGGTTGGAAAAGTCAAGTGGAAATCAATAGAATTACCTTGTGCTAGCAAAACAGTAAACCAAAAACATTACTGTATTCCTGGAGGAATTTCAGAGATAAGTGCTCTGAATGATGTGAAGGATGCAGGGGCAGTGATGCCCACCACATTCTCATTTAACTAGCCTATCTGGCCTATGCAAAAAACAGATGGATCTTGGAAAATGACATTGGATAATAGTAAACTTAAGTAAGTCATGACCCCAATTGCAGCTCCTGTTCAAGATGTTATTTCATTGCTTAATCAAATTAATGCATCTCCTGATGCCTGGTATTCAGCTTTTGATCTGGCCAGTACCTTTTTCTTGATTCCAGTTTATAAAGATCACCAGAAACAGTTTGTCTTCATCTGACAAGGGTAACAGTACACTGTCATGGTCTTACTTCAGAGGTACATCAACTCACCAATACTATGCTATGATTTAGTCAACACTGACCTTGATCATCTTTTCCTGTCCCAAGACATCATACTGGTCTATTACACTGATGGCATAATGCTTATTGGACCTAGTGAGGAAGAAGTATCAATGACTCTAGACTGATTTGTAAAACGTGCGTGATTGTTGTTGTTGTTGAGTGCCGTGGAGTTGATTCCGACCTATAGCGACCCTGTATAGGGTTTCCAAGGAGCAGCTGTGCATGACAGAGGTTGGGAAATTAGCAAAAATTCAGGTATCTTCCACCTCACTGAAATTTCTAGAGTTTCAGTGGTGTGGAAAATGTAGGGATATTCCTACTAAAGTAAGTTATTGCATCTGGTCCTTCCTACAACTGAAAAAGAGCCACAACACCTAGTGGGCCTCTTTGGATTTTGTAGACAACATAGTCTTCATTTAAGTGTGCAACTCTAGCATTGACTTCTGCACCTAACAGTTGATTACCTACTAAAATAGGAACCAGAAGTGAGGATGATGAGAGCTCATCTCATGTACTTTGGTCATGCTGTCAGGAATGGTTAGTCCCTAGAAAAGGACATCATACTTGGTGAAAGTAGAGGGTTAGAGAAAAAAAGAAAGAACTGTGAAGAAATTAATTGACACATTACCTGCAACAATGGACTCAACCATAGCAGGGACTATGAGGATGGCGAAGGACTAGGCATTGTTTTGCTCTATGATACATAGGGTCACTCTGAATGAGACCTGACCCAGTCGCCCCTAACAACTATATCATAATATTAGCAACCAAATGCCAAAGTAGCATATGCCATTTTAGCAGAATGAGATGAACTTGAGTATAAAATGTTCAATGAATTCAGGGGATTAAGATTTGTATTATTGTGATACCTTGAATTTACTTGATACAGCTTTTCTATCCAAAGTCTTCTTATTTCCCACCAAGTGCTTGGGTGGGACCATGCAAATAAGATATGCAGGACTCTAAAGCTTAGATTGCTTAGTTTTGCCATCTAGCTAGGTTTAAAAGGAGCCATCTCAGAAACAGGATCAGACCATCACAGGACCAACAAGAACACAATGACACAATGACAGAGGTGGTGGCATGGAGAGACAAGGCAGCTACAGACTCTAGGCCCATGGACTAAGTGCCTACACACAGGAGACTGGATTGCAGAATGTGAACTTTCGGCATTCACAGACTAGCTAAAAGACCTATGTAACATTTGGCCAATCAGGGCAGTGAACAAGGAAAGACCTATGTAACATTTGGCCAATCAGGGCAGTGAACAAGGAGCCACATTGCTGAAAAGCCAAAGACAAGAGTGAGGTTTTTCTACAGTATGGCAGAGAAGAAGTACTCCTGGCTGGAGAATTGCTCTGTCCTAAGGGGGTTTATTATTATTATCCTGAATTGTACCCTGTTCACTTCCCTAATAAACCTCGTAATTGTGACTATTGTTATGAGTTCTCTTTGGTCATTGCAATGGATTATCAAACCCAGATGTGAAGCAAAGAATGCTGTGTGATGGATGGTCGATGTCAGAATAGGGTAAATTAAGATCTAGGGTGGAAGCATATCTGACTTCTGCTTCATAGGAATCGGCCTTGGGCTGATTTTGATTTTGATTCTCCTTCCCCCTTGTGGAGTCCAAGGAAGTCAAACATGACCCCCACATGCTTTTTGCAATTATATACCACATTTTCACCAGAAAGCATATTCTAGATGTTCTACAGTAAAGAATATGAGTCAATAGACTTAGTTATTTTCAACTATGAGTGTAAAATTCTGCTGATATTACACAACAAAAAATAGACTTTAACCAATTTTGCTTCAAGTTACTCATACATCATTTTAAAGCCTTTTTTCCTAATAAATGATATTTTTGCAAATGAACAAATAAAAAGATATCATAAAAGGAAAATTAATGATCACAAAACAATTACTACAACAGATTACCATATCTTATTTTGAGATGGGAGCACGATCTCTGTAAGATAAGCACTGGACTTCTATCCATGAGGCCCACAGTTCTAATCTATCAGCTGCTCCATGGGAGAAAGATGAGACTTTTTGCTTCCACAAAGATTAAAAATTTTGAAAGCCCTATACACAAGATCCCTATGAGTTGGAACTGACTCAGAAGCACATAGTATCAACAACAATATTTTTAGATAGATCTTTTATCTGTAACATACAATAATTAAGCACATTTCACTCTAGTCTTTGCTCTTATAAATTCCTCAATGATTTCATCACAATTAAGGCTTTGAACAACATCAACTTCCTTACATAGTAAGGAAAAGAATCAAATCTTCCTTGAATCATTTTTGAACACTGAGAGAGTTTCTGAGTCTCTCTAGGGAATGAGCAGAAATGAGTGCCTTACTGTACAGCTTGTGATTATAAAAGTTAGGAATATGAGTAAAGTAATTTCAACACTGGAAAATCCACATTGTATTTTATTTTCCGTTTTTGAATTACACATATCTACATGAATAAAATTGGTCTTTCTGGATCTGAATCTAGATTTAGTTGTCAGTGAGAATGAAATCATTGCAATTCTCTATAATGGTTTGTATGTAAGTAACCAGAAGTCTGTCTTCATGCATTCTTCATCAGGTGTAGTCACACTGTTTATTTGAAAGAACGTCATACAGCTTTGCTCTTCTTTTCAGGCAACATTCAAGTATGTAAATGACAGTAGTGTATGTGGTTACTAGAAATTGATCTCGGGCACTCTACGATACCTCTGGGTCATTGCTATCATTTACTTGTTTCTTTCTAATGCTTCTGCAATGGTGAACTGCTTAATAATCAGTATTTAGTAATGCTTGTTTAGTTGCTTTCAAAATTTTCAACAATATTCTCTGAAATTATGTAAGTGCCCTGTTGATTATTCACAAAGATTTGTGAAAATCTTTAAATTTACTTCTGATGTCCAGCTAATCTGAAGTGAGGGGAGATGCACAAGAACACCCAGACTTACAGATAGTACCCATTTAGCCTAGCTTCAATGGCTTGATGATCAGAACGCGAATAGAGTAAGATAAAGCAATTGGATAAAGGGAACAAGTGTAAATTGCTACAATTTTATGAACTTGACCTATATGTATGGATGGAGTAGCTAAAACTACTAACTGAAAGTGAAGGAGTAATCACATCAAGGATCAAACCTATCCCCCTGGACACAGGGTTGATAGGGATGGGTAACTTAGACATTGGCTACTTAAAATGAGGGAGTGATAAAGGTACGCAGTGACTGGCTTACAAATTTTCAAGAGGGAGTTTAGTTTCAGAGCGTGTGGGGAAAGGTAGAATCCCCACTGAATAGTTTTCATCTTGTTTACATGGATTTGGTGGAAGGAGATGGGGATAAGATTCTTCTAATTTATTAATGGGTAATTCTTATCATGACAAATTGCAATTGTCACAATTGTAAAATTAGAAGTTTTATAATATAAAGGAGGGAGTAGTTAGTCCAACAGTCCAGGAACAGAGGACCCTAGGACCATCAAGGGAGAAGAACATGAATAGAATGAAGGGACCCTATCCAGAAAAGCAGGGACACCAGAAATAGAGGCAGAGACAATGAAGTGGAGAGGTAGAGCAGGTGGGGACTCTAGATTCATGGAAAGAGAAAGGCTGTGTGCTAGTGGCCAGGACACAGGCTTGTAGAATGTGCCCTTTATTTGTTTAAATGATTATATATTCCCGAGTGTTTTTGTATAAATCAAAAAACAAAAACAAAATAGAGGGAACAGAGGTAAACACTGTTGAATAATGACGCATGGAGGGGGTTGTAATCATTGCAATGAAACGAAGTACAATAGGGAGAGTGAAAAACCAATGTTCTCCCATATAAACTATCACTCAGTTCACAATTAAAGCTTTAAAAAAAATATTTCTGAATACTGGAAAGCTTGGCTTGTCCAATGAAAATGCTGCAATAAATTACTAATTGATGAATATCAAAGACTACAGCATCTCAATGTAAAGAAAAAAAAATCTTCAAAACTGAACCAATAAATAACATCATAACAATTGGAGAGAAGATTGAAGTTGTGAAAGACTTCATTTTTCTTGGACCTACAATCAACACTCATGAAAGCAACAGTCAAGTAATCAAATGATATCTTGTATTAGGCAAATCTGCTGCACGAGATCTCTTTAAAGTGCTGAAGAGCAAAAAGAGCAGTTTGAAGACTAAGGTGACCCTGACCCAAGGCGTGGTATTTTCAATTTCCTCATACTGGTGTGGCACTATGGGTTAATGTGCCAGACTGCAAAGCTGTTTGAATTGCAAGGTTGATAGTTCAAGTTCACCAGTCAGTCACTCCTCGGAAACCATATACAGGGTCACCATGGGTCAGAACCGACTCGAGGGCTCTTAACAACAAAAACAATGTGGAAGTGAGACAATGAATAAGGAAGATTGCAAAACATCAATGCATTTGGATTATTATGTTAGGAAGGAATATTAAAAGTGACACAGACTGCCAAAAAATGAACAAAACTCTCTTGGAAGAAGTACAGCCAGAATGCTATTTAGAACCCAGGGTGGTAGAGCTGTTTCTCATACTTCAGACATATTATAGGAGGGACCAATCCCTAGAGAAGGACGTCGTGCTTGGTAAATTTGAAGGTCACTGAAAAAAAAGAAGGCCCCAACAAGGTGGACTAACACAGTGGCAGAAACAATTGGCTTAAATGTAGTAATTGTGAGGATAGCGCAGGACTGGGAAGTATTTAGTTCTATAGCGCATAGGGTCGCTATGAGCCTGAACCGACTGAACAACGTGTAGCAACAGCAACTTTGGATCTAGTACTTTATTTTATTAGAAGAAAAACTGTTCAATTTATTTCTATTATTTATGACATAATAGAGCTCTGGTAGTGTAGTGGTTAAGAATCAGACTGCGAACCTTAAGATTAGCTCCGCGGGAGAAAGATGAGGCTTTCTGCTCCCATAAAGATTTACAGCCTCGGAAACCCTGTACAGGGTCGCTAGGGGTCGGAACTGACTCGACGGCACTTAACAACAACAACAACAGCAATGACATATGCAGACGCAACAATTTTAGATTCTAATTTCACTTTGTACTCCTTTATTATCATTGTTTTACTACAGTAATGAGTGCAGAATTTGGAATAATTCTGCTATATCTGTACATTGTTGTGGTTGTTCCTAAGTGCTGCCAAGTCAGTTCTGACTCATAGCGACTCTGTACACGGTTTCCAAGGAGCAACTGGTGAGTTTGGCCACTGACCTTGTTGTTCAAACTGACCTAGCTATCCAGTGCTTTATCCCACAGCAGCACACTGGAGGTATTAGTAAGACAATTTGCAACCTTTAAATTCAAGCATTCAGTGGAAGAAATCTCTTCTGACTTATTCCATCTTTAAAAAGAAATTAATTTTGGAATTGTTTTAGGATTCACAAAACTTTTTCTTTTTATATGTTGGAGAATTTTCTTATTTTGTGCTCCAATAGATGTTAGCATTTTATTTTCCCGGTAGCGTAGTGGTTACGAATCGGGCTGCGAACCTTAAGGTCAGCGGTTCGAAACTACCAGCCGCTCCGCGGGAGAAAGATGAGGCTTTCTACTCCTGTAGAGATTTACACCCTCGGAAACCCTGTACAGGGTCGCTATGGGTCGGAACTGACTCGACGGCACTTAACAACAACAACACAACAACAATATGTACAATTATGACACAGTGGCAGCAGCCATGGGGTGAAGTGTAACGCTAATTCAGTGTTTTGTTCTGTTGTGCATAGAGTCACTATGAATTAGAGCTGACTCGATGGCACCTGATAACAAACAAATAAAATTATCTCACTTCTTAAATTAATTCTATGTAGAAGATAAATTTGAATAATTGAAAACATATGACAAAGAAAGTTAAATTTAAAAATTAAAATTTCATTCAAAATTGAATGTTAACACAAAAAAATATTTATTTGAAAATTTGTAAGTAAGAAAAATTGGTTAGTAACATGTAATTTTGTTCTTTGTGTATAAGATAGTTAAAAGAAATAGCACTTGCAAGGTTGTTGTTAAGTTCCGACTCATAATTACTCAATGCATAGCAGATGAAACAGGGCAGGGAACTGTGTTGTTATGTTTGAGCCCATTGCTGCTGACACTGTTTCAATCCTTGCCTTTGGGGGTCTTCCTCTTTTTTGCTGACCTTCCACTTTACCAAACATGATGTCTTTCTTCAGTGATTGGTCCATCCTGATAATATGCCCAAAATATGAGAGATGAAATCTCACTATTCTGATTTCTACGGAACATTCTGATTATACTTCTTTCAACAGAGATTTGACTGTTCTTCAGCACTCCACAGTACTTTTAATACTCTCCAAGAATATTAAAGGTAGTCAGAAATAATTTCAGCTATTTGTTGGAGGCCCTGTCACAGATTTGCTTGAGTGTTTTATTTGTAATGAAGTAAAAGTTTAAAATTTGCACACTCACTTTCTACGATACCACATCTTCAGTTCATTGGACTACTGCTGATATCCAATGGGAGTAAGATGGATTACAAAAAGCATGATACAAATGTAAGGGTTTGCTGAAGCTAAAGATGAGTGTTGGTTCACTTTATGTAGGATCATATACATTATGAGTCACATGACTATAGAGCTGTTGGCATGTTCTTATGGGGTCCATGAGAGAAACCAAATGTGAAGTTATACTTAATCAGCTTAATATGAAAAATAGGGTTGTTCTTGAATGCAAATTTTATTAAATGGCATCAATTTCATTTCCTGCCTCGCCAGTTCCCTTACACTGTGGTGTGCAGTTTACTTTGTGTCCTGTCTGCTCAGCATCTATGAGTCTTTATTTTGGACAACTGGTACCCCTGTTTCATTGATGCCCTAGGCATATATTTACCTTGCTTAATGGATGATCTGTTCTTGAAACCATTTATTCTAAAAATGCTTCAATGAGCAATTATGAATATTTGGGTTTTTTTTTTTTTTTTTTTAGTTTTTATTGTGACTTATGTCATAGTTTACGTGAGAGAATATTAGCTTTACATTCATCCTATCTTATTTCATTTCATTGCAATGATTATAATCCCCTGCATGCATCATCAAACAACCAAATGGTACACCCCACATGCCAGTCCCCCGGCCATTAGCACACAGCCCCTCTCACTCCCTCAGCCACTCCATCTCTCCACGTCATCATCACTGCCTCCATCTCTGGTGTCACAGTTGAAATTTCACAAAACTTTATTCTACCACATGAATACCAAAGACTTACTCAAGGAGACCAACTTCTATACTGTCTTTAAAGAGAAGGAATGGATTCCCCAGCATATGAACAAGACCTGATTGTTGCCAGCCAACCCAAGTCCTTTATTCTGCCCAGAGTAGACCAGTTAAGCTGAAATCTGGGCAAGATAGATCAGGTAACGTGATACTTTGAGTACAAACGAGACTGGGACTTAATGCGGTTACCTGATGAAGATCAGAGGAAGGAATTACTCTGGGGTGTCTGAGAGCAGATGCTTTGTCGAGCAGAACCTCAATCCAAGCCTCAGCACACATATGTTCCAAACAATTACCTAGTACCAACTGAAAAGAAAAGATCTTCCCTTCGTTGGGGTGTTCATTGTGACCTTGCAAATGGTGTAATGCCCAGGAAGCTTCCCTTCCCTCTTTCTCCTTCTTAAAGTCTTTTTTATTTGCCCCTCCCTTTTCACAAGATTGTTTGGGATAACCTGGTTCTTTACATCTCTTTTAAATAAAAACCACTCACTTTAAAAATCTATGGACCTTAATAAGGACTTCACCCATCATTGGTCTTTCTTAGCTATATATCAAGTAGATTTAACTTCCAGCTCTGAATTCCAGCAACTGCAAGAGAAATCATGCCAGAGAAAGAAAAACAGTACTTACCTTCCTATTTTGTCAGATTAGTAAATTTCATAGATACACCACTTCTGTTCTATAGCCTTTTTCCTTTGGCCATTTATGAGCTGCTATATTTTTATTAGTGTGTGTTTTTAAAGTTCTGGAACCAATAAAGACTTTTGGAAATTAAAACAAAAAAAAACAAAAAAAATCTTCTCTGGATAGGGTCCATTGATGGTCCCAGGGTCCTCTGCTCCTGGACTGCAAAATCAACCACACCCCTCCTTTTCTTACAAAATGTCTACCTTTACCTTTCCAACCCTCATAGTCAGTCCTGAAAGCAATCATTCACTATTGAACCACAAGAGTTTTAACCCCATCTTCTTTCATCAACCCCATCCAGACAGGTTGGAAACCACTCACTGCAGATTCTGCCTTTCCCCACACCCTCTGAAACTATGTTCCTTATTGAAAGCTTGTAAGCCAGTAACTTCTTGCCTTTGCATCCCCCCATTTTGGGTACCCAATGTCTAAGTTGCCTATCCTTGTTGACCCTGTGTGACAAGAGGGTGGGAATGATCCTCGCTGTAGAGATTTGTTCCCTCCTTTGACCTACTGCATCCACAAGCATAGGTCAAGTTAATCAAATTGTAGCAGATTACACTTTTTGTCCTCTTTTTTCTTCCTCTAGTTGAATTCTGAGCATCCAGCCATTGAAGCCAGGTCACGTGGGTACTATCTGCAAGTATGGGTGTTCTTGTGCATCTCTCCTCACTTTGTATCAGCTGGACACTTCACACTCTGCTCGAGTCTTCTATGGCTATATCCCTGTCCCTGGGCCCAGGAGTGCCCAGGTCTTGTGATACTGCTGGCCAACCAGGTCTCAATCCAGGTTAACAGGAGTCTATTGAATGTAGTTGGACTTAACTCACAACTTTATTGTTGTTTTTCCCCCACGTCCCCTTATCTGTGACCAATGGTGGTCAGCAGCAAGACCACATGCCTGCTCTTGTATTCTCCTTGAGTTTTAATCTTAGAAGGGGGTTTGCCCTGAGGGGACCTGACCACTTGCCTTGATGGCTCCTGGGGGAACAACTTGCCTGTTCTTGTAGTAGTCAATTAGACTGCCTTTATTGTTTTGTATTTTTCCTGCTGGTCTTTCTTTCAAGAAGTATCTTCTGTTCTTCTAGCTGCTCCAGGCTGGTCTGCTTGTCCTTTCAAATGGAAATTTCCCACCTCAGAAGATTCTGGATGGGGACTAGGATTTAACATGTGGTTTTATGCAATGCAGAGGCTCCGCAGGAAGCCTCCTTCACTGGGCAAGTTCTATCCCCACTTTAGGTATTACAATTATGAATAGTCTTAACACATAAATGAAAACCCAGCTGAGAAATAGAATAACCAAATAAAAGATTTTTTTAGAACTGACAAAAATAATGATCAAGAAAAAAAAAATCTCAATGGACAAATTTAGCAATAGAAAGAACATGGTCAAGAAACAGTGAATTTGAAAATAGAAAAAATGTTGTTGTCATTGTTATGTGCTGTCCAGTTGCTACTGACCCATAGTGACCTTATGCAAGACACAAATCACACTGCCCAGTCCTGTACCAACTTCTCAGTTGTTCCTTTGCTTGAGATGAAGTCTGGCCATTCTGGCTTATAAGGAACATTCTGGCTATACTTCTTTCAACACAGATTTGTTTTTTCTTTTGATGGTCTGCCAAGATGGTAAGACTGTCTCATACTTTATACACATTTTCAGGATAGTAAATCTCTGGAGAAGAACATCATGCTTGATAAATTGGAGGGTCAGCAAAAAAGAGGGAAATCCTCAATGAAATGAATTGGCACAGTGGCAGCAGCATTAGACTCAAGGTTAACAGTTGTGAGGATAGAGCAGGACCAGGCAGTGTTTTCTTCTGTTGTGCACAGGCTTTTCATGAGTTGAAGCCGACTCAATAGCATCTGACAACAAACAGCAATTTGCATGCATTAAATTAGCAAAATAATAGGTAAAACCTGAGTTTTGGCAAGAGTATGGAGCAATAGGCTTCTAATATACTGCTGGTGGAGGAAGAGCCTGTACATTCACTTTGGAAAGCATGTTGACAATACCATTCTCTTAAATGTGTACATAAACTTTCTGTCTGCCTTTCAAAGACTCCATCCTACGGAAACTCCTCCACATGTACCCACATATATGCACAGAGATATTCCTTGAAGGGCTGTTTGTAAAAGTGAAAATGCTCATTAACTGAATACCTAAATCCACTTTAGAACATTCAAGCAATACTTAGAGCAATTAAAATGAATTACTCATATTCCCACATACCATTTTAAAAATCTCAAAATTTAATCTAAGCATGAATAAAACTGCAAATTAAAAAATAACCTTTCAAAGTCTGCAATGTTTCTTGCTATTTACTCTTAGTGTAAACTTTTTAAATACATCAATGAATACTACCCATCCCTGTGTGGTGCTGTGGATTAATGCAATGGGCTACAAAGTTGGTTTGAACTGCAATGTTGGAGGTTCAAGCTCACCAGCTGCTATTTGAAAACCCTATACAGGATTGCTATGGGTCAGAACTGACTCAACAACACTTAACAACAACAACAATATAAAGGGAATATAGAGATGTAGTAAAGTATAAAGTAAATGCGGATTTGTGGCAACTGATGAGTGTAACACAGCTAAGTTTTGGAAAGTCTGTTAAACGGTGATATTTATTTTAACTTAAAAGTATTTAAAACCAATACAGCATCATATTAAGATTTAAAAATCTGGTAGTTCTGAGTATTTATCTGACCACTCCCTTAATCTATCTACATTTTTATTACAGAGAATTTAATGCACAGGGTTTGAAAGCATTCCTTTTTTTCTAAAATGTGAGTTGCTTCTACATGTACTTTCTCTAGCACCAGGAATAAAATCTAGGTCCTCAAACTGCAGGGGATTCTTGTGATTTTCAGTCTCCCTTGAATTTTCTTCTGACATGGATTTCCTGTTCCTTTACCTCCAAGATGCCCTAAATTTGATTAGATATACATTTATTTAATTTAGCTCCTTAATTTCTAAGTAACAGCCACCAATTGCTGTTTCTAGGAAGATGAAAACTCCAGCTAGAGGGAAATTGAAGTAGAAAAATAATTACTTATATATGAATATGAGTAGCAATGGAACACTGACAAAAAACACCAGAATTACTGACACTGAGCTATGATGAATAGCACAAGAATATTGTCAGATATAGTGCAGGAAAATAAGGCCTTCAGGTTGGAAGGCACTCAAAATATAACTGGGGAGGAACTGCCTCCTCAAAGCTGAACTGACGACCATGATGATTCAAATGGAGGAAAGCTTTCCAGACTTTCATTTGCTCATGGACACAACTCAAAATGAGGAGGAACAGTTGTAAACATCTATTAATAATTGGAATATGGAATGGATGAAGTATGAATCTAGGAAAATTGAAAGTTGTCAAAAATAAAGTAGAACACATAAAGATTGATATCCTAAAAACAACAATGTTGTTGTTGTTAAGTGCCGTCGAGTTGGTTCCGACCCATAGCGACCCTGTACAGGGTTTCCGAGGGTGTAAATCTTTACGGGAGTAGAAAGCCTCATCTTTCTCCCGCGGAGCAGCTGGTAGTTTCGAACCGCTGACATTAAGGTTCGCAGCCCAATTCGTAACCACTACGCAACCAGAGCTCCATAAAAACAACAATATATACCTATATTTGCTGTTAAGTGCCACTGCGTCAGTTCCAATTCAGCAACCTTGTATAGGGTTTCAGAGGAGCCGCAGTTTAAACCGACCTTAGGATAGAGTGCTTATCCTACAGAACCACACCAGGATCACACACACACACATACAGTGAATAAGGCAGACCGTAGAAAAATTGATGCTTTTGAGTTATGGTGTTGGAGGAGTATATTGAAAATGCCATGGGCTGCCAGAAGAACCAATAGATCTGTTTTGGAAGAAGTGCAGCCAAAATGCTCCTTGGAGGCCAAGATGGCCAAACTTCGTCTCTCATACTTAGAACATAGTGTCAGAAGGGACCAGTCACTGGAGAAGGATATCATGTTTGGTAAGGTGGAGGGTAGAGAAAAAAAGGAAGACCCCCAACGAGATGAACTGGCCAAGTGGCAGCATCGATGGACTCAAGTGTGGCAACAGTAGTGAGGTTCGCCCAGGATCGAACAGTGTTTCGTTCTGCTGTGCATAAGGTCGCTATGGATTGGTACCGACTCGATGGCACCCAACAACAACAATACATGTATACATACATATATATGTGGAGCTGTGGTTGTATAGTGGTTATGAATTGGGCTGCTAACTTCAAAGTCAGCAGTTCAAAACCAGGATAATAATTTTGCAAGAGAAATATGAGGCTTTCTGCTCCCATAAAGATTTACAGCCCCAGGAACCCTGTACAGGACAGCAGTGAGTTGGAACTGCCTCCACAGCACATAACCACCATATGTATTTTTTATTTATAATAAAATATGTATACCTTCAGTTTCAGTTGTTACCTGAGTTGGTGGTCTCTTATTATCACAACTAGTCATGGAAATGAAATTCTCTCTGGAGTTCCTTTATGTTTTGGAAAATTTTGTCTATAAAAACATTTCGTTAGTTTCTCAAATAAATAATAGTAATTTCATAAATAAATTTGACCCAAAATATCAATAAGCAAAGTAGTAAAATTAAAATAATCATGCCACTCAGATATAATCATTGCTAATAATTTGTTTGCTGCATAAAGTAGGTTTTTCTTGTCTGTCTCAGCATGGTGTTTGTACACGGTAGGTTCTGAATACATGTTAAATAAATGAAAAATGGATATGCATATTTGAATGTATGCATCTTAACAAATATGGGAAGTTACACACTTTTTCATTTTGTGAGTGTGTTGTTGTTTTTTTTTAATCCTCTTGTGGTGCACTGGACTACAAGGTTGGTTTGAACTGCAAAGTTTGGTGGTTCCAATCTACCAGCTGCTCTTTGGAAACTCTACACAGGGTTGCTATGAGTCAGAAGTGACTCAATGACACTTAACAATATCAATCTTTATGTGTTCCACTTTATTTTTTGCCCTGTTTTCCTCTTTAAAATGGATATACAAGGGGGTTTCAAAAATTTTATAACAAAATGGAATTAAAAGGTAACAGAATTTTTCTATGAACTTTTTAAAACCCGCCTCATGAGTTTTAAATGGAATTACCTAAAACATATATGAGATGCTCTTCAAAACATTGTTTTCCTTTTAAGAAATTAATTTGGGAAATTATACCTCCAATTTGAATATTTATAACTATTGTTTATTTATGAAAGTGTCTAAGAAGTACTATTTAAAGAAACATTCTTAACTGTGATTAGGATGACATTTTCCCCTTTGCCTAACCACAGAGTATTTTTCTAAGTATCTGCTTATTCGAGAATACTCAATCATTCTCTCCTGTGACATTTCTTCATGAAAACTTTGTCTTATTTCTGACATTGAAATAGATAGCCTCGTGCTCAAATTGACCTCTTGTACTTTGAAGCCGCCATGCACTTGGCCACTATGAACTTTCTAACTCTAAGAAAGATAAATCAGACATTCTGCCTCAAGACTCTGACCATTAAGCAGACATACTTAGGATGTGAGACCAATGTGTAAGCACAATGATGATGGACAACAAGCACTGAAAACCTAATTTAGTGGAAGAGGAAAATAAGTAGTGTTTTGTAGCTTTTTTTGTATTGGTCTTTTGTTTCTCTGGCTAGGTTTATCCCTCAGTATTTCATTTTTTGGACTTCTCAGTACAGGACTGCAAACCACAAGGTCCACCGTTCAAACCCAGCAGCTGCTCCTTGGAAACCCTATACATGGTCATTATTAGTTAGAACTGACTCTAAATAAAGCACTTAACAACTTAGCAACACATTTCATCTTTTAGGTGACTGTTGTATATGGTGGAGTTCTGGTGTGGTGCTGTAGGATAAGCAATGTGTGCTGATTAGTACTAACAGCAATGTTGGCATTTCAAACCTACCAGGTGTTACTCAGAAATCAGGTCACAGGTCACTATGAGTCAAAACTGCCTCAATGGAGTTAACAACATTATCATTGCAAATGGCGTTGTTTACCCTGGTTTCCTTTTCAAAGCTCTCTTTATTAGTGAAAAGAAATCTGACTGATTTTTCCATGTTGATATTATACTCTGTCACCTTGCTGAATCCCTCAATGAGTTCCAATCATTTTCCTGCTAAGTTTAGGATTTTCTATGTATAGGAACATATCATATGCAGATTGAAGGAGTTTTACTTTTTCTTTGCCAATTGTGATGCCTTTAATTTACGTTTCTTGCTTTATAGCTCTGGCTAAGACTTCTAGCACAATACTGAAGAGGAGTGGTTATAAAAGGCATCCTTGTTTGGTTCCTGCTCAAATGGGGAATGCTTCCAGTTTCTCTCCACTGAAAGTAATGTTGGCTGTTGGTTTTGTATATATGTCCTTAGTTATTTTGAGGAATTTCCCTTCTATTCCTATTTTGTTGAGTGTTTTTATCAGGAATGGGTGCTGGATTTTGTCAAAATTTTTTTCTGTACCAATTGACATCATTATGTGGTTTTTTCCTTTGTTTTATTTACCATTTCTTTACTTCTGGCAGCTGTAGACTTATTTTGATGCTATTTTTCTAACTGTTGGAGATGTAGGAAGGCTTTGGGTTTGGTTCTTTTTTCTTTTTGGATGTATTTATTGCTATAACTTACCCTCTGAGCATTGCCTTGTCTGTCTCCTGAAGGATTTGTTGTGTTGTGTATGGTCCCATATGATTCAAGGATTTTTTTCATTTTATTTCCTTTTTTATGTCTATTATCCAGTAGTTTTAAAAGATTGTTATTAAATTTCCACAAATTTGATTTTTTTGCTTTAGCCTCCTATTGTTGATTTCAGGTTTCAGAGCATTTTGATCTGAGAAGATGTTTTGTTTTTAAATTTATCGAGGCTTGATTCGTGGCCTAATATATGGTTTATTCCGGTGAATGTCTCACGTGCACTGGAAAAGAATGCACATTGTGCTGTTGCTGGGTGGAGAACTATGTATTAGTCTTTGAGGTCAAGTTGTTCGATTGTGTAGTTTAGCTCTTATCTGTCTGCGTTGACTTTCTCTCTGACTGTTCTATCTTTCATTTGGATTCCTGGTGTGACCCTGTAGTATAATCATGGGCTGTTAATTACAAGATCGGTGGTTCAAACCTACCAGTAGCTCCTCAGAAAACAGCTTGATTTGAGTTGGAACTGACTTGGCCACTCTCAGCAGTCGTGAACATTATTGTAGAGTTGTCAATTTCTTTCTTCAATTCTGTAAGAGTTTGATTTATTGTGTTTTGAAACTCTTTCACTGGGAGCATAGATATTTATTAGGCTATAGCTCCTTGTTCAATTAAACCTTTAATCATGAGATAATATCCTTCTTTGTCTCTTATGCTGGTATTTGCCTCAACGTCTATTTCATCAGAAATTAATATTGCTATTCCTGCTCATTATTTATTGCTGCTAGCTTGATATATTATTTCCCTCTTTTGATTTTTAGTCTATTTTGTCTTTGTGTGTTTCCTGTAGACAGCATATTTTATCCATTCAGCTCCTTTCTATCTGGTGCATTTAATCCACTTAAATTCAGTATAATTATTGATAGATATAAATTTATTGCTGTCATTTGCTCTTTATTTTTTTGTGTGATTTTGCTTAATTCTTTGTTCCACATAATTGTCTGTGGGTTTTCTTGATCAGTTTCTAAGTTGCTGATGCTCTAATGTTTATTAAGTCTATATGATTTTTCTGTTTTTTATTTTGATGGGCTTTATCAATTTTCTTTGTGGGTATCTGTAATTTATTGACTTCTTGTAAATTTAAACAGTCCTTTTTATCTAGAAATTGACTTAACCGCCTTGCCATTTGGAAGTTCTATTATTTATTATGCCCTATTTTTGCTTTGTAGTTGGCATTATGAATTGATATCTCTGCTTCCCTATTTTCAGTCTTGTAGTTTTGTTTTACTCTGAATACTTCTATATCTCGATTGAGTTCTGAGTGGTGTTGTCATGTATGTTAATCTCAGGTGTTTGTTTTTTTTTTTGGCTCTCTGTCTAAATAATATTTTGTAAACTAGGTTTGTTTATAACAAATTATTTTTATTTATCTTAATCTGGAAATGCCTGAATTTCACCATTGTATTTGAGGGACAATCTTACTGGATACATGATTTTTGGTTGACTTTTTTTTATTTCTTTCAGAGTTTATATATGTCACCTCATTTCCTTCTTGCCTGCATCATTTGTGCACAGAAAGCAGATCTTAGTCTTATTGGTTCTCCTTTGTTGTTAACTTTTCAGTTTTCCTTGAACTGCTCTCAGGATTCTTTTCTTGCCTTTGACTTTTGAAAGTTTGATTATGTCTTCACGCTATTCTTTTGGGGATCCACCCTGTTTTAGGTTCTTTCAGATTCTTGGATACTTGTTTTCTCGTCTTTCATGATGTTAGGAGAGTTTCTGCCAACAACGCTTTTACAATACTTTCTGATTTCTAGTAATTTTCATATATTTTGTCCATTTTATTTTTCAGTAGTCTCCTGAATTCTTCTAACATTTTATCTGGTTTCTTCTTGCTGTTATTTTTCTCAATCTTTCCATCAATCAATTGAAGATACCTAAATATCATTCTTTTGAATTATTTATCAGGTAGTTCCAATATCTTTTCTTCCTCAGAAAGGTTTTCTGGCTTTGGTCACTTGTTTTGTCTTGTTCCTTTGTGTGAAATGAAATGTTCTATTGTCTCTGAGACAACAGAGTGTGACAACAATTTAATTTGCATTAAATTGATGGTTGTATGTTGGTGTGCTTTTTAGGTGCTACCACTTGCCTCCTGGTGCATGTGATTAGAGACTGGAAGCATGTGCATAGGGCTTCCCTTGTATTTGGGTTGCAAAGTTCAGGGTTGGTTTGGCTGGTGTTGACTGCTTTCTCTCATTTTTAAGTTTTTATTGTGAATTGAGTGATAGTTTACATGGGATAACATTGGTTTTACATTAATCATTTCATTGCTATGGTTACAATCTCCTCTGTGCATCATTATTCAACAGTATTTGTTTCCATTCCCTTTGTTTTTGTTTGTTTGTTTCTTTCTTTTAGGGGGTGGCAATGTACACAAAAATACTCAGGAATATATAATCATTTAAAAAACCAAAGGACACATATTTAAGCCTTCCTACTGCCCACCAACAATCAGTCTTTCTCTTTCTGAGAGTCTAGAGTCCTCAGCTGCTCTTTTTCTCTTCATGTCCTCATCTCTGCCTCCATCTCTGGTGTCAGTGTCTCTCTGCATAGGGTCCCACATTCCTCTCATGCTCTTCTGCCTTGATGGTCCTAGAGTCCTCTGTTCCTGGACTGTAAGATCAGCTACTCCCCCCTTTTGTTACAAAACTCCTACCTTTACAGTTGTGACAATTAACTGCTGTCTCTTTTTGGTCAGGGGATAAAGGAGCTGGTAGTGGCTCTTTCTTAGTGGGTGGAACTGCTGGCAACACATTTGTGGATGGGCTCTATGAGACCAAAAGAAAAATAATAAAATAATAGAGGAGGGAAAAAAAAACAAAGCAAAGCAAAACACAATAAGTAATGCAAGAAAAAGAATATAATAACTGTAACAAGAAAAAGGAGAAAGGAAAATAAAACAGGGTGAGAGAGAAAATAAAAAGAAGGAAAAAACCACATTAAAGAAAACTAGTGAGAGAGAAGAAGAAAAGAGAAAGAGACAAGAGAATAGTAAAGTCAAATCTAGAGGATGGAAATAAAAAGGAAGAAGTAGTAGGGAAAAGGGCAAACAAGACAAAAAGAAAAGCAAAAGACAGAAAGAATAACAAATAAGGGAAGCAAGAGAGAAAATAGAATAAGGAGAAAGCAAAGAAACAAAGACAATGAAAGGAAAATACTGGGACAGGGACTGGACTCAGAGAGGAGAAAACTGTGGGTGGTTCCTGTTAGTCAAGGATCGCAAGAGGTAGAAGGGAGGGCATGAGATGGTGGTGCTTGGTCTTAGATGCCATTTTGTAGGCCTCAGTATTGCCTATGGTCAGGACACCTAATCTGGAAGTATGTCTTAAAGGTGGCTGAGGTTAGGGTTTTTGTTCCCAGAAGCAAATCTGTCAGGCCCAGAGGGCAGCTGGGAGTGTGACTGTTTATTCATGTTCCTGCTCATCCAGAGATGGTTAGGACAGGCTCTGCATGTTCTACAGGTCATAAAAAGCAGAGTTAAGGAGCCACCATGCACCACGTGCATCACCTGGTGCCCAACTCACAAAGGCTTGACTCCGATAGCTAGCAGAGCAGGGGCTATGCAGAGGGTCGGTGAGGATGGAGGCTGGCCACACCTATGGTCATCAAGAGATGGTGCAAACAAGGGAGAAGAGGACCTTTCTCATTTTCAGTGCTGATGTGCAACCGGGCCTTCACATAGCTGTCTGGATCTAATGATGCTTACAAATGTTCATCATGGCACAGTTGACTCAGGTCAGCTGACAAGTCACATGTATGTCTCCTTCCTTATGCTTCTGTTCAGCTTCTTCTCTTAGTCAATACTCAATTTGCTTTTCTACCCATTACTCTGGAGCTCAGGCTTCCAGGTTATCATTTGGGTCTGTATAGCATGTCTGCTTAGTCTCTCATCTTTCCAGAAGTCTCTTACTACCATCATTCAAAATTGAGAATTAATATTACACCTCAGAATGCCATAATTTTTTTAAGCCATCTCGTGTTTTTGAACATTCCAGTGGATTTCAACATACCTCTTCATTCTGGACCAGCTTCATTCACGTAAACCAGGAATGGTGACCAGCCTTTATGAACTGCAGGTAGCCTAGAGGCCCAAAGAGTGGCTTACAGCCCTAACCCAGCAACTACAGGGCCTCTGAGTCATACCAGGAGACTCAGTGTCATCGTGCATTAAGTGTTAAACTGTTAACCACAATGTGAGGGGTTCAAACCCACTAGCTGCTTCCCAAGAAAAAGATGAGGCTTTCTGTTCCTGTATATATTTACAGCCTTGAGAACCCTAGGAAGTACTCAACTCGGCCCTTCAGGGTCACTATGGGCTGGAACTAACTTGACAGCTGTGGATGAGTTTGAATCAGACTGGCACAAGAAAATAAAGGTTTCCAATGGCCTGATGAGTTTGGAAATGGATCCTTCTCCTATCAAGTTTCCAGATGAGCAGAAAGCCTGGCTGATACCTTGACTGCAGCTTTGTAAGAACTTAGACTGGGAACACAGCTAGATGATGTCCAGACTCCTGATGCACTGAATCTGTGGGAAGATAAGTGTGTGTGGTTTTAAGCTGCTATGTTTGTGATAATTTATTATGCAGCAGTAGAATACTAATGCCTTGTACATAACTTAAGGAAACATTTATTTTTGTGTAAGTGATGATTTACCATTTTCTTTCCTTTTTCTTGAAAACCCTTATATTTCCATTTATTATTGGACTGAAAGGAGTCTTTGAGAAAGTCTTCAGTTTCAAGTTAGAATATTGTCTCAGAGCAATAGTCTCAGGGTTCCTCTAGTCTCTGTCAAACCAGTTGTAGTTGTTGTTAAGTATTGTCTAGTCATTTGGATTCACAGCAACCCAGTATAGAATTTCCAAGAAGCATCTGGAAGATTTGAATTGCCAACTTTTGGTTTACAGTGCTGATCTTACTGTGCCACACCAGTGAGTATGTTGTGTTTTTGTTTTTTTTAATTTGAATTTTGTTCTACATTTTTTATCCATTCTAACTGGGACCTTCTTTTGTGTTCTTAGTCAGAGTGGTTGGTAAGTGGTAGCTGGGCACCATCTAGTTCTTCTGGTCTCAGGTTAGAGAAAGCTGTGGTTCATAAGTCCTTTGGACTAATTGCTCCTTTGAGTCTTAGTTTTTCTTCATTACTTTGCTCTAGGAGGGAATAGACCAACAGTTGCTGCTTAGATGACCATTCACAAGTTTTTAAGACTACAGAGACTACTCATCAGATTAGGCTATGAAACATGCTATTTGTTCCCTGTTTCATGAATTAATCTAGATATCCTTAGACTAAGATCCTTGACCTTCAAGTCCAGTGATTTGGTCCTGATGTTTTTATAACTGTACCCCATGATATTCTTTACCAAGAATAGAGATGTGAGTGTGAATCCTTTATCATCTTGAAAATCTTCAAATATGGAATCCAAGAAAGGGTTTTAAAGTGAGTAACACAACCTCAGGTTATAGTTGCATTATGTTCCAGTAAAACATATGTGCATGCTTTGGGAAAGCAATAGTTTATCTTCTACCATCATGAAAGTGTCAAGAGACCTTTCTTTAAAAGATGCTGAGCCTCCGGCAGGCACAAGAATGAGATACTTAACGGCCTGTATCATGACTATATTTCTTCTCCTGCAATCTTTCAGGTGTAGATTCCTGAGTGATTGTATCAGTATATTGTGATCTGTTTTATATAAATGTGAACCACAGCTCCTATGGATAATGTCAGATTCAAAGACAAAGCTCAGAAGACAGGAAGGAGTAGAAAAAAAAAGGACAAATGGAAATGGGGAGGCCAGGGAGGAAGTGGGATGAGCGATGGTACATTAAGGGGATCACAATGATTATCATGAAACAAAATGTGTATACATGTTGAGTGGGAAGCTAATTTGCCCTTTAAACGTTCACCCTAGCCAGAATTAAAAAAAAAAAAAAAAAAAAAAAAAAAGTCAATTTAGCCTTGCACATTCCATGGATGTTTAAAATGGTTACTTCTCTTGTCTGCTATTTAGTTGTTTGTTTATAAACACAGGGCAGGCACAAAGTTAAAATGATAAGGCAAAATAAGAATATGGCTGCCTTCCTTATAGATAACATTACAACCAAGGACATTGTGAGTTAGAGGGAGATAAAATAGCTGGATAGGGGTTAGGCTCATTATGGACACAGGAGCTCTGGTAGTGTAGTGGTTACAAACCAGGCTCCTATCCTCAGGGTAAGCAGTTCAAAACAACCAGCTTCTCCACAGGAGAAAGATATGGCTTTCTGCTCCCGTAAAGATTTACAGCCTTGGAAACCCTGTATAGGATCATTATGAGTCAGAAACGACTCCATGGCAGCTGTTATTGTGTTAGGTGCCATCGAGTCAATACCGATTCATAGCAACCCTACGCACAACAGAACGAAACACTGCCTGGTCCTGAGTCAACCTCATAATTGTTGCCACACTTGAGTCCATTCATGTTGCCACTTTGCCAATCCATCTCATTTGGGTCTTCCTCTTTTTCTCTGACCCTCCACCTTACCAAACATGATATTCTTCTCCAGTGACTGGACTGGTCCTTCTTGACAATATGTCCATGGCACTTTCAATCTTCTCCTCCAACACCATAACTCAAAAGTATCAACTCTTCTATGGTCTTCCTTATTCACTGTCCAGCTTATACCACGGCTTGGGTCAGGCGCACCTTAGTCCTCAAGCTGCCATCTTCACTCTTCAACACTTTAAAAAGGTAGCACAGCACAAATTACCTTCACTCCTGACTGTACAAAAGAGAAAACTCAGTGTCTTTTCCTTTGGATGTACATGAGGAGCTCAGAATGGAGCACATTTGGCAATAAAATCAATTGCCATTTAAGGAATATCTGATCTGTGCTTGGAGTACTGGTGTGACACTGTGGGTTAATGTGCTGGACTGCAAGGGTAGTTTGAACTGCAAGGTCAACTTCTCAGAAACCCTATACAGGGTTGCTATGGGTCGGGACCAACTTGAAGGCATTTATCAACAACAATCTGGGCTTTGGAACGTAATGGCTCCATATAATAAGCACTGGACTGCAATCTACAAAGCCCATGGCTCAAGCCCATGGCTCAAGCCCATGGCTCAAGCCCATGGCTCAAGCCCACCAGCCATTCCACCAGCCCACCAGATCGGAGAAAGTTGAGGCTTTCTGCTCCCATGAAAGTTAAAAGCCTCAGAAACCTTATACAGGGTCATTATGAATCAGAACTGACTCAACAGTCCTTAACAGCAACAATCTGCTTGACTGTCAGACTATTTTGCTGTTCCTGTCCCTCTGTAGCAAGCTACCTATCTTTGCATTCATTCATTCATTTTATAATTTATATAAGTAGTTCCTAATTCTAAAATTTGGAGCTGCAAATACATCTTCTGTTAAAATTTATTTTCATATTTATTGAATTGATCAAGCACTTACATCCCTTCTTCAAACCTTAAATTTTCACCAGAAACATTGCTAACATTTTAGTGCAAGACTTGCTGATTCATATCAGTTCAAATCCCAGGATGCTATTTAATAAAATGTTACATTACTTAAATATTAATTATTTACATTTTTAAATGTCTGTGTCTGTGTTAAATCCAGAGAACATAGTCAAGGCTTAAAGAAACAATGTCCACCCTTGCTGAATGAGAACTTAAGTACAATTTAAAATCATAGTCGAAAAATTTCAAGAGGTATTCATAGATGGGAAATCCTGGTGTGGTGCCGTAGCATAAGCACTGGACTGTAAACCAAAAGATTTGCTGTTCAAACCCACCAGCTGCTCCTCAGAAACCATGGACAGGGTCACTATGAATCAGAATCGACTCAGTGACACTTCACAACAACAATTCATAGATGGAGACCAAAAAGTTCATGGGAAAATGGAATGAAAAGACAATGACTTTTTCTATGATCTTCTTGGAGTCCTCTTACATTTTAATATATCTGAATTCACAAGTCCAAAAAGATGAATAATTTCCAGTTCAAATAGTCTATTTCAAAAGGCATAGGCCTTTATAAATTTCTTGGTTTGGGTTTTAAGAAAGAAATAACTGAAGAAACATTTCATAATGCTGTAACAATGGTAGAGTGGACTTGGGAGCTCTGATTCCAATGAACATGTGCTAGAGATACAAGCTCAATATTAGTGAAAGTATGAATAAGGGATTAGAAAGGTAGGCATAAATTTGGGTTTTCTAAGTTCCCATGTAAATTCTAAAAATTTAATTTGTTTTTTCATTAGAGTTCTTGGTCTAGATTATGAATTACCTTAATTTTAACCATTAACATTTACACTATGAGTGGACTCTATATGTGAGTATGAAATAATGCAAATGCAGTATTAAAGTAAAATAAAACTTACAGCTCCATCTTTGAAATGCACGTTTAATTAGAGAATAAATCAGACTAGTGGATTGGATTTCCCCTCTGTAGATTTCATTATGGTGTTATTTTCTAGCTAAAAGGAAGAATTAGATGCCAGAAATATGAATAGACTGTTGATTTAGTTTTCAAATGGGCTCTATTTTCCCAGATTAAAAAAATAAAAATTATAATCAGGATTCAGAATCATTTTTTTGAGCTATCTAGATTAAATTACTCTTCTCACACCCTTAATATGTCTGAGACATCTTTTAATTGGTAGAAATTATTGTTCTTATTTCCAATAGATTTTTAAGATTTTTATATTCCACAATTTGACTTAGATCTCTGCAACAAAAAGGTGGCAAAGACAACTGACCTTAATTTCATGCTGATCCCCCACATCTAGAAATAAATTTAATTCACGTGAAGGGAGGGATAATGTCAATATATTCTAGTATTTAAGAATGAACTTGGATTCAGAGAACATGGGGTTCAAATGTTGCCCTGGAATTTCATTTCCCTTTCTCTAATCTGACTACCCCAAAGGGGTTTCTGTGAGTAGCACAGGAAAAAATTGTTAAAGTGCCAAGTATATTACTAGGCACACACTAAATACAGAATGCACACTAGTTGTAAATGTTATCATCACTATACTTTTTCTAAGAGAACACTCAGAATGTTCTCATTGTACCTAACAGCCCTTAGAATCATACATTCAAACCTCCAGACTATTCAGATTTCATGAATGGTCTCTTCTTCACCACTTAGTAATATGTAAATCCACTGTTCGAAATCCACCCTCCATCTCTCCCAATACATGAAATCTCTTTATTATTCTCTTCATCCCTCAGACCACATTATAGTAACAAATACTTCCTGTATGTTTCTGTAATAGGTTGAATGAAGACATCCTAACAAATGTCCTAATTCCAAGAGCATGTGATGCTTACCATATTTAGAGAAAGAGTCTTCACAGATGTAATTAAGTCAAGAGTTTTGAGATGAGGAGAACATCCTAGATTTTTCAGGAGGGACCCAAATCCAATGATAAGAATCTTGATGTGAGTGTGGCAGTTGGAGATGTGACCAAAGAGAACCAGAAAATAAGGTCACAGAGGCAGAGATTAGAGTGAATTGACCAGTAGTCCATAAACCCATGGAACCACCAGTGGCTGGATGGAGCAAGGGATGAAGTTTCCTCTAGAGCTTCTGCGAGAATCATGTTCCTCCTGACATCTTGATTTATTTTTATTTTTATTTTTTTGGCTTCTAGACTTGCTTTTGAAGCCACCAAGTTTGTGTATATTTTTAACAGAAGCCATGGGAAACTAACATAACTTCCCTATCTCTTTGTCTTAGGTAGAAGCTGGTTATCCCAGTGATCTCAAGTTCCATGTCAATCCTTACAACTGAGAGTCAACATATATGTTAAACGTTCATATAACTTAATCATCATAGTTTTAGATTAAATCAAAAAATAAATGGAATTAATCCACATTCTTTTATACCTCAGGCTGTACATAAAACTAAACTCCATTGGTAGAGAGTTTGTTCCTTATAAAAACCTTCCAGTTACAACTTTATTACTTCAATGAAAGACAGATATTTTCCAGATTCTATGGCACTATAGGATAAGCACTAGATCGCAAGGTCTGTGGCTCAAACTCACCATCCACAACTCGGCAACTGACTCAGTCACACTTGGAAACTCTGTTGTTGTTATTAAGTGCTGTTGAGTCAGTTCTGACTCATAGTAACCCTGTATAGGGTTTCCAAGTGCCTGGTGAGCTTGAACCACCAACCTTGTAGTTCAAACTGACCTGGTGCAGTGCAGCGCATTAACCCGCAACACCACACGAGGACTCCTAGAAACCTTATACAGAGGAGCTATGAGTTGGAACAGACTCAGTAGACCTTAGCAACAACAGTGATGAAATAGGCAGCTAATATAGAAGCCTTGGTGGTGCAGTGGTTAAGTGCTTGGTGGTGCTAACCAAAAGGTTGGTAGTTCCAACCCATTAACTAGGAGAAAGGTGTGGGGATCTGCTGTACAGTCTGGGATACCCTATGGCTAGTTTTATAAGGTGATCCAATTTTTGAGTTGGATCGATGGCAGTGTTTGTTTGTTTTAATGAAATTAAAATCAGTCTTTATTGTCACTCAGCTAGATATTCTGTACCCCTCTTTCCAAACTTGAAACACACAAACGCAGAGCAAGATCCTTTAGTGTCCCAGAGTCTTAGCTGTTAATTGGAGACTAAAAAAGTCAAGAGTGAAAAAATCTTCTCTTGCTGTGCGTGAGTTCAGTGGTTTGTCTGTCAAGATTCTCCAGGACTAGAGAATAAAAACAATTGCGTTATTGATAAGCAATATAAATATTTTAAAAGCTCAGTTAACAGCAATTACAGACCACAGCAATTCAAAAAATGTGCTATAATTTATGCTGTTTTATGTCCTCAATCAATCCTGCTGAATTGTTCTTCCTGTTTTCCAGCACCATAATCTCATCAACTTGTCACGTAAGTCTGAAGACAATTGATTCTACTTATAAAAGTCCAAAAAATTGCATAAGGGTTTAACCTCAGAACTGGTTAGACCCAGTTCATATGTATTTGTACATTTATCAAAGATATAGAAACCAAAAAGATATATTGAATATACTGGAACAAAGAAAACCAAACCAAACCTATTGTCATTTAGTTAATTTTAACTCATAGCAGTACTGTATAGGACAGAGCAGATCTGCTCCTTCACCACTCATCTATCAGTTTGTTGTATTACAGTGGCTTGCATATTGTTGTGATGCTGGGATTTATGCCACTGGTGTTTTACATACCTACAAGCAGGCAACACCCATAATGGACAGATTTCAGCTCAGCTTCCAGACTAAGACAGATTAGGAATAAAGAGATGCTGACTACCAAAAACTTTATGAACAGCAATGGAATATTATCAGATAGCACTAGAATATTGAATATTGAAAATGGATGAAGCACACCAGAATATTGTCAGATATACTGCCAGAAGATGTGCCTGTCAGGTTGGAAGACACTCAAAATACTATTGGGGGAAGATTTGCCTCCTGAAAGTAGAGTTGACCATGATGATACAAATGGAGTGATGATACCAATGGAGTGAAGCATTGGTTGATGGGGCACAACTCAAAATAAGGAGAAACAGCTGTAAACAACCATTAATAACCAGAACATAGCAAGTGTGATGTATGATTCTAGGGAAATTAGAAATTGTCAAAAATGAAATGGAATGAATGAAGATTGATTTCCTAGGCTTACTGAGCTGAGATGGAGTGGAATTAACCATTTTGAATCTGACAATCATATGATGTACTATGACAGGAATGAAAAATTGAAGAGAAATGGTGTTGCTTTCATCATCAAAAAGAACATTTCAAGATCTATCATGAAGTATAATGTTGTTTGTGATAGGATAATCAACAATACCTACAAGGAAGACCAGTTAATACAATTATATTTAAATTTATGTACCAACCACTAAAGTTAGTGATGATGGAATTTTGAACCATGAGGTTGGCAGTTCCAGCCATGCCTTGGAAACCCTATACAGGTTTGCTATGGCTCAGAACTGACTCAATGGCATGTAACAACAACCACTACCAACTTTTTGGTCTGACATTGGTCAAACATGCAATCAAAATGTATTGATAATTACTGGTGATTTGGAATGCAAAGGTTGGAAAGAAAGAGGAAGGATCAGTAGTTGGAAATATGGCCTTGGTGATAGAAACCATGCAGGATATTGCATGATAGAATTTTGCAAGACCAAAAACTTTTTTAAACAACATAAAAGTTAACTATCTATATGGACATAGACATACAGGAAGAAAGAAAAAGGTCATTAAGAAGACATGAAAGAAGGAAACTACTTAAATGGATATCAGAAAAGACTGAAGCTTGTTCTCCAGCACAGAGATGCTAAAATAAATGGAATAAATGAGGAGGTAAAACAGCTGAACAGAAATTTTCAAACAGCAGTTCAAGAAGACAAAGTCAAGTATTATAAAGAGATTTGCAAAGACCTGGAGTTAAAAAATCAAATGGCAAGGACAAGTTCAGCTTTTCTCAGACTGAATGAACGAAGAGAAAATTCATGTCTCAACTCAAAATACTGAAGGATCTTATGGCAAAATACTAAATGATGGAGAAAGCATCAAAACAAGATATAAGAACTATACAGAGTCACTCTACCAAAAAGATATGAATGTTGCTCAACCATTTCAAGAGATAGCAATGGTACTGAAGGAAAAGTCCAAGATGCACTAAAGGCACTGACAAAGAATGAAGCTCCAGATATTGATGGAATACAAACTGGAATTTCCCAATAAAATGATGTGGCACTAGAGATACTTGCTTATCTAAGACAAGAGATGTGGAAAACAGCTACCTGGCTAACTGATGGGAAAAGATCCATATTTTTGCCCATTCCAAAGAAAGGTGACCCAGCAGAATGCAGAAATCATCAGATAATATAATTAATATCACATGCAAGTAAAATTTGGCTAATTATATATATATATATAGCTGCAATAGTACAGTAACAGAATTGCCAGAGATTCAAGCAGATTCAGACAAGGATATGGAATGAGGGACATCATGACTGTTGTCAGATGGATCTTGGCCAAAAGCAAAGAATACCAGAAAGATGTTTACCTGTGCTTTGTTGACTATGCAAAGACTTTTGTGTGGATCAAGACTAGCTATGGACAACATTGTAAAGAACGAGTATTCCAGAGCACTTAATTGTGCTCATGTCGAACTTGTACATAGGCCAAGAGACAGACCCTTTGGGTTATGTACAGATTCTGAATGGTTGAAAATTAGGAATGGTGTGTTCCAGGATTGTATTCTTTCACCATACTTATTCAATCTGTACACCGAACAAATAATCAGAGAGTTGGATTATATGAAGAACATGGCATCAGGATAGGAGAAAGACTCATTAACAATCTGTGATATTTAGATGATGCAACCTTGCTTGCTGAAAGAAGAGCACTTAAAATACTTACTGATGAAAATCAAAGAACACAGCCTTCAGTATGGGTTGTACTTCAATATAAAGAAAACAAAAGTCCTCTCCATTTCATAACCTCATGATAAATGAAGAAAATATTGAAGTTGTCAAAGACTTTATTTTTCCTGGATCAACCATCAACACTCATGGAAGCAGCAGTCAAGACATCTGCTGCACAAGGCCTCTTTAAAGTGTTTAAGAGCAAAGATGTCAGTTTGAGAACTGAGATGCACCTGATCCAACACACAGTGCTTTCAATAACTTAATATGCATGTGATAGCTGCAGAGGAGTTGATGCATTTGAGTTATGGCATTGGAGAAGAATATTAAAAGTACCATGGCCTGCTAGAAAATCAAATCAATTTGTGTTCTATTAGTACAATCAGAATGGTCTTTAGAAGCCAGGATGGTGAGACTTCAATCCTCATACTTTGGTGTATTATCAGAAAGGACCAGTTCCTGGAGAAGGACATCATGCTAAGTAAAGTTGTCAGCTAAAAATAAGAAAGCTCCAGTGAGATGGATTGGCACAGCAGTAGCACCAATGAGCTCAAGGTAACAAAGATGGTGAGGATGATGTAGAGCCAGACATTATTCTGTGCATAAGGTTTTCCCAAACACACAAAACATCATTCTGTGTTTCATTCTGTGCATAAGGTCAGTGTGAGTTGGAACTGAAACAACTGCACCTAACAACCACAACAGATCTGTTCCTTTCGGAGATTATAAATCTTAGTAGGAGAAGACAGTCTTATTTTTCTCCCACTGCTGGAGGATTTGAACTGCTGAACTTCCGGTTATCAGTCCACTGGGTAACCTATATTGCAGTGTTTCATATGAAGGGAAACATAATTATGCAAATTAAAAAGGATGAGCATATATAGAAGTAAATCACAAAAAAAGAAAACTTAAAATTTTCACAGAACTATGTTGCTGATGTCATCTAGTCCTTCTGCTATAAAGAAATACTTGAATGTATCCAGATTTTTTATTTTTATGAGTAATAAAAGCTTCAGTAGCAAGACTAGAAGTTCTAGATGAGGATTTAGAAATGCCTTTTGGAAGGAATAAGCATTTCTATATTTTTGTATGGTCATCTTTGCTCAGAACTATTACCTATAAGATGCAGAGCATGTCTATTTACATTTTATTTTGGTTCCATTTGAACATTTTCTGTCTGGAAAAAGTACATGTTTACATGGATGTCTATACTGAATTATTCACAATGCATGCCCCACCTGATTCTTCATCTTCTCTTCCTCAGCCTAACTCAAGTGTCAGATTGGTGTCATGTTCCTTGAGGAGAACTTTCTGGATAATGCCTTACCTTCACTATGAACCCTGTTAAGTGTCCCTTCTTTAGAACCCCTTCTTATTCTGTGACTAGCCCAGCACTGTGTCATATTGAAAAGTTTGACACTTGAGTCAGAGTCAAATCCATCTTGCCATTATTTAAAAGTTTGATATTTGCTTTATCATGGATTTTTTTTATCATTAATTCTGATCTGTTAAAATACAGTTTTGAATAAGATTTATCTAGGCACCACTTTAAATTCTGTACTTGAGGCTGGTACCTGTCTAGACTCACTTTAGATCCTCTGTTGCCTTTTACAATGCAGTGCTTATACCTATTTATACACCTGCCTACTTCCTGTAGACTGTGGATTTTCTGAGAGTAATGGTTAATGGCTAAGTAGTTCCCTCTGTGAATCACTATCACCTGGATGGCACCATTGTTATTATTAAATGCCCTCAAGTTGGTTCTGACTCACAGAGATCCTTTATAGGGTTTCTGAGCAGTGGCTAGTGGGTTTGAACCACCAAACTTGTGATTAGCAATCCAGTGCTTATGCTATATCACCACACCAGAGCTCTTGAACTAGCATTCTATAAGTGTGTAATAAATACTTTATTGACTGTAGATACACATGCATGCATTTGAGACCTAGGTGTGCCTTCAAAAATCATTCTTAGTAAGGTCACTTGATTTTAAATGCTATTTTTAAATTGTCAGGGATAGCATTAATTCTAATATTTCTTTCACAATTCCCATCTGCTAAAGCATCACACCTAACCCACATTAACTTCCCTTGCTAGAGTAAATTGTGAACTTTTCTCTAATTGATCTCCCACAACGCCTTTTTTTTTTTTCTTTTCTATTTTTACTTGCTTTTTGTCTAATTTAATTGAGCTTCGTTGTAAATGAGCTTCTACCAACTGCCATTAGAGTTTGATGGGCATCTCAATAAGACGAGCAGCAGAGCATGTGGGCAGGTCTCAGGCTGTCAGAGGCGAGCAGCCTTGTGAAGAGTCAGCAGAGTTCACCAGTTAATGACGGGGACAAAAAAGAAATGGAGTAGATTGGAACCTGAAAACAAGGGCATCCGTGGCATAAATTGGGATAAAATAGTTGCACTTATAATGGGACTTTTCTATTTGGTTATTCTAGGTTCTCAGAATAAGATGGCTTTGTATTTAATTAGGGAGAATTCTGTTTCAGCACACGGGTTATATATAAGTACTATGGTTATTGTTGTTAGATACCATTGAGTAAATCAATTCATAACAACCAAATGTGACAGAGTAGAACTGCCCCTTGATGTTTTATAAGCAGTACTGGTATGGTGTTGTGGGTTAATGCACTGGACTGTAAAGTCAGTTTGAACTGTAAGGTCGGTGGTTTAAGCTCACCAGTGGCTCCTTGGAAATGCTATACAGGGTCACTATGGACTGAAAACGAGTTGACGGCACTTAACAACAACAACCTTTATATAAGCAAATTGCCAATCTGTTTTGGAAGAAATACAGCCAGAATGCTCCTTGGAAGGCAGGATGGTGAGATTTCGTCTCTCATACTTAGGACATATTATCAGGAGGGATCAGTCTTTGGAGAACACCATCTTGGTGATGTGGAGGGTCAGTGAAAAAGAGCATGATCCCCAATGATATGGATTGGCACAGTGGCATCAGCAATGGGTTCAAGCGTAGCAAGTGTGAGGATGACACGGGACTAGGAAGAGTTTTGTTCTGTTGTCTCCATGAGTTAGAACCGACTCAATGGTACCTAACCACCACAACAACATATCAAACATGTATGTTATATAATAGATTCCATGAACTAATGTATTACATAGCAAGCATTATTATCATCATAAAAATATAAGGTGCCATGGATTCCTATCTGATTTATGGCAACTCCACGCATGTCAAAGTAAGATTTTCAATGTCCACAACTGTGGAAGAAAATCACCAGGCTTTCTGCAGAGACACCTGTGGATGGATTAGAAACATGTACCTTTGGGTTAGTAGTTGAGTACGCAACAGTTTGTACTACCAAGAAACAACTACCATCATCACAGACACTATTTACAAGTATTTACTCCTGGTATGGAGCTGTAGGATCAGCACTGGACTGCAAACCACAAGGTCAGCAGTTCAAATTCACCAGCTACTTCTTAGAAACTATACAGGGTCACTGTGAGTCAGAACTGACTCAGGACGAAACAACAACAACTACTATGTGGCAGGTGTTGCTTCTGTTTTTTTTTAACATATGCAGATATACGGTCATGCTTGCTAGGTATTCTTTGGTTGGTCCAGACTCATGGTGACCCTGTGTACAACAGACTGAAGTACGACCTGGTCCTACACCACCCTCACATTTGAGCCCATTGCTGCTGCCACTGCATACATAGAACAAGCACCTGTTGATCGTGGTCTATCTTTCTTTTTATACAGAACTGGATTTGACTTTGCTGCCATCAGTGAGGACAAAGGTGTTGCTGTTCCAGGTCACAGGTTGTGGTAAGGTCCTGCTTGCTGGTGCTGTCTTGAGGTGTGTGAGAGAAACCTCAAGCTCAGTGGGGAATGAGTCACTTTGTTGATTTAAAATGTTCAGTTAACCCCCATTGCTTCAAGGACATGCGTGAAGCTCCTTAGAATGACCTACAAAGTTTGTTTGGATCTGACATCATCGACTTCCCATAACCATCTTGTGCACTGGCCTTGAGAAAGTTTGAAGGTGGTCTTCCTTTTCTCAACTTTTTATACATATTAGTCTCATCCTCAGATATGTCCATCTCTTCTGTATTATGATGGCACCATTTAGAAAAACAGAAACTGCAAAGCAATTTTAAGTACAGGAGATTGAATAAAAGGAAACACATTCACAGCATTTGAGGAATTGAAAAAAAACAAAAATGAAAGGTGATCTGATTAAGAAATTAGTAACAACAGGAGGCAGTTTCCCCATCTGTGCTGGGCTGCAGAAGAGGGAGTGTGCTGAGGAACAGCAGGCCATTTCACTTAATGATCAATTCGACAAAAGGCAATTTAATAAATGGCCCATTTGCTGAATGACAGTTACCCCATATTCACTTGTTTCTCACAACTATTTCGTTTAACTTGACTAGTTTTACATTTTTGTTTTTATGGCTTCATTGCAAGGACTTCTTTTTTCTTATTTCAGTCCCAGCTCTCTCTTACTGTGACAGGAGATTGATGGGCAGAGAGAAAGGATACCTTAAAAACATTTATGAACATACTTATAAAAAATAAGATCTTGAGTATTAATAGTTCCTAATAAAATGTTCACAATTAAAGTTATTTATCATAATACACATTATAATTATGCATATATACATTAGCTAATGAGTCCTGATGTGTCTGTGGATTAATGTGCCAGACTGCAAATCTGTTTGAACTGCAAGGTCAGAGGTTCAAGCTCACCAACTGCTCTTCAAAAACCCTATACAGGGTCGCTATGGGTTAGAACCAACTCGATGACACTTCACAGCATTAGATAATATACATCCACATTGCTCATGACCATATTTTCTCAATTATATGATACTTGATGCGGTAGGATAAACACTGTACTATAAGGCTGATTTCAACCGCAAGTTTGTCGGTTCAAACCCATTAGCTGCTCCTTGGAAACCATAGACAGGGTTGCTATGAGTCAGAACCGACTTGACGGCACTTAAAAATAACAGAAATAGTTTAAAAAAAAAAAAAGGAGTCCTGATGTGGCACAATAGGATAAGCACTCGACTGCTAACCATAAGGTTGGTGGTTCAAACCTACTAGCAGCTTCTTGGAAACACTATACAGGGTCACTATGAGTCATAACCGACTCCACAGCAATTAACAACAATTTGCTGTTGTTAGGTGCCATAGGGTCTGTACCAACTCATAACAAAACACTACCTGGTCCTGCGCCAACCTCACAATCGTTGCTATGTTTGGGCCTATTGTTCCTGTCATTGTGCCAATCCATCTAGTACAGGGTCTTCCTCTTTTTCTGTGAGCCTCCACTTTACCAGACATGATATCCTTCTCCAGGGACTGGTCCTTCCTGACAATATGTCTCAAGTATGAGAGACGAAGTCTGGCCATCCTGGCTTCCAAGGAATATTTTGTATGTACTTCCTCCAGCACAGCTTGGTTTGTTCTTTTGGTAGTCCATATAACTTTTAATATTCTCCTCCAACTCAATGACTCAAATGCATCAATTATTCTACTGTCATTGTTATTCACTTTCCAATTTTAATATGCATATAAAGTTATTGAAATACCATGGCTTAGATTAGGTGCACCTTAGTCATCAAACTGACATCTTTGGTCTTGTACACTTTAAAGAGGTCTTCTACAGAAGATTTGCCTAATGCAATACATCATTTAATTTATTGACTTCTGCTTCCACGAATGTTGTTGGTTGATCTGAGAAAATTGAAGTCTTTGACAGTTCTCCATTTATGTGGATGTTATTTATTGGTCCAGTCGTGAGCATTTTGGTCTTCTTTACGTTGAGGTGCAACTCATACAGAAAGCTGTCATCTTTGATCTTCATCAGTAAGCATATTAAGTCCTCTTCACTTTCAGCAAGCAAGGTATCATCGTCATGTCACAGGTTGTTAATGAGTCTTCCACCTTTCTTAATTTTAAACCATTCAGTGTTCCTTTGTTGTGTTCAAACAACTGTTTGTTGGTCTATGTACAGAACACAATTAAGTGTTCTGGAATACTCATTCTCCATAATGCTGTCCATAGTTAGCCATGATCCACACAATTGAAAGCTTTTCCATAGTCAATAAAACATAGGTAAACATCTTTGTGGTAATCTCTGTTTTCAGACAAAATCCATCTGACATCAGAAATGATATCCATTGTTCCATGTCCTTATTTGAATTTGTCTTGAATCTCTGGTAGTTCTCTGTCAATGTATGTTTGCAGTCTTTTTTGGATTATCTTCAGAAAAAATTTATTTGTATGAGATATTAATGATATTGTTCCATGACATCTGCATTCCATCTCTCTTTGTAATGAGCACAACTATGGATCTCTTTCAGTCAGTTGGCAGGTAGTTGTCTTCCAAATTTCTTGGCATAAATGACTGAGAGCCTCCAGTGCTGCCTCACTTTGTTGAAATATTTCAATTTTTATTCCATCAAGTCCCGGTGCCTTGTTCTTTGTCAATTCTTTCAATGCACCTTGGACTCCTTCCTTCAGGATCATTGGCTCTTGAGCATATGCTACCTCTTGAAATGGTTGGACATCAACCATTTCCTTTTGGGACAGTGACTCTGTGTATTCCTCCCATCTTCTTTTGATGTTTTCTGCATCCTTCAATATTTTGTCTTTAAAATCCCTCAGTATTGCAAGTCAAGGCTTGATTTTTTTTTTTTTTCTTCAGTTCCCTCAGCTTGAGAAATGCTGAGTGTTCTTCACACCTTTGCACATTTTGTCATATTTGAATGTCTTCTGTGGTGACCTTTGAAATTTTCTGTTCAACTCTTTTATGTCCTCATGTCTTCCATTCACTTTAGCATCTCTACACGAGAGAGAGCAAGTTTCAAAGTCTCTTCTGACATCTATTTTGGTCTTTTCCTTTTTTCTTGTCTTCTTAGTGACCTTTTGCTTTCTTCCTGTATGATGTTCTTGATGTTATCCCATGACTCTCTGGGCTTTGGTCTTTAGTGTCTAATGCATCAAATCTTCAGATGATCTCTAAATTCAGGTGAGATATGTTCAAGATCATATTTGCCTCTGTGGACTTGTTTTAATTTTCTTCAGCTTCAGTCTGAACTTACATATGAGTAATTGATGGTCTGTTCTAAAGTCTGTCCCTGGCCTTGTTTAGGCTGATGATATGGAGCCTTTCCATCATCTCATTCTACAGATATAGTCAATTTGGTTTCTATGCATTCCATCTGGTGAGGTCCATGTGCATAGTTGTCTTTTATGTTGTTTAAAAAAAGGTATTTTAAATGAAGAAGTCATTGGCCTTACAAAATTCTACCATGCACTGCACTAAGTGGGACAGAGGTAAATGATGATGTATGCACAACCTTGGAACAACAGGATTCCGGGATACAGGGAATGAGGCATGGTTTGAAGGGGTAAAAGCGGGGAATAGTATTAAGATGCTTGGTTGTCTAGTGAATCTTGGTTTCCCTTGCTTACCATTGTAAAATAGACACTTTAGGTGGGTAGAAAAGAATAGCCAGAATCATCACTACAGAAAGCTTGTAAGTCCATCTTCAGCCTATAACTGATTGGAATACCTTAAAGGGGGCTAGAAGTTGCCCAGTGAAAGAGGCTTCCTGTGGACCCTTTACATTGAACAAGACCATGGGTGGAGTCCAGTGCCCCATCCAGAACCAACTGGGGTGGGAGATTTCCACTGGAGGGGACGAGTGGACCAGCCTGGAGTGGCTAGAAGAATGGAAGTTGCTTCATGAAGGAAGGACTGACAGGAACGGTCCGAAACAATAACGGCATGTCTGATTGATTGCTGCAGTAATGGGTAAGCTGTTTGCCCAGGAGCTGTCAAGACAAGTGGTTGGGACCCTTTATAACAAGCCCCCTTCCAAGACTGAGACTCAAGGGGAATACATGGGCAAGCATGTGGTCTGGTTGGTGACCACGTTGGTCATCGATGGAGGAGGAGGGGGAAAAAACAGCAAGCTCAATCACATTCAATAGACCCCCATGAGCCCAGTGGAAACCTGGATGGCCAGCAATACAGCAAGACCCAGGGACTCCTGGGCCCAGAAGCAGTGACATGGCCACAGAGGACTAGAATGGAGAGGGAGGTATCCAGCTGATGTGAAGTGAGGACATATGCACAAGAACACCACACTTGCAGATAGTGACCACTTGACCTGGCTTCGATGGCTGGATGATCAGAACTCGACTAGAAGACGAAAGAAGGGGGGTGGGGAGGAAGAATAACCTGCTACAATTTTATTAAATTTACCTATACTTATGGATGTAGTTGTTGTTGTTGTTAAGTGCTGTCAAGTCGAATCCAACCCATAGCATCCCTGTACACGGTTTCTGAAGTTGTAAATCTTTACGGGAGCAGAAAGCCTCATCTTTCTCCTATGGAACAGCTGGTAGTTTCGAACTGCTGACCTTAAGGTTCACAGCCTAATTC
>NW_006408539.1:13521045-13525252 GCF_000296735.1 Chrysochloris asiatica
ATCTTGATTGCATGTTTGATCAATTTCAGACTGAAGAAGTTGATAGAATTTGTTAATTTCATCATCTCTGGTTTTAGAGGCTGGTGTGTAAATTTGAATAATAGTGGAATCACCTGATCTTCCTTGCAGGAAGATGGATATTATCCTATCACAGACAGTGTTGTACCTCACGACTGTTCTTTTTTTGTTGTTGATATATTCTTTTTGTTGATGAATGTAACGACATTCCTCTTCAATTTGTCATTCGCAACCTAATAAACCATGCAACTGTCAGATTCAAAATGGTCAATACCGGTTCATTTCAGCTGGATGCCTTGGGTATCAGTTTGTAAGTTTCACTTCATTTTTGTCAATTAGCAATTTTCTTAGATTCATACTTTGTACATTCCATGTTCTGATTATTAATGGATGTTTACAGCTGTATCTCTTTATTTTAAGTAGTGCCCCATCAGCAAATGAAGATTCCAAAGTCTCTATTCCATTTGCATCATCATGGTCAACTCTAATTTTAGGAGGCAGCTCTTTCTCAGTCATATATTGAGTGCCTTCCAACCTGAGCAACTCATCTTTTGGCATCTATCTGACAATATTCTGGTGCTCTTCATCATGTTTCAGTAGTCACTATCTAGTGCTATCTGACAGTGCTCCACTGCTATTCACAAGGTTTTCAGTAACTAAATATTCGGAAGTAGTTCATCTCTCCTTCTTCCTAATCTCCCTTTGTCTGGAAGCTCACCTGAAACCTGTCTACCATGGTTCACCCTGCAGGTATTAAAAATACCAGTGGCATTACTTTCAGAATCACAGCAATATGCAAACTACCAGAGTACGACAAACTGACAGATGAGACAACATAGTTCAATATATTTTAAGTAGGAGTATATTCTTATAAACATTTTAAAGAATAATATATTCATGAAAACTTTATCAAAATACTCAGAATTAGTTCAGTCAATTCCCAAGAGTTAATTCAGGTAAGGTTTGAAGAAGGGATCATACATAGCATTGCTGAATGGTGTCAGTATTGGGATAAAATTCCCAGTTATTCCTAATTTGTAGCAGACAATATGTCCTGGTAGGACCTGATAATCTCTTTGGGCTATCATTCAAGAAATGATTTTGTTTTTTAACTTGGAAAGACACTAAACTATATTCAATCTTACCAACAACGATGGGGCAGCTTTGAAGGAGTTGTCCATTATGGTATCTACATGAGTGTTATTGAATCAGAACCTTGGCACAGGGTTCACAGATAGAATGGAGTTAGGCAAGGAGTATCACCAGAGACATAGGCAGATTAAGGATCAGACATAACTAGGTCAAGAATAATAGACTTCCTGACTGGCTTACAAGCTTTCAAGAGGGAGCCTAGTTCCAGAGGATGTGGGGGAAGGTAGAATCTCTACTCAGTGGTTTCCAATCTGTTGGAACAGTGCTGGTGAAAGGAGATGGGGATAAGACTTTTGTGGTATAATAGTGAATAATCGCTATCAGTGCTGATTGTGAGGGTCAAAATGTAAATGTAGATGTTTTGTAATAAAAGAAGGTGAGTGGTTGATTTTTCAGTGCAGGAGTGGAGGTCCCTAGGACCATCAATGGAGAAGAGAGGAATGCGGGACCCTGCCCAGAGAAGCAGTGATGACAGAGATGGAGGCAGAGATGATGACATGGAGAGATGGAGTGGCTGAGAACTCTGGACTCAGGGAGGCAGAGGGGCTGTGTGCTGATGGCCAGGGGACAGGCTTGCTGGGTGTACCCTTTGGTTGTTTGATGATGCATGGAGGGATTGTAATCATTGCAATAAAACAAAATGCAATAGGATGGATGTAAAGCTGGTGTTCTCCCATATAAACTATCAAATAATGCATAATAAAAACTTAAAAAAAAAAAAAACGAATAATAGACTTCCTATAATTATGACTGAGTCACATTCAGTATCAAAAACTCATACCTAGACTTAGGTAGCGGGTCATAGTTGTTCCATCCCAGAAACTCCACACATTGCTCAGCTGGTCACAAGTCTCATATTGGTCAAGATGCTGCAATGCAGTCATAAGACCCCGGCAATCATTTCATTTTGAAAGAACTGCAGAGTCTCAGTATTACTGGAAGCATTTTCTGAGATTATCAGCTACAGTAGGGTTAGAGAAAATAGAGTATTTTATAACTTTAATGATAGCTAACTATGGTGATACCCTCATCATCTGAAAGGCCCATTTCTGTCCCAGGGAGCAGAGGTGGGCAAGGACCTGATGACATCAAAACATGGGGAGGAAAAAGTGTTGTGTAGAACCTTATGTGCTGTCTTATCATTTGACTGATACTTATTGGACCTTGGGGACAAGATGGGCAACTTGATGCTCTACTGACCTAGGTGAAGTAGGAATTATCCACAAATGTTACCTCACAGGACAACACCTTCCAACTTACTCCTCAAAATAGTAAGAAAGGTCTGTGCCAAATAATGAGTTCTGTTAAAAGTCTTGTTGTTGTTGTTGCTCTCAGGTGCCATCAAGTTGGAACCGACTCATAGCGACCCCATGCACAGCAGAACGAAACAATGTTCGATCCTGGGCCAACCTCACTACTGTTGCCACACTTCAGTCCATCAATGCTGCCACCTGGCCAATCCATCTAGTTGGGGGTCTTCCTCTTTTTCTCTGACCCTCCATCCACCTTCAATCAAGATGATGGATCGGGTAGATGTGCAGTGAGGAGCTCCATGAACAACAACATGGAATACCGGGCCAAGAGGGCTCAGGGGATGGTGCTGGAACTCTGAAATAAATATAAAGGTATGTTTGGAGGATTGGAAGGCTTACAGCTGGGGAATTTGTAGTAGAATCCAGAAATCCATTGTTTTCTGGTTCAAGACACTCAGCTGTTCCCGGAGCCACCATCTTGGGAGAAAACATCTTGATTGTATCAGGATTGATTGTATCAGGAGAGACCATCTTGATTGCATCAGGATTGTATCAGGATTGATATCGAAATTTAAAGTGACAGTTTTGACATAAAACCAAACGGTCACCACTCGTCTGTCTGTCGTGCTGTGGTGGCTTGAGTTGCTGTGATTCTGAGGGTTATGCCACCGGTATTTAAAATAACCAGCAGGGTCACCCATGGTGGACAGGTTTCAGATGAGCTTCCAGACAAAGAAAGACTAGGAAGAAAGAGTTACGAACTACAACTACTTAAAAGTCTTGAGGTTTAAATAAAAAGATGTGGATTTTATCAATATTGAAGATAGAGAATAAGCAAGGAAATAATATACAAACAAGGTCAGTTATGTATCAGAGTCATGCCATGTGTCAAAGAGCCTTAGCAATCAGCTAATTGAAGCCCCCTATGTAAAGATTTACAGCCTCAGAAATGCTGTACAGGGTCTCTGTGAGTGAGAACCAACTCCATGGCACATAACAACCACGACAACTTATCATGGCTGAAAGCAGAGAATATCAGAAAGATCTTTGCCTGTGCTTTATTGACTATACAAAGGCTTTCAATTGTGTGGATCATGACAAGCTAGGGATAACAATGTGAAGTATGAGTATTCCGGAACACTTAATTGTGCTCATGAGGAATCTGTACCTGGACCAAGAGGCAGTTCTTTGAACAGAACATGGGAACACTGAATGGTTTAAAATTAAGAAAAATGTGTGGCAAGGTTGTATTCTTTTACTATACTTATTCAACCTGTAGGCTGAGAAAATAATCAGAGAAGCTGGGTTATATGAAGAAAAATGTGGCATCAAGACTGGAGGAAGACTCATTAAAAACCTGCAATATACAATCTGCAGATGATACAACCTTGCTTAATGAAAGTGAACAGGACTTAAAATACTTAATGATGAAGATCAAAGACCACAATCTTCAGTATGGATTGCATCTCAATGTAAAGAAAACAAAAATCCTCACCACTGGACCAATAAAAAACATTCTTTTCAATGGAGAAAAGATTGAAGTTGTCAAGGACTTCATTCTTCTTGGATCAACTATCAGCACTCACGGAAGCAGCAGTCATGAAATCAGATGACTGTCGAGGTCCTATGTCGGGGTCCAGCCTCGACAAGGAAGTGTGGGTGTCATGAAGAAGGGAGATCTGGCGGCAAAAGGGATAGAGAAAGAGAGAGATGAAATATATACAAAAAAGACAGGCACACAGATATGATGCAAGCTGGCAGGTAGGCAGATCTGCAAACATATT
>NW_006408539.1:13526557-13528955 GCF_000296735.1 Chrysochloris asiatica
TGTTGGAAGAAATGCAGCCAGAGTGCTCCTTAGAGGCCAGGATGGCCAAACTTCGTCTTTCATACTTTGGACATATTGTAAGGAGAGACCAGTCACTGGAAAAGGATATCATGTTTGGTAGGGTGGAGGGTCAGAGAAAATATAAGAAGACCCCCAGAGAGATGGATTGGCCAAGTGGCAGCATCAATGGGCTCAAGCGTGGCAACAGCTGTAAGGTTGGCCCAGGACCGGGAAGTGTTTTGTTCTGTTGCGCATAGCGTCACTATGAGTCAGTAGCAACTCGATTGCACCTAACAACAACAACAACTTATCATGGAGTCCTGGTTGGCACTGTGAGTTAATTTGCCAGACAGCAAAGCCATTTGAACTGCAAAGTCAGCAGTTCAAGCTCACCAGCTGCTGCTTGGAAACTCTATACAGGGTCGCTATGGGTCAGAATCGACTCAACGGCACTTAATAACAACAAAAACAACTTATCAGTATAAGGACTCTTGGTGTGAACTCCTGGTCTGGCATTGCAGGTTAATGCACTGGACTGCAAAGTCTGTTTGAATCGTAAAGTTGTCAGTTCAAGCTCACCAGCTGCTTTTTGGAAACCATATTCAGGATCGCTATGTGTTGGAACCAACTCGACAGCACTTAACAACAACAACATATCAGTATGGGGTTCAGTGGCTCCATAGGATAAGCCCTTAGCTGCAAACCCCAAGATCAGCAGATCAAACATATCAGTCATTTCCAGAAATCCTATACAAAGTTATTATAAGTCACAACCAACTAGATGACATTTAACAACACTTATCAGTGAGGGAGTCCTGTGGCACTGTAGGATAAGCACTGGACTGTTAGACACAAGGTCAGCAGTTTGACCAATCATTCCCCTTGAAAAAGATGTGGCTTTCTGCTCCCAAATGATTTAAGCCTCTGAAACCGTATAGAAGATCTGTAAGAGTTGGAGCGGACCCAACACTAACAACAGCAATACATACAATTTATCAGTAAATGGTATATATTATCTGAAAAATACAATATTATTTATGCAATCTCTTCTACTGCATATTACATGAGCATACTAGAGGAGCTTTGAGCTTGTGTTTTGGGTGTTTAATAAAACAGCTGAATGAATTCATGAAAAACTAGGAACCAGAAGTTGTGTCATCCCTCAAATCACTTGGCTTCAATTTAGGCCTGCAGCTTTCTTATTTTCCTTGTTATCTGGAACCACAAGACCATATTTGCACAAAATTCATAACCTCCTCTTATTTCACCAGGAAAAAGAAGACTCAAATTCATTAGCAGAAGCTCAAGGCTGATTTCTATGCAGTTAAGATCAGAAGTGCCTCTATCTTCTAACCTTCCTACCAATTCTGATATGATCAGTAACTTCCCACGGGACTTTTTACTTCTCTGAGGGGGGTTGATAATTCATTACAGTTCTCACACAGAACTCACAGACCATATTCACAATTATGGAGTTTATTAGGGAAGTTAACTGGTTAAATTTCTAGACCTGAAATACACAGGACACAGTTCTTGGATAGAGACAGCCTCTTCTCAGCCATGCTCAAAGACATGCCCCTCTCTAGTCCTTGGCCTCTCAACCACATGGCCCCCTGGCCTCTGCCCTGCTACGGCAATGTTACAAACCTCTTTTAAGGCTACTGATACATGCCCAAGGGCACTCTACTCCACTATAAGACTCAGCCTGAAGACTCTCAGTTCTAGTTCCATGAGTCTGCAAACCTACCGCCCCAGTAAGTGTCTGGAGATACCTGAGTCGACAAGCAGGCCTCTTGTCTGAAGACTCTCAGCTTTATTAGCTTCATTGGTCGGGAAGCCTGCTGCTCTGTCTCAGGCTCTGTCTCTTCTGTTGCTGCCACTTTTCTGCCATTTCTCTGCTGCTTGTCTAGTATCACAGCTTTCTGTCACTGTGTCAATGAGTTTCAGTGGGCAGGGAACTTAAGGTCTAAAGGATGTGTTCCATTCCTGGGTCTTCTTACTTGATGGTAGTATAATCCCCCTTCCATCTTCTAAGATGTCTCATTTTATACTTAAAAGGATGAAAAATGGACCAATCTCCTCATTAGATTTCCAAGTTCCTACAATCACAACTGTATTAATAATCACTCATAATTGAATCATATTATCAGCATCTTCTCCCACCTTTCGTTGCCCAGATCCATCACTAAAAGTGGAATACACTCAATCCACGTGGTCCCAGACAATTGTTTGGAAGGAGTTATAAAGACTATGGCTTGCTGTGCTGTTAAGTGGCACTGAGTCAGTTATAACTCACGGTGACCCTGTATAGGGTTTCTAAGCCTATAAATCTTTGCAGGAACAAAAGCTTCATCTTTCTCCTGAGGAGCGGCTGGTGGGCTTGAGCTGCCAATCTTGT
>NW_006408539.1:13530299-13570495 GCF_000296735.1 Chrysochloris asiatica
GTATTTCGACACTTAAGTTATATGTACAGTTTTATCAGCACACAGGGTCCATTGTTGTTGTTGTTAAGTACTGTGGAGTTGGTTCTGACTCATAGCGACCCTGCACAGGGCTTCCGAGGCTGTAAATCTTTACGGGAGCAGAACGCTTCATCTTTCTCTCGCGAAACCGCTAGTAGTTTCGAACTGCCGACCTTAAGGTTTGCAGCCCAATTCGTAACCATTACACTACCAGAGCTCCATAGACCAAACATAGACCATAACCATAAGCAGAGCTCCATAGACCAAACAATTTACATTGATTCTAGATCTAACAAACTGCTCCTTGATAAACTCAGAAGGTCCTTAGGAATTACTCAACATATGAAGATTTAAGCAAGGATTTCATTGTTGGTGGTGGTGGTGGTAGTCTGCCATGGAGTCAATTCCAATTTATAGCAACACAGTATAGGGTTCTGAGGCTGTAAATCTTTACTGGAGTAGTAAATCTCCTCTTCCTCTCACAAAGCACCTGGTGGACTCAAACTTCTGACCTTGCAATTAGCAGCCCAACGTATAATCCATTTTGCTACTAGGGCTCGTTAAGGGTTTTGTTGTTGTTGTTAAGTGTCGTCGAGTCAATTCCGACCCATAGCAATCCTGTATAGGGTTTCCGAGGAGCAGCTGATGAGCTTGAACCGCCGATCTTGCAGTTCAAACGGCTTTACAGACCGGCGCATTAACCCACAATGTCACACCAGGACTCCATTAAGGATTTTGTTGTTGTTGTTATGTTCTGTGGAGTCGGTTCCGACTCATAGTGACCCTGTACAGGGTTTCTGAGGGTGTATATCTTTACGGGAGCAGAAAGCCTCATCTTTCTCCAGAGGAACAGCTGGTATTTTCAAACTGCTGGCTTTGAGGTTCGCAGCCCGATTAGCAACCACTTAAGGACTTTTAGCTGCCACTAAATGTAAAAATAAATAAAATGCCAAATAGTTGATATTTCTGGTTAACTGAAAAATATAATAAATTTGAAGCACACTGTTCAACATTTCATTCTATTTCTGACTCTCATTATTATCTAAGGAATACAGAAAAGGCTTGAAGAACCAAAAGATGCTGCTAAATTCTACTTTGCAACTCTCTTTGAATCTCAGTCTAAAGAAATGCAGGTCGGTACATTCTTGAAAGTTCAGCATCTTTTCCCTTGTGTTGCTTTGAGTCTGTGCCATTGATGCTGCAAGTTGGAACTTGCAAAGGAAATAAAACATGATCAGTTATTTAAACATAAAAGGATGTTTGCTTAGAGCTAAATAACACTACTGTATTAAATAATGAAGATGTTAAAAAATGAAAAAGAAAACGGTCAGTTATCTTCACTGTTGTCACTAAGGCAACATTAATATGGAAAGTCCCAATATCAAAAATAGAAATGTCTTGAGTGCTGAAATTTGGAAGGCCTTAGGAAATTGGATTTCTGCAATTCAAACATCATGTGAGAGAAACAACGATGCAGGGCTCTACAATGTATCTGGAAGAGTTCACCTGATAAGTGAGTGGAGATGGACGATCCTAAACATAAGAAGACATGATTTCCAGTCTTGGAAATGATACACATACATTGACCTCACAGCCTGACACTATGGGTTTCAATCGGCAAATTCATTTGTTTAATCATTGTTGTTGTTATTTGTTGTTAGGTGCCATTGAGTCGGTACAGACCCATAACGACCTTATGTAGAATGAAACACTGCCCGATCCTGGGCCAACCTCACTACTGTTGCCACGCTTGAGTCCATTAATGCTGCCACTTAGCCAATCCATCTTGTGTGAGTGCCAAAAAAGAGACTTCTTCTTTCTTATTTTTCACATTCACTGTATGTCAAATACAATTTTATCAGTACACAGGGTCCATAGACCAAACAATTTACAGTGATTCTAGATCTAACAAACACAAGTCATCCAATTTCTGTCACCATCATTAGATGGCTGTTAAACCATGGTGTGCATGGACAGAGCTTTCATAAACTGCTTAGCCTGTGGATTTAGAGTCTTCAGGAATAACAATAACCAATAATGTACTCTGGAAAACTGATAAATGTATAAACATCTAGTTTACAGATCATATCTGAATTAAGTGTACAATTAACAAATATCTGGTTGAGAAAGCATTATAGTTATCTGGACTGGGTATACATTTTAGTTAATTTCAATAGATTAGAACAGGTAGTTTCTGTTCAACCCAAAGTAACTTTTCCTATTCTCACTGCTTATAGGTGGAAAGTTGATCATATAATCAGTGTAAGAAGACCAATATACATGCTTATCATTAATCAATTTCCTCATCTTCAAAAGGTGGGACTCATAGCAGATGAAATTTCATCCTTTATAGTTCCAGTCTTCCTTAATGCAAAAAACCCTAGTAATCAAACTTCAACCACAAGCCCTTAATTCAAAATCTTGCAGATTTTGTAAATTAGATTCCTTATTCTTAGTCTCCCCACACCCTACCCCTCATTAAAGCAGGTATTTACATTTTTCACTAGAAAAAGAAAAAAATTACCAGAGAGAAAAACAATAAGGATACAGTTTCACATATTCATGTCTGACACTTGCAGAATCAGAATTCTCAATGAATATTACAAGGAGAGGTCAGATAGTTTAGCTTTGATACAAGGAAACGTTTTAAAAATTCTAATTAGATGAAAAAGGAATATGGTTTTGTAAATTAAATTTTGCAATTGCTTCAGTTTCAAATTTCCCTTCTGTTAAATAGTATTAAAAAAAAAATCTTCTGTGGTGTGCTAATACTGATGCTTTTTATCTGCTAGGTTCTGAAAAATTGCTGATTAAAAGAAAGAAATCTCCTGAAAAGAGGGAAACTTAATTAATTCCCATGAACAATTAAAAAAGATGATTTGCATATTTTAGCCTATTGGAGGGAAAACTGTCAAACAGGAAAAGTTTAACAATAATCACATGCTGAGAAGGAGTGGAAATAGAAGCATTAACTGCCCTTCTTGTTTTTCCTGAAGCCAGAGGTAGCATTCCAGAGACTTCTTAGCATGCCCTCCAAAGTGACCTTGTTTACCACACCTCTGTACTGAGACAGGTGTTTATTACAGGTGCTCCATCCAAGAAAAATTAGGAACACAGAAATATCCGTATCTGGTGATGAGGCATGAAAAGACTGAATGAAAACTCAAAGCTAAATTTGAAGTATTTGACAAGCTTTCTTTGAAAAGTTGACTCCAGAACTTTACTTTGTTGCCTAGTTTCTGGTACATGTTGTTGTTAAGTGTTGTTGAGTCTGTTCTGACTCAGCAACCATGTATAGGGTTTCCAAGCAGTCCTGGTGTGGCTCTGTGGGTTAATGCACCAGACTGCAAAGACATTTCAACTGCAAGGTCGGTGGTTCAAGCTCACCAGCTGCTCCTCAGAAACTCTATACAGGGTCACTATGGGTCGGAATCGACTCGAAGGCACTTAACAACAACAACAACTGATAAGTTTAAACTGCTGACCTTGTGGATCAATCCGGCCTTTCAGTCCAGTGCTTATCCTACAATACCACACCCATAGATTACAAGTGTATTGCTGTTGTTAAGTGCCATTGAGTCAATTCCAACCCATAGCAATGTTGCATAGGGTTTCCAAAGAGAAGCTGGTGAGCTTGAACCACCAGTCTTGCAGTTCAAATGACTTTGCAGTCTAATGCATTAGCCCACAGTGTATAGGCTCTACTAAAATTTACTTGTTAGGATTGTAATGATTGGAAGAACGCATTTTTTAAAAAATGTTTTATTGTGAATTATGTGATAGTTTACATCCTAGCATATATCGTTTCCTTGCCATGGTTACAATCCCCTCCATGCATCATCAACCAACCAAAGGGTGTACCCTGTAAATCTGCCCCCTAGTCTTCAGCACATAGCCCCTCTCCCTCTCTGGGTCTAAAGTCCCCAGCCACTCCTCTCTACATCATGGTCTCTGCCTCCATCTCTGGCTTCACTGCTTCTCTGAGTAGGTTCCCACTCTCCGCTCTTCTCCCTTGATGGTCCCAGGGATCTATGCTCCTAGACTGCAAAGTTAATCACTACCCTCCTTTTGCTACAAAACGTCTGCCTTTACATTTCCAACCCTCACAATCAGTCCTGGTAACAATTATTCACTATTGTATCACAAGAGACCTATCCGTATCTCCTTTCATCAGCCCCACCCAAATAGATTGGATGCTACTCAGTGGAGATTCTACCTTCCTCCATGCCCTCTGGATCTAGGTTCCCTCTTGAAAGCTTGTAAGACAGTCGCTTCTTACTTTTGTATTCCCTCCACCCCCCACCCCCCCATTTTGGGTAGCCAATGTCCAAGTTGCCCATCCCTGTCTACTCTGTGTATGGAGGGGGTGGTAATGATCCTCGCTGTAAAGATTTGTTCCCTCTTTTGAGCTACTGCATCCATAGGTGTAGGTCAAGTTCATCAAATTGGATCAGATTACTCTTTTTTTTTTTTTTTTTTTCCTTTTCTTTCTTCTAGTTGAGCTCTGATCATCCAGTCATTGAAGCCAGGTCAAATAGGCATTATCTGCAAGGGTGGGTGTTCTTGTGCATATGTCCTCTCTTCTATCAGCTGGACGCTTCACTCTCTACTCTAGTCCTCTGTGACCATGTCACTGACTCTGGGCCCAAGAGTCCCCAGGTCTTGCCACACTGCTAGCCAACCAGGTCTCCACCCAGGTTCACAGGAGTCTATTGAACATTGTAGGGCTTAGCTCACAGCTTCACTGCTGTTTTTCCCTCTCTTCCCCTTATCGGTGACGATTGTGGTAACCAAGCATGGCGCTTGTCTGCTTGTGTATTCCTATTGAGTCTTAGTCTTAGAAGGGGGTTTGCCCTAAGGGAACCCAACCCCTTGCCTTGATGTCTCCTGGGTGAGCAACTTGCTTGTTCTTATAGTAATCAGTCGGACTGCCATTATTGTTTTGTATTTTTCCTGTTGGTCTTTCTTTCAAGAAGTATCTTCTGTTCTTCTAGCCACTCCAGGCTGGTCTGCTTGTCCTTTCAAGTGGAAATTCCCACCTCTGAAGAGAATGCATTTTTCTAGAGTAGTTTCCCACATATAGAAAACACTCATTATTTGACATCTTGTGACATCACACGTTTAAATAATAAATACCCATTTTTTAATTGAGCTGTCTTTTTCTCTAGAGGTGTTTTAGTTTTCTATAGATTATGGAGTTTAGACTTTTGTTTGATATATCATTGAAAAGTTTTTTCTCACAGTCTATGGGCTCTCTTTTTATTTTTTTGATGAAATATTTTGATGCATGGTGGTGGTTGTGTGTCATAGAACTGGTTCTGACTCCTAGCAACCCTGAATAGGGCTTCATAGGCTGTAAATCATCACAGGAGTAGAATACTTAATTTTCTACTGCTGGTAATTTTGAATTGCTGACCTTGGGATTAGTAGCCGACTCGTAACCACTATGATACAAGAGCATATAAGTGCAGTTTTTAGGAGATACCAGTCAACTATTTTGTGTTCTGCTGTTTGTATGTTTCTAGTCATGTTTGATAGTGTTTTTATATCATGCATCAGGGCCCCTAAGTTTGTCCCTATTTTTTAATTCATGATGTTTATAGCTCTTGGTTTTACATTTAGGTCTTTAGTCTACATTAACTTTGATTTTGTATATGGTGTGAGATATAAGTCTTGTTTCATTTTACAGTTTGCCAGCATTTGTTGAAGAGACTATCACTTCTCCATTTAATGTTTTTTGGCCGTTTGTCAAAGATTAGCTGACTTTAAGTGGATGGATTTACTTCTGAATTTTCAATTCTGCTCAATTGATCTACATATCATTTATTGTACTAGTATCAGGGTGTTTTTGACCGCTGTGACTGTGCAGAAGAATTTTAGATCTGGATGTGAGAAGTGTCCAAATTTGTTCTTCATTTTAAGTAAGGATTTGTTTACCTGAGGTAAGTTTCTTTCCTCATAAAGTTAGTGATCAGTTTCTCCATCTCTTTAAAGACTCATGTTGGAATCTTGATTGAAATTGCAGTTAATCTATATTGCTTTGGATAGCATTAACATTTTCACAATGTTAAGTCTTCCTATCCATGAGCATGGTATATTCTTCATTATTTTAAGTCTCTTTGGGTTTCTTGTAGTAGTGTTTTATATAGGAATTTGTATAGGTCTTTTGTTTGACTAAATTTAGTCCTAAATATTTCATTGTTTGGGTGACTTTTATAAATGGTATTATTTTCCAGGTTTCCTGTTCAGAGCTCTCTTTATTAGTGTAAAGGAATCCAACTAATTTTTGTATTTTGATCTTGTACAAACAGATCTGTGTTGGAAGAAGTGCAGCCAGAGTGCTCCTTCGAGGCCAGGATGGCCAAATTTCGTCTCTCATACTTCAGACATATTGTCAGGAGAAACAAGTCGCTGGAGAAGTATATCATGTTCGGGAAGGTGGAGGGTCAGAGAAAAAGAGGAAGACCTCTATTGAGATGGATTGGCAAAGTGGCAGCATCAATGGGCTCAAGCATAGCGACAATTGTGAGGTTGGCCCAGGATCGGGCAGTGTTTCGTTCTGTTGTACATAGGGTCACTATGAGTCAGTACGGACTTGATAGCACATGACAACAACAGCCCTGACTGTTGACTCTTTGTATATTGACCTAGTATACTACAACCTTGATAAATCTGCCTATTAGTCCTAGTTTGATTTTTTTACAGTGCATTTCCTAACATGATGTCATCTGCATTTTTTATTGTTCTCAGCTGTTATCAATAGAGATGAGCAAAGAACAAAATGTCACATTGTTGATTCATCAGTGTTAATTAACTAAGGGACATGGAACATATGTTTCCAAAGGTGCTTCTCTTTCAGAACTCTGCTTGGATATTGACAGATCTTAACTACAGATTAAAATGAGATCCCCTTAGTTTAATTGAGTCAGTACCAACTTGATAGCACCTAACAACAACAAATGGGTCAGAATCGACTTGATGTCACTTAACAACATAAGGGAGAGATGCAGACGATGATGCATTTTTTTTTTTTTTTTTTACATTAAATAATGAATGCCTTGCATAGGTAACCTGATATGGAGAAAGGTGTGATGTGACAGCGATTAATTTCTAGAAATGTGAAAGAAAACAAGATCAGCCTTTTGTTCCAGGACTTCATGAAGCAAAATAAGACAGGGATTTTGTACTTTTTCTTTTTAAACAATGTTACAATTAACGTCATCAATAATGTTAAAGCAAACAATGAGATAGTAATTTTTTCTCTCTCTCTCTTAAAATAAATACCCTTTTAGTGGTGCTTGTTCCAAGAACGAAACAGCAGATGTATGATGGTTGTAAATATGATTAAATAGCTTGACTAACAAGAAACATGGAGTCTGACTCTAACACTTTATTCTTTAACTTCATATTTGAGAGATGAGGTTTATTTAAGTTATGATGACAAATAATCGAATAAATATTCATCTAAGCATCACCCAGCTTAAGATATAGAACATTATTAGTAATTTATGAGTTCCCCATGAGTCCTTTGGGAGCCCATAATCTTGTGAATTACAGACTTATCTTTCTTGTGTCGTAAACATAATCACTGCTAACTTTGTATTATTCCATTTTGAGCTGTTTGAATTTTATGTTAATATTAATATTCCTGTGATTTATTATTTTGCTCATTCTTTTTAAAAATATCTTGTGAAATGTACTTACCTTTATGCATGCATCTATGCTTGATTTGTTTTCACTATTGCATAGTATTCTATCACATGAACATATATCCATTTATTCTCTCTTATTTTCAGAGGACATTTGAGTTGTTTCAAGTTTTCTTACTGAGACAAAATTGTCTGTGCACATTCTGAGCTAAAAATCAGATTTCCTTTTGTCACATATTAATATATACATGTTCCAAGATCATTGATTCAATGGAGATACCAAGTTTCCAATAAATTTCTTGTCTGTTTTTACATTTGATATTCCATCATTCTGGTGATAAACAAATAGCATTGTTTTGCAGTCACCTTTCTTTTCTTTTTGTTTCATTCCTGAAAGATATTTTTTGTTGTTGTTGAATATAGGATTGTGAGTTGAAAAGTCTTGACTTTAAGAATAATGTTTCCATTTCTGGCTGCTTCCATGGTTTCTGATGGGAAATCCAGTCATTCAAATGATTCTGTCTAATAAACTGTCTCTCAATACCTCTCCTCAAGTGTCGTTGCTTGTTTGTTTATTTTACTGAGATGTATTCCAACATGGTTTTCTTTTATTTTATCCTGTTTGGGTTTTTGCTGAGATGTTTGAATCTATAAACACATGCATTGCAAACCCTGAGTATTCAGACTTTATTTCTTTGATTCCTACCCGTGGTTCTTTTCCTCTCTTTCTGGGACTCTAATTACATGTCCACTTAACTTTTCATATTAGCGTACAGATTCCAGATGTTTATGTTTTTATCAATCTCTGCTATTAAAACAAAACAAAAAAAAATCATTTTTTCTCTGTCTACCACAGATTGGGTAATTTTAAAAATCTGTCTTTAAATTTACTCACTAAAGAGTCATACCCAACTTGGTGTTGTTAAGTGCTATTGAGTCGGTTCTGACTCATAGCAACCCTGTATAGGGTTTCCAAGGAGCAGTTGGTGGGTTTGAATTGCCAAACTTGTGGTTTGCAGTGCAGTGCTGAACCTATAATGCCACATCAGAGTAGTAGCTCATATATTGACTAGTTTAGCTCACATATTGTATATGTGAAATTTCTATTTGCCTGTTTTATATACTTTCTAGTTCTATGCTTTGATTTCCTATGTTTTCCTTTACATAAGGAAGCATTATTATAATGACTGTTTTAAAGCCTTATCTGGTCATTAGAACTTCTGGGTCAATTTGTGTTGGTATTTGTTGATTTTTCTTCCCCTTAATAATTGGTTACATTTTCCTCGTCTTTTGTATGTCTAGTATGCAAACTGTCTTATATAGCTTCTGTGTCCTCTTATACACTTCTGGAGAATGTTGATGTTTCTATGTTGCCAATTAACCCAGTTAGCTTCAGACGACAATGTTTTCTCTCTACTTAGTCAGTGGTTTCAATCTCAGTGAAATTCACCAAGCCTTTGTACTACTGGTTTGGATCTTCCCCATTCATTCATAGATCAGAGGTTAACCTGTGTAGGCTCACACTCAGAATTAGAGGATCTTTTGTTTGTCTTTCTGTGAGCAGGGATTCTCCCATACACAATCTGGCCCCAGAGGGCCGTTTTTCCTGATTTCTCTTTCCAGAATAATGGAATTGATTTTCTCGTATAAAACATATATGAACATGATGTGATAATCTTTTTATGTATTGCTAGTTTTATTTGCTAATATCTTGTTAAACATTTTTCCATCTGTGTCTGTGAGATATATTTAAAAAAACAGAAAAACCCTCTTAAAACTCAATATCAAGGATAATAAATCAAAGAAAAATTTAAACAGATTTTTCATAAAGGAGAATATAAATATGGCCAATAAGCACATGGAAAGATGCTCAAAATTATTAAGTAACAGAGAAATTAAAACCACTATGAAATCTTGCTACATACTCCCTCTTGTTGTTAAGTTTCATCCAGTCAGTTCTGACCCAAGAAGCAGCTGGTGAGCTTGAACTGCGGGCCTTGCAGTTCAAACCAACTTTACAGTCCAGCACATTAACTCACAGCGCCACACCAGGACTGCACATACTCTATTTACTAGTTGAGTGTGATCAAGTCGATTCTGACCAATAGTGATCCTGTATAGGGTCTCCAAGGAGTGGCTGGTGAGCTTGAACGGCTGACGTTGTGATTCAAAGTGGCGTTGCAGCCTAGCTCATTAACCCACAGCACCACATCAGGACTCCACATACTCCCTAGTATGGCTAAAACTTCACACACACACACACACATAAAGACTGGAAAGCTCAATTATTGGCAAGCATGGAGACAACTCTTGTATGCTACTGGTAGAAACACAAAATCGTATTTCCCACAATCATTATCTCACTGTGGGTTCTGATTCACAGCAGTTCTGACGTGTAGCGACACGTATTTGACTCAAAGTGATACTGTACAAGGTTTCTGAGGCTATAAATCTTTACAGGAGCGGAAAGCCTCGTCTTTCTCTCTCAGAGCAGCTGGTGGGCATTGAACTGCTGATCTTGTGGTTAACAGTCCAATCTCCAAGTCATTATACTGAGTAAAAAGAAGCAAGACATTTAATAAACAACACATGGTACCTTTCCATTTATGTAAAATTCTAGAAAATAAAAACTAACCTGTAATGACAAAATGTAGATGGATCTGTCATGTGGAACTGGGAGCAAAGAAAAGGCTGAACTACAAAGCACCATGAGGAAGCATCCAAAAGTGATGGGTATGTTCAGTATCTTTGTCATGGTCATCAAACTGTGAATGTTTAATGGTGGTGGTGTGCCATTGAGTCAGTTACAACTAATAGTAACAGCGTACAGGGTTTCTGAGGCTGTAAATCTTTACAGGAGCAGAATGCCTCATCTTTCTCCCATGGAGCAACTGGTAGATTCGAACTGCTGACCTTATGGTTAACAGTCCAGCTCATAATCTACTATGCTACCAGGGCTCCTTGCACATATTTAATGGATGCAGTTTATTGTACATAAATTATCCCTCTATAAGTTTGAAAATATGTATGTAAATCCAAAGCAACTTTATAAGTTAATGATTGAAAATGTATGTGCTTTAGTTAAAGCAAATCTCACATTTCAGTAACTTTTGGGAGAGCTAAACAAGTAGAGGCTTTACACAAGATTGATCCCTTATCTATCTTGCCAAACTCTGTTTTAAATTTTCTCAGGTCCACAGGACATGGCACATGCAGAAATGGAACTTTCGCCTTTTATCAAGCATTATTACCTTCGCCTGGAATCTTCAACTCTTTGTGAACCTACAGAATCCCAACTTTTTCTTCAAGCTCTGTCTAAAGGTATCTTCTTTTTAATCTTTTCCTTTCTGCTGCTTGGATACTGACAGACCCTGCCTCTAATGGCCCTTGGTTTCTTGTGAACTTCTCTCATGTTTTTGCACACTGTCTTTGCATTATCCCAGAGGAAGTTATATGGCTGTTAACCATCCTCATGAGACTAAGTTCATTAAGGTCTGACTAAGTGCTTTGGGCTCCAAAACAAGGATAAGAACTTAAGGCAGAAAGCAAATTAAATGAAATTTAAACCTAATTAGGTTCAAACTTCATTAATTCAGATCCAGGTCCAATTTTCCTATTGTAAGCTTCACAGGGGAATGATGGGCAGTAGAATCTGGAAAGGCTTGAGAAAGTCAACCAAGAAGAAGGAAACTTCAGAGGGAAACTTCAACTTACCTTTGAAAAGCATAAGTACCTTTTTTTTTTTTTAACCTTAAATAAAGGGTAAAGTTTCTTATTCATGGCCTCTAACAGAAGTCAGTTTGAGGACTAAGATGTGCCTGACACAAGGCATGGTGATTTCAATAGCCTCATATGCATGTGAAAGTTGGACAATGAATAAAGAAGATGGGAGAAGAATTATTAAAAGTAACATGGAGAACTAGAATATCTGAGAACCCTAGACTAGACTCATGGAAAGAGAAATGTTGTGTGCTGACCTGCTGGAGACTGGTTTGCAAAATATGTATGCCCTTTGATTGTTTAAATGATTATATGTTCCTGTGTGTTTTTGTGTACATCAAAAAAGGAGATTGTAATCATTACAATGAACCAAGATGTGATTGGTTGATGCAAATCTGCAATGTAGACTATCACTCAATTCACAATAAAAGCTTTAAATAAATAAATAAAACAACTTAATAGCCAAAAAATAAAAAAAAGTACTGTGGACTGCTGGAAGAGCAAACAGATCTGTGTTGGAAGAAGTACATCCTGAATACTCCTTAGAACCAGGATGGCCAAACTTCAGACATATTCTCAGGAGAGACCAGTCCTTGAAAAAGAACATCAAGCTTGGTAAAGTGGGGGATCAGCTGAAAAAAGGAAGACCCCAATAAGATGGATTAGGCACAGGACGATCAAGCAGTGTTTCACTGTGTTGTGCATAAGGTCGCTATGAGTTGGAACTGACTCGAGGACACCTAACAACAACACCATAAGTCTGTTATAAATACATGGAGATTCTCAAAAAGATAAACAACTTCATTTTAAAAGATTACACAGAGATACTCAACTTTTGGTAGGGAATTTAAAATATCAGAAGAATCTCCCCAACATCATGATTTCTACTAATGCATGGTTGCCATTTTCTCTAGCTAATGATGCCCTGTTCCCGACATTCAGCCTTTAGTCTTGGCTTTGGGACAATACCATGGAAAAATGGAAGTTGCCCTTAAGCAGAGAACCAGCCTTTTGATCTGGGGAGTTCAGGCTCCAATGAATGTGCTCTCTGAATGTGGAGGTTAATATAGAGTTTTTCTCTGATGCTTCAAGGCCAGAGCAAGGACAAAATAACTTTGTATGGCCGGCTGTAGTTGTACACAGAGTACTGTCATAGGGTAATTCTTCCTAATTGATCACGAGAGTCCATCTTTCCTCCAATAGTAATGAAAACAGTGTTGATAATGCATGCTGGGCTCTAACTAAGGTCTTTACACTATTGTTTGTCGAAAATGATGCAGCACACATATTATTTTGGGAGCAGAGAGGTTGAATTTAATCAGTGCCTTTTGTTTTCTTGCTATTTGCTTTGATTGCTGCGGTTTAGCTGTTTGGCTCTGTTGAGTCATTATGTGTTCCTCCCTTCTCTTTGTTTCATTAGCATCTTTATTTTATAATTTCTTTATTCTTTGAGCAGTGGCACACAGTGCTTAAATGATTGGTCTGTTCCAAAATTTCTTTCTCTTTTTTCTCTCTCAGAAACTTTTATTTCTAATGAAAGTAGTTTAAACAAAGCTGTCGTACATTTTGGAATTTTTTTTCTTTATCTGTGGGAGAGTAGCACATTATTGAATGATGTTGAAAATAATGAAACTTAGGCAACTCTCTTTTAGGTAGCATGTGTTAGATTGATTGCATAGATGACCCCTTTGTGTGACTTTGTTTGACTGTGCATGACTTTGCAGCTTCTCTCATCTTGACGTTGAGTCACACCCCCGCTTCTTGACATGGCTTGTCAATAAAATGAGGCTGAAGTTACATTTCCAACTTTAAGGCTAAAAACTTTCATGGATTCCTGCATCTCCAAGAAGATTAAGCCTGGCCTAGCCCACTGGAGGAGTCCTAGTGTGACGCTATAGGATAAACAATGAGCTGCCAGCTGCAAAGTTGGTAGTTCAAACTCACTAACCACTCCTCGGAAACCCTAAACAGGGTCCATATGTGTCTGACCTAACTCGACAGCACTTAACACCAACCATAGCAGCCAATTGGATGGAGGAATCGGAGTCCACGTGAAAGAGAGATGCATATTCTCAGCAGAGATCATCCTAAACCAGCCAGTCTTCAGCCAATCCACAAACTGACTACAAGTGCATGAGCACGTCTAGTCAAGACCAGCCTCACCTTCTCGGCAGAACTATGAGGATGATCCATAGACTCAGAGCACTCGGACCTACTACTAAGCTACTGTGTCTATTTGTTATGCATGGTTATTAGGGTATTATGAGACTGATACATCAAATTTCTTTATTCCATTACTGCACACACACACACACACACACACACTCTCTCTCTCTCTCTCTCTCTCTCCCCAAAGTATTTCAAGTATCTCTTCAACACCATACAAAAGCCAAGTAATGAGCTAAAGCTCTGATAGCAATAATAGCAATAATAATAATATCAATAATCCTGCCCTCCGCTCACATGTTCAAGTGGGAGACAGAGAAAAGAGCCACTCAACATTTATAATAGAATTGTTAAGTGTTACAACGGGTGAACACAGGGTGCCAAGGAAACCCAGAGAGGGTTACTTAACTCAAAAATGTATCAAGGTAAGCCTCCTAGCAGTGGCTGCAACATGTGTGAGATCTTGAATTAAGATGAGTAGGAGCTGTTGTTGTTGTTGCTGTCAGGTGCCATCCAGCCATTCTGACTCTTAGTGACCCTATGAACAACAGAATGAAACACAGGATGACCCTGTGCCATCCTCACCATTGTGGTTATGTTTGAGCCTACTGCTGCTGCCACTATCTTGTTGAGGGTCTTCCTCTTTTTTTGCTGACACCCCACTTTACTAAGCATGTTGTCCTTTTCCAGGGACTGGTCCCTCCTGATAATATTTCCAAAATATGAGAGATGAAGTCTCACCATCCTGACTTCTTAGGAGCATTTTGGCTGCACTTCTTCCAATATAGATTTCTTTGTTCTTCTGGCAGTCCATGGTTCTTTCAGTATTTTTCACCAACACCATAATTCAAATGCATCAATTCTTTTAATTTCTCCCTGATTCATTTTCCAATTTTTACTTGCATATGAGGTTATTGAAAACACTATGGCTTGGACCAGGTGCACCTTAGTCCTCAAACTGACATCTTGTGCTCTTCAATACTTTAAAGAAGTCTTTTGCAACAGATCTTCTTAATGTGATAGGTAGTTTGATTTGTTGATTGCTGCTTTCCTAAGTGTTGATTGTGGATTCAAGCAAAATTAAGTGTTTGACAACTTCAATAATTTCTCCATTTATCTTGATGTTGTTTATTGGTTCAGTGGTGAGGAATTTTTTTTATTTACATTGAGGTGCAAACCATACTGTAGTCTTTGATCTTCATCAGTATTATAAGTCTTCCTGGCAACCAGCATGTAAGGTTGTGTTATTTGCACATAATAGGTTGTAACTGAATCTTCCACCAACCCTGAGGGCATGTTCTTCATATAATCCAGGTTTTCATATAATTTGCTCAGCATACAGATTGAATTCATATGGTGAATCAACACAAACCTAGCACATACCATTCCTGGTATTTAATAACTCATTATCCCCTTGTGCTATTCTAACTCTTGCCTCTTGGTTTCTGTACAGGTTCCTCATAAATACAATTAAGTATTCCTGAATATCTATTCTTTAAAATGTTAGACATAGTTTGTTATTATTCACACAGTTGGATGCTTTTACATATTCAATAAAGTATAAGTAAACTTCTTTCTAGGATTCCCTACTTTTAGCCAAGATCCATTTTATGTTAGCAATGATAGCTCTAATGCCATGTTCTCTTCTGAATTTGGCTTGAATTTATGGCAGCTCCCAGTTCATGTACAGTTGCAACCATTTAAAAATTGTCTTTAGCAATATGTTACTTTTATGTGATGCTAATGATGTTGTTCGATGCTTCTTGTATTTTGTTGTGTTAACTTTCTTTGGAATGGGCACACATAAGAAACTCTTTAACATAGTGCTGCCTTTCAGTGCCTTTCAATGCCTGCAGTGCAGTTTGGACTTCTTCCTTCAATACCACAGGTTCTTCATCATATGCTACCTCTTGAAACAGTTGAGCATCTACCAATTATTTTTGGTTCAATGACTCTGTGTATTCCTTCCATCTTCTTTTGATGCTTCCTGCATCATTCAATATTTTGCCAATATAATCGTTCAGTATTTCCTGTAAAGACTTGAATTTTTCTTCAATTTTTCAGCATGAGAAATAATGAGTGTGTTCTTCCCTTCTGGGTTTTCTAACCCCAGGTCTTTGCACATTTCATTATAATAGTTGCCTGTGTCTTCTCTAACTGCCCTTTGAAATTTTCTTTTCAGCTCTTTTACCTCCTAATTTCTTCTATTTGCTTTAGCATCTCTTCACTGAAGAGCAAGAGACTCTTCTGACATCCATTTTGGTCTCTTTCTTCTTTTTTTGTCTTCTTAATGGCATTTTCCTTTCTTCCTGCATGATGTTCTTGTTATCCCATACCTCTTCTGGTCATTAGTGTCTAATTCACCAAATCTAGTCTTGAGATAATCTCTAAATTCATGTGGGATATGTTCATAGTTATATTTGGCTCTCATGGACTTGTTTTAAATTTTTTCAGCTTCAGTCTGAACTTGCTTATGAGCAATTGATGGTCTGTTCCACAGTCTGCCCTTGGTCTTGTTCTGGCTGATGATACAGAACTTTTCTATCTTCTCTTTCCACAGATGTAGTCAATTTGATTTCTATCTTCTCTTTCCAAAGATGTAGTCAATTTGATTTCTATGTATTGCATCTGGTGAGGTCCATTTGTATAGTATTCTTTTATGTTGTGTATAAAAAATATTTGCAATGTACAAGTCATTGGTCTTGCAGTATTCTGTCATGCGTTCTCCAGCATCATTTCTATCACCAAGGCCATATTTTCCAACTACATATCCTTCCTCTTTGTTTCCAACCTTTGCATTCCAATTACCAGCAATTATCAACACATCTTTATCATATGTTTGATCAATTTCAGACTGAAGAAGTTCGTAAAATTCTTCAAGTTCATCATCACTGGCTTTAGTGATTGGGGAATAAACTTGAATAATAGTGGTATTACCTGTTTTTCCTAGAAGGCATATGAATATCATCTATAAGAGAGAACACTGCACTTCAAGATAGATCTTGAAATATTCTCTTAACGATGACTGTGCTGACATTCCTCATCCCTGCATAGTAGACCAGATGATCGTCTAATCCAATATGGTCAATACCAGTCAATTGTAGCAGCTCTGGTAGCGTAGTGGTTACGAATCGGGCTGTGAACCGCAAGGTCAGCAGTTTGAAACTACCAGCTGTTCCACGGGAGAAAGATGAGGCTTTCTGCTCCCGTAAAGATTTACAGCCTCGGAAACCCTGTACAGGGTCGCTATGAGTCGGAACCGACTCCACGGCACATAACAACAACAACAACAACACTAAGATATAGATCTTAATGTGTTCCATTTCATCTTTGACAACTCCCAATTGTCCTAGATTCACACTTCATACATTCCACATTCCAATTATTAATGGATGTTTACAGCTATTTCTTCCCATTTTGAGTTGTGACACTTCAGCAAATAAAGGCCCCAAATGCTTCGTCACATTCATGTCATTAAGGTCAACTCTACTTTAAAGAAGCCGTTCTTCTCCAGCAGTATTTTGAGTGCCTTCCCATCTGAGGGGCTCATCTTCTGATAAAATGTGAGACAATGATTCTCTGCTATTCATAAAATTTTCAGGGGCTAACCATTCAGAAGTGGTCCACCCTTCCTTTCTAGTATGCCTCAATTTGTAAGCTCAGCTGACACCTGTCCACTAAGGGTGACCCAGCTGATAGTGAAAATACTGATGGCATAGCTTCTAGCGACACAATAACATACAAGCCATCACAGTTTGACAAACTGACAGACAAGTGGTGGAGGTAGGAGCTGGGTAGGTTAAAAAGACGTTACAGAAATATATTCTAGGAGTAGTGAAATATTTCCTGATTTATGAAAGAGCAAAGCATATTGGAGAAATGGGAAACAGTTTTTAAAAAATGGTTCCTCTGTGGGCTTTGCTGAAATGAATGTGTACATTTAAGCAAAACCGACTAGAACATAAATATCCCTGCATGCCAAAAGTTCGGTCTTTATCCTGAAAATGATAGAAAACTATTGAAGGATATTAGGAACTAAAGATGGTGAAGCTATTATATGCATTTCAGGGGTAACCTTGGAAAAGAAAATGGGTCAAAACAGAAGATGTGCAGTAGTAACTAATTAATCAGGCAACACGTGAAGGGGTATGGTGGTGGTGTTAAATGCCACCAAGTTGGTCCCAACACATATATACCTAAAACGATGAAGGCAGAGCAAACAAAAAAAAAAAGAAAGAAAGAAAGAAAAGAGAAACAAGGCTAGAAGCCCAGAGAGTTCTCATGTTTAAGGATCCCTGGGATGGTGCCAACGGTGAATACATGTGGTTGCTGACTGAAAGGTTGGCTGTTAAGAGTCCACCCAGAGTAGCCTCGAAAGAAAGACCTGGTGTTGCAATTCCAATGAAACAGACATTGAAAACTCTGTGGAGCACAATTCTACTCTTCGACACTTGGGGTCACCATTGAGTTGGAGTTGACTCAGTGGCAACTGGTTTCTAGGGGAGGATAGAAATACAAAGCAGAAAGGAAATGGATCACATGACTCTATATCCATGGGAACTTTCAAAGGTTTTTCAAAAAGAATGGGGCTAAGTGAAAACAGGAATCCTGGTGTGGCACTGTGGGCTAATGCGCTGTTCTGCAAAGTCATTTGAGCTGCACGGTCGGTGGTTCAAGCTCCTTGGAAACCCTATACAGGGTTGCTATGAGTCAGAACCAACTCTACAGCACTTAACAACAACAACAAGTGACAACAGAGATGAAAAGAGTAGCATGGTAGAAACTCTGAACTTGGAAATGTTTGGGTACTGAGGTTTATATCATGTGATTGTATTTTCATTATTAAGCATTTCTTTTAAAAAGATGATACAATATGATATCCTTCCCTTTCCTTAAAGAGACTGATCTTATCCCTTCGATCTAGATGGTCATGCAAGCTAATTTCACTAATAAAGATCAGTAGAAGCCACTCTTCAGATTCCAAGCTTGATCTCAAGAAGCCTTTGCATGCTCCTTCTTTTGGGAAACTGACACCACCATGAGTAAAAGGCCGGGTTAGCCTGCTGGAAGGCTAAGAGAGCACTTGGAGCAGCCACTCAATCCCAGCTAACATTCCCACTGACCAACCAATCCCAGTCAACCAGGGTTGCATGAATGACTGAAGCTGAGAGCAGCTGAAGGATCTAGCAGAACAAAACCCAGATCTACAACATAATGAGCTAAATATGCCATGGTTGGTTTGGAGTCCTGGTATGGTGCTATAAGATAAGCACTGGATTTCTAACTGCAAGGTCAGCAGTTCAAACTCACCAGTCACTCCTTGGAGACCCTATGTAGGGCTGCTATGAGTCAGAACCAACTTAACCACACTTAACAACAACAACAATGCTGTTGTTGCTAAATGCATTTCAGGGGCTATTTATGGTAATCTTGGAAATACTGTTGCTCCTGTTAAGTGTCTTCGAGTCTGTTCAGACCCATAGCAACCCTGTATAGGGTTTATGAAGAGCGTCTGGTGAGCTTGAACTGCCAACCTTGCAATTCAAACAACAAAAAAAATATGGTGATTTTTTTTTTTTAACTGCAAGCTAACTGATAAAGAAGGTTTCTAAAAATGACTATCCCAGGATATCACAGCTTCCTAATAGAAACAAAATATTTGTATCGTTCATGTTCTACATTCTGCAATGTTGTTGTTAAGTGCCGTCGAGTCCATTCCAATCTATAGCGACCCTGTATAGGGTTTCCAAGGAGTGACAGGTAAGCTTGAACCACCAACCTTGTGGTTCAAACCAACTTTGCAGTCTAGTGTATGAGTCCACAGAGCAATGATATCTGTATATTAAATTGTAACATGTGAATATAAAAGCAAAAAAAAGAAACAAAGTGAAAAGAAAGTGGTGACTTTCTACTTAACTAAACTAAAGTAGGTATAAAATTGATAATCTTTGTGGTTTGAATTCATTTAAAGCCCTTTTTACCCTCAATTTAGTTTTATGTCTTCAAAAGCTACTGTTTGATTTTAAAGACTTCATAAAAGAAATCATTTTCTTTTGAAATTTCAGAATTGATTTTTTTGGTTCAATTAAATCTTGATGCCAGGGCAACTGAAGCTGTTACCAGTTGACTGTTTCGCATACCTTGGCAAGGGAAATACATTCCACATTTCTCTTTGTCTGCTTTGGATGAATTATTCATTGATTAAACTCACATTTCCAGGAACACAGATGGAAAATGGTTTTAAAAACATGCCCTTTAATTGAGTGTTCCATTTCTTTTTCTCTCATTAAATGTCTTTATACAGTCAACTATTTGCTTCTTACCAATCACTGCTCTGCCCACTGGCCCTTTACCACCCTTGCTTGTTTCCTCTCCTACAATATTCTTATCTCTGTACCTGAGTTTGCTACTCCAAAAATACCTCTGTAATACTCCTATTTCTAATTTGTTGCCTTTGCCAGAGGAAAAGTGTAAAATGAAATACAAGTATATGAGATTAAGGGATGAAACCAAATGTTCACTTTCTTTCCTTTTTTCCCTACTACCTTTCCTCTTTTCCACCGTCCCCATCCTCCCTTTCTTCTCTCATTTATAAGGATTTTCAATTATTACTTGGTATACAGCTAATCAACGTGGCTTCGTATCCAATGTATTCTGGATCTCCCATCTCTTAAATGTCTAATGTTTTGACTTTACAGTGTTGTTGCTGTTAACTGTCATTGAGTCTACTGTGACTCATAGCAACCCTGTACTATATAATACTATATAATCACTCTGCATAGGGTTTCTGAGGAGCCGCTGGTGAGATTGAACTGCCAACCTTGCAAATCAAACCGACTTTGCAGTCCAGCACATTAACCCACAGCGCCACACCAGGACTCTGAATTAAACATAGCATAGTAGAAAGAAAGCAGAGCATGGTGGCTCCATAGGATAATCACTGGACTCTGGGCCGCAGGTCAGTTTTTCACTAGCCCACCAGCCACTCTGCAGGAGAAAGATGAGGCTTTCGGCTCCTGCAAAAGGTTTAAAGTATCAGAAACCCTATGCAGAGTGACTATGAGTTGAAACCGACTCCATGGCACTTAACAACAACAATGAGTAGAAGGAAAAGTGATTTGGAAGATTCCAGGCGGTAGCACGTACTTCTAAAAAATAAATCAAAAACTGATTCCCACTCTTTCTTATAAAATAAGATTCCCACTATCTTATTTATAAAAGAACCCTATTTTATCAGAGCGTTGTGAGGATCAAATTAAATAGTGTATTAAGAAAATTTTTCTGATGCAAACACTGATGAATTATGGGAGAATGCCAAAGAATTAAACAGATAGTAAGTTTCTAAATCAACTTGAAGTCACTAAAGGCTAACTTTGGTATGAAAAATTTAAATGTCCCTGTTGTTGTATGCCGTGGAGTTGGTTCTGACTCATGGCGACCCTGCATAAGGTTTCCGAGGCTGTAAATCTTTACGGGAGCACAAAGCCTCATCGTTCTCCCACGGAACTGCTGGTAATGTCGAACTGCCGACCTTGAGGCTAGCAGCCGAACTCATAACCACTACGCTACCAGAGCTCTCTAAATGTCCCTGAATAGCTATAAAATTGATACACTGAGAAAGGACAATTTTTCTAGGAAGAAACTTTGCAAATATCTTTGTTTCTAATGGCTTTTCCTCAAATGTTCTGAACACTTACAATGGAAACATGCATTTTTGTGACTAGTCTTGTTGTTATTGAATGTTGTTGAATCAGTTCCAACTCATAGGGACCCTGGTGAGTTTGAACTGCCAGTCTTGTGTTTAGCAAGCAGTCCAGTGCTTATCCTACAGCGCCACCACAGTGATTAAACTAGTACCTCAAATTCCAAACTTAAGATGTAGGGACAGGATTTTCCCTTTCATTTTGTTATTTTAGAACTTATGAGAGAAGTGACATCCTGTATTAATTCTTTATATGCAAGGAATAGATTTCTAATGCCATGCCATTGTTGGTGTTAAGTGCCATCGAATCGGTTCTGACCCATAGCGACCCTGTAGAGGGTTTCCAAGGAGCAACTGGTGAGCTTGAACCACCAACCTTGCAGTTCAAACTGACTTTGCAATCTGGCACATTAACCCACATTGCCACACCAAGACTCTAATGCCATACACACAGCTTTTCTTCCATTTTCATTTATTTTTTAAACTTCACAAAGTTGTCACATAACTTTTTCCAGAAAGCTGATAGTATTATCTGATGTATGTTGTTGTTATTAACTACCCTCGAGTCAGTTCTGACTAATAGCAACCCTGTATAGGGTTTCCCAGGAGTGACTGATGAATTTGAACCTCACAGATCAAACTGACCTTGCCATCCAGTGCTTTATTCTACAGTGCCACACGAGGACTCCATCTGAACTCTAGAGTAATCTATTTCAAATGGACGTTAAGTAGACAAATACATTAACTTCTTTGTTGTCAACCTCATCCTCCCTTTTCCTCTTCCTGCTCACTTCTTTTGTTCTGTGTTTTTGATAATTGGGAAAGACATATTGGGAAATAATTAGAAAAAAAACACTATGAAATATATGTATAATGAGGTGAAATTAGTTCAGCCTTATCTTGCCCTATTTGTTGTGCTGTCTTAGATATTAGATTTCTGGTGTAGCTTGTAGGATAAGCACAGGACTGCAACGTTGAACTGAACCATAAGGTTAGTGGTTCAAACTCACCAGCCTCTGCTTGGAAACTCTATACTGGGTCTCTGAGAGTCAGAACAGACTCAGAGGCACTTAATAACAATAACTTTAGATATTACTTTTTATAAAGGCAAGAGATACATTTTATCATTGAATTTGTAGCAGTATGCATGGAGTTTGGAGTCCTGGTATGATGCTGTAAGATAAACACTGGACCCCAAGGGTGGTTTGATCCGAAGGGTTGATGGTTCAACCCACCATCTGTTCCTCAGAAACACTATAAAGGGTCGCTGTGATTTGGAACTAACTGTGATGGTGATATGCTGTGGAGTCAGTTCTGACTCATAGTGACTCTATACAGGGTTTCTGAGGCTGTAAATCTTTATGGGAGTAGAAAGCCTCATCTTTCTCCCATGGGACAGCTGGTAGTTTGGAGTTCTGGACCTTGAGGAAACTGACTAGGAGACACTTAACAACAGGCTACAGGTTTGATGGTAGAGACTCATCTGGTTTTCTTTTCAATGCTATAGAATTTAAGAACAGTTGTTTATCTATCTATCTATCTATCTATCTATCTATCTATCTATCTATCTATCTATCTATCTATCTATCATTATTCCCTTGGGTTAATATTTGGGATTCTAGTTGAGGTCAAGCATATCTTAAAAGAGTACATAACTCACTAACAGAGAGAGGTTATGAGAAAGATGGAAGTCTGATACCTTTTTTAAAAGTTTGCAGATGCTTTCTTTTATTTCTGAAAGAACAAATACAATGAGGCCAAACAAGCAGGATCCTTCTCTGAAAACTTCAGTAACACTATCAGCTAGTAAAATCATTATTTTTCCTTCATAAAGAAGGAAAAAAAGAAAGACTTGATTTTCTAAATAACTAAGAATTCAAACGGATGCTGAAAATTATCCCTTCCTTTCAAGAACCAAAAGCAAGCATAGAAAAGAAACATTATTATAATTATTTTCTAGGAGAAACACTGAGTTTTTACAAGAATATAGAGTGAGTTGGTGGCACAATCTGAACAAAAGTCATCTATTCTGACACACTGCAGGAGAAAACAACAACAACAACAAGGACCCTGAGAGACTCCCTCTATGAAAGCCTTCCTTATGCATGGACAGGGAGTTGCCAGGTGGGGAGCATCAGACGTACAGACATCTCCTATTTGTCCTTAATGTTACCTACATCTGTCCTCACTTTGAAATGATTGAACAACCCATTGTTGTTGTTGTTAAGTGCCATCAAGTCGGTTCTGACTCATAGCGACCCAGTATAGCATCTCCAAGGAACGGCTGGTGAGTTTCAACTGCTGATCATGTGGTTCAAATCAACCTTACGGTTCAGGGATTTATCCCACAGCTCCACACCAGAACTCCCAACAACCCCTATTGGGAAACAAATTCTTGATTACAATCACCTTCACTGGTGGCAATTGCAGCTCTTAAGTCCTTTTCTTGCGCTAAAGGAAGGCTAAACCAGAACCCAAGAACCGTATGTAAGTGGTCCAGTATACCTACAATTTTTGCTTAAAGACACACTTAGGAATTGATCTTGTTTGTAACCCAGGAACTGTCTGTACTTGGTTAGATTTTTAACATATCTGTATCAGTGAGTAAATATTATAAACTGTTGATACCTAAGGCATGGAGTTGGGGTATGAAAAGCAAGTGTTGTCCAGTTAATGAAAATTTTAATGACCTCTCCTTTCATTGCTTTCATCCAAAAGCAATGAAACAAAATGATTGTTTTCAGAGAAACATTTCAGCTCATGATGGAGAAAAGAACACCAACTGTGAATTGAGCAATGAAAATCTAACAACAACTGGGAAACATTCTGGAATGAAGAAGGTAAAATACAAGACATGTTATTCATAATTATACATAAAACCACAGCGACTATATTTACTTCCAACAAAATTAAAACTAAGTTTGACTAATATATATTTTTTAAGTTTTTATTGGGAATTATGTGCTAGTGTCCGTGGGTGCAAATTGTCTTTATGTTCATCCTATCTTACTTTATTTCATTGCAATGATCACAATCCCCTGCATGCATCATCAAATACCCAAAGGGTACATCCCACACTCCTGCCCCCTAGCTGCCAGCACACAACCCCTCTCCCTCCCTGAGTCCAGAGTCCCCAGCCTCTCCTTCTGTCTACATCATCGTCTCTGCCTCCATCCCTACTCTCACTGCCTCTCCAGACACAGTCTCACACTTCGTTTTTTCCCCTTGATGTTTCCAGGGATTTCTGCTCCTGAACTGCAAAATCAGCTGCTCCCTTCCTTTTGTTACCAAACATTTACATTTATCTTTCCAATACTCACAGTCAGACCCGATAGCAATCATTCCCTATTAAACCACAGGAATCCTTTTCCCCTCACCTTTTATCAACCCCATCCAGACAGGTTGGAAACAATTCAGTGGAGATTCTACCTTTCCCTGTATCCTCTGGAGCTAGATTCCCTATTGAAAGCTTGTAAGCCAGTCACTTCTTGCCTTTGTAGTCCCCCCATTTTGGGTAGCCAATGTCTAAGTTCCCCATCCCTGTCGACCCTGTGTACCAAGGGGGTGGGAATGATCCTCACTGTAGAGATTTGTCCGCTCCTTTGTCATACTGAATCCACAAACATAGGTCAAGTTCATCCACTTGTAGTGGGTTACTCCTTTTTTTTTTTTTTTCTTTTTCTTTCTTCCTCTGCCGTGTTTAGATCATCCAGCCATTGATGCAGGTCAAATGGGTACTATCTGCAAGTGTGGGTGTTCTTGTGCATCTCCCCTCACTTTATATCAGCTGAATGCTTCACACTCCATTCTAGTCCTCTGGGGCCATGTCACTGCCCCTGGGCCCAGGAGTCCCCAAGTCTCATCATACTGCTGGTTAACCAGGTCTCAATCCAGGTTAACAGGAGTCTATTGAATGTGGTCAGGGTTAGTTCACAACTTCATTTGACTAATATTTTTTAATGTAAGAAATAAATAGATCAAACTGATGTTATATGTTTACCCTTCCACACTTGTCTCATTATTTATAGGATCTGGCCATACAGCCTTTCACAATGAATCAAAGGAGACCAGATTCCTAAAATCCACTTACAAAAAAATTAGCACTCAGGAGAAAGTAAAGAATGATTGAAAGATGCTCTTAACTAATCATGTGATTTTTCTTTTCACCCTTAATAAGCTGGAGTGAAGATACTTCTATGGGATTGTTCTTCAACATCAACAGTGTGATTTACATGCAAAATAAATTCAGGTGGAGCTATTTGGGAGCCTAGAAGTAGCAGGATTGCCATTCGTCAGAGATTATTACTCTAGAAGTTTCCCTAGGAGAGGCATAAATTTGCCCTGAAATAACACATCACATAATAACAGCACAGAGCTTGTCTGTGTCCTCCTCACAGGCTGCACACCTGCTCCGAGGGACCTCCCTACTGAGCCCACTGAGCCAACATGCTCATTCATGTGACAATCCCCACCCCAGGCGCTGCAGATTCATCAGATCACCCCCTAACAGGCCATCCTTAAAGCATAGAGAGGATGGGTTTTGTCTGAAAATCTAAATATTTAAAGAAGGTACAGAATGGTTTAGCAGGAAGACAATACAGTTTGGAGTAAAATAATGCTAGGGAAAAATCCCAATAGCTTGACTGGTTTAATAGCAGTGGAGATCCATATCTTCCTATCAAATCTTCCTCACAGGGTTACTGTGAGGATTGTAATAGCTTTTGGCAAAGTGCTTATACAGTGTCTGGCCATAGTCAGATTTCATTCTGTGTAGGAGTCAGTAGGTTTTATAGCACAAGTACCAATATTCTTCTTCATGTTAGGTGACGGAGAACTCCACCATGCTCTGAGAATAACACTGACCCACATCTGTCATGTATCCCAACCTAAAACTAGCTTTTGAAATGTGACTATTAAGTAAGGTTGGCTGAGAATATGCTATGGGGTGATTCTAGTCATGGGATGTAAAAGTGAAGTGTTCTTTAATGGGGTTCATATTATGCTTATTCAGCACCAAGTTCCAAATAGCGTCAACTACCTAACTAGCTCTTGAAGCACTCACTTGTGAGGGTGCTTTAAGGCAAAGCTAGCCCTCTGAAGGGAGGTACAAGCCAGCTTCCTTGTTACTGAGCACTGTTTTAGTTTATGCATTATTAAGCCTGGCACTTTCCCCCATTTCCAAAGCCACTGGTATCTTGTCACTTAGGAAGAGGGATAAGAGGAGGCATACTGATTGACCAAGTCTTCACTGAGAGTTGGTAAATGTGGTTTCGCTAAAACTTAAATGAAAAACTAAACTCAGCAATTTAATTCAAATAATGAGCTACCAATTATTTTCAGGATCTTAAAGTCCCTTTTGGTTATAAATTGCTGTTTGCAGATAGTAACTAGTCAGTCATTTTCACCACAAAGCCTCTTATTATGTAAAACGGCTTTAATCATTGAAAGTGTTTGGAATTTCAGAAAGTCAGACAGTCCTAAAATATCTAATAATATACTCTAAGCCAGCTGAAGTAGATTTTAACTTTAGAAGGTTCCAAAGAGAAAGCTTTCTAAAATATTTTTGGTAGATGAGTGTCAATGGGTTTTCTACTATATACATTATTTCCAGCAAGGATTGTTGTTGTTGTTAAAAGCCCCCGAGTCAGTTCATAGTGACCATGTATAGGGTTTCCATGAAGTGCCTGGTGAATTTGAATTGACGACCTTGCAGTTCAGACCAAGCTTATGGTCCAGTGCTTATCTTAGAGCATGAAAAAAAATGTGATTGATTTGATTATACATTTTTTTCATTAAAAAAAAAAACCACCCAAAACACAGAGATCATATAGGGAAGCATGGTAAAACTCTTAAAGGCACTGTAATTTACAAGACATACATAATTATGTTGCTTTTAATGACTTTGAGTCGGTTCTGATTCATAGTGACTCTATATGGGTTTAAAGGAGTAGCTGATGGATTTGAACTGCTGACCTTACAGTTAACAGTCCAGTGTTTATCCCACAGGGTCACACCAGGACTCCTGTGTATATGTAGGTACACATGTATACATATTTGTTGTTAAGTGTTGTTGAGTCAGTTCCAATTCGTACTGACTCTGTATAGGGTTTCTTTGTAAATCTTTGTGGGAGCAGAAAGCCTCATCTTTCTACTTCAGAGCAGCTGGTGGGCTCAAACCACCAACCTTGTGGGTTTGAACTGCTGATCTTGTGATTGGCAGTCCAGTGCTTATCCTACAGTGCCATTACAGAGGAACATATGGGCAAGAGAGTTGATAGTATTAGTGATTTTAATTGTGGGATGTTGTGTTGTAGCATAAGCAATGAACTGCTAACCATAAGCAAGGTCAGTGATTCAAACCCATCTGCCAATCCTTGGAAACCCTCTACAGACTCTGACAGTCAGAACCGACTCAACAGCACTTAACAACAATAACATATGTTGGACTCAAACATACTAATAATCATGAAGATGGCGTAGAACTGGGCCATTCTCACTCTGCTGTACATAAGCTCACCATGAGTTGGAGCTGATTCAATGGCAACTCACAACAATGACAAGAAAGGACATGAAGATATGGAAGAGACAGAAGGAAAAAATATGTCCCTATAGTAACAGAATTATTGTAACCCCGTTACTAGAAATATGGTAGCAGATGATGATTAGAAAGAAGAATGGTTGAGACCATGTCAAAGAGGTACTTCCTGGTCATGTGTAGACCATGTCAAAGAGGTACTTCCTGGTCACGTGTAGACCATGTCAAAGAGGTACTTCCTGGTCACGTGTAGGGCCTGGCTGTATGAATAAGAGGGTAAGTAGGGAAGAGGACAATGTCATGGAAGTGTGAAGGTCAAAGAACTGAAGAGTCATTAGGTTGGATGAATGACTTAAGTGACTATTGAGTTATCCAGAATGAGGACTATAAAATGATGGGATAGGAGCTAATATCTCATGAAGAGAGGGGGGCATAACAAAAATGAAGTGAACCCTTGCGCACTAGTGATTGTGAGGATGATGCAGGACTGGCTAATGTTTCATTCTGTTATACATCAAGTCGCTCTGAGATGGAATCAACTCCATGGCAACTAGCAGTATTGGTCATATAATGATGATATCTACCTTTCCAAAAGTAAGTCATGTTATGACCAGAGCAGAAAAAAATACAAGTTCTAAGATTCAGAACTGAGAATCATAAATAATACATTTTCAATTTATAATTTTTAACCAGGTATATGCAGACAGTTAGAAAATATTTTGTAAAAATATTGTGATGATTCTTTCATCGTTCATATTTCAGTTTTTGAATGCTAAACTTTATTTTACCATAGTTAAAATAAAAGAATGGTGAAATAAAATGGAAGAAATTGAGAAACTTATTAAATGAATTATCCACTAATAGATTCCTCTAAAATAATAAGAAAAGGGCTGTGGCAAACATTAAAAAGTTGGATTTATTATTTTTTTTTAAGTAAATACTTTCATTTTAGGAAATATTTACTCCCCATAAAAGATTATAAGAAATTCTACTTTTTCATTTGTCTTCTTTTTATATCCCAAATCTCTGATTTTTATTATATTATTTTTTATATTAAGGTTTGTAACATTTATATTCTATTCCATTAACACATTTCACAGAGTTATTTCCTCCTACTCCCATATTTTAATGGATTTAATGCTAATTACTTGTCTTTTAACCAAAGTATGTTTTTTTTTTTCTTGAATTGTTTTGATTCATTACTTGGATGATTGGATTCTATCATACAGTGATATTTTTAGGAAATAAAATTATATTCTGCAAGTTCTTGCATGCTTCAAAATCTATGCTTTTTGCCTTTATATTGAGCAAAAATTTACCTCCTTGTAATATTCTTGAAGCACATTATCTTTTATTCAGTACTTTGTAGGCATTACTCCAATGTATTCTAATACTGGCTGTTCCTGGGGAGAAAGATAAAGCCAATAGGATTTTTTTTTTTTTTTTAAGCCTCTGGAACTGACTAGAATTTTCTGCCTTGATTTTTTTTTTTCTTTTTCTTTTTCTATCAGTTCAGTAATATACCTAGGATATGACTCAGTGTCAATTGCTTTGTGACGTTTTCTTCGCTCTCTCTCCGAATAAAAGTTCCATTGAACTGAAGATTTACAACTCTTTTCCATGTGGGGAAATTTTTCTCAACTATAGCTTTAAGATCACTTTTATTAGGCCTTGGATGTGCATGGTTCCCAAGTAATTTTATGTTGGTTTAATAAGGGAATCTGCTCCTTGCTCAGATAGACTCTGTGTATACTCAACACATCCTTTCTCTCCTTCCTCAGAGATAACCATGCCCTAAGTTATATATTAGTTATACCTCTCATTCATAAAATTGTCTTGCATTATGTTTTTTTGCCCCAGAACAATGTATTGTTCATATGTGCATTTAATTTTTTTATGTAAATGGGATAATAGCCTATGTATTCTTTAACATGAATTTCTTACTCACAATGATTTTCCAGAGATTGAGTCATGACATTCAATGTAGCTGTATTTAATGATGTGCACTATGATAGTACATGTGTTGTTCATAATTTAGTTATTCCTTGTACAATCAACAAAACTTTGACTTCAGTTAGGAATGATTACAAACAACAGTGATCTGTATTATGATGATCGTGGCTTCATGCACATAAATACCACAAGGTTTTCTTCAAATCCAGTAGCACAGACTCTGGGTCACAAATTTGGGGCATCTTCAACTTTTTGGATAATGTCAAATTGTTTTTCAATGTGGTTGTAAAAGTCTACACTCCCAGAAACCTTGTAGAGTGGTCATATTGCCACCTATCATCCACAACACTTGTAATTGTCAGATTTGAAGGACTACCATTTCATCTGATGGTAAAGAGCTCCCCTGAGGAAGCCAAGGACAGAATGAGCATTCACCCTTTTCTGTGCTCATGTTAAGCGGAATTATTTGCCTTAGAATTAATGACTTGAAGACATGTTTTCTATATTTCATATACAAATTCTTTATCATTTATATTTTGTGTAGTCAGTCCATAGCTTCACATTTCCTTTGTGTTGTTAGCCAAAAGGACTGCCTGCTCCTTTATGATCGTGATTTTTTACGTGTTGCTTTACATGATAAATCACCTATTCCATAAGAAAGTTTGATGGATTGATCTTTCACATTTAATCTTTAGTCTACCTTAAATGGATTACTTCTGCCCTTCACATGAATTGAGTCAACAATGAAACGATATTCTATATTTTCTTACCTTCCTGCAAGGTGGGTTTCTCATATTGTCTCTTCTGTCTGTGCTTTTTCTACACTCATCTGATCAGTATGCTAAGCCCCCTTATTTTGAAATATATTTCTTACATTTTATTAGTGGTAATGTTACAAGGATAAATAATATTTTTACAGCACAGGTGATAGGATTAGCAACATGTCTAGGGATAAAATGGAAAAGAATATGCTTCTCAGAATTGGGATTTCATACCAAACAGCTTCCTACCTCTGGGAACTTTCTTCCTGATAGCATATATACAACAGTTCATTATAAGACCAAACCTGCTGCACCGTCTCTCTTTATAATTTAAATTGTGATTTCCTAGAGGTAGGAACTAATACAGTCTTCAGAGAGTCAGCAACCAGCACATTTCCTCATCAGATGTAGACCTTCAATTAATATTTCTTAAATGCACTTTTGGAGTCCTGGTGTGACGTTGTGGGTTAATGCTCTGGACTTCAAGGTTGGTTTGAACTGCAAGGTCAGTGGTTCAGGCTCACCAGCCACTTCTTGGGAACTCTATACAGAGTCGCTATGAGTCAGAACCAACTTGATGGCACATAACAACAAGTGCATTTAGTAACAAGTACAATTTTAAACACAGTGGTGGTACTTATTGGCCGTGGAGTCAGTCCCGACTCATAATGACCTTGTACAGGTTTTGCGAAGCTGTAAATCTTTCCTGGAGCAGAAAGCCTCATCTTTTTCCCACGGTAGTTTCAAACTGCTGACTCTGAGGTTAGCAGCCCTACTGGTAACCTCTACACTACCAGAGCTTCTTAAAACACAGTAGAGTACTTGATATAACAAGCTGTGAGTGTATATATGTATATATATATGTATATATATATACACACACACACAGACAGACATTAGTAGTCCTGGAATGTCTGACTTACAGACAACTTGTCTTTGTCCTTTAATATTGTACAAATTTGTCCCATTTTTAAACGATTGAAGCACCCCCTACTCACACTCACACATCATCATAATCAGCATCACTTGCTGCATGTGCAGCTTTTAAATCACTGAAATCACTTTGAGCCTTTTCTCCTACTAAAGTAAGGCTATATAAGAGCCATATACACGTGTTCTTACTCACTGACAAATTCCACTTAAACACTTACATACATGGCTAGGAACAGATCTTGTACATAGATTCTGTAGGAGGTAAGATTGTGTTTCAACTTGCCTGGGCCACAATTCTCAGTGGTTTAGCAGTTAAGATGTACTAACCCTCATGATGTGATTTTAAGTAATGTGATACTTACATGATGAAATCTACTAGGAACAGATTTGTTCTCAATTAATTGAAAGTAAGTTTCCTTAGGGTGTGGCCTGCAACAAACACCTTTTGTTTTACAAAAAGGAAAAGGAGAGAGAAGTGATCATAGAAGGAAGCACTAATTACAAATAGAATGAAGAGCCAGGAATGGAGTGCATCCCTTGGGCCTGGGGTCCCTGAACTGTGGATCTCTTACTTCCAGAGAAGACTTATGCCAAGACACATGGAGATTTCCAAGGAATGCTGAGAGAAGACAAGGATGTTTCTTCAGAGCCAGCGCTCTGAATTCCTACTTCTAGCTTCCTAAACTATGAGAAAGTTATGGTGTTGGAGGAGAATATTGAAAGTACCATGGACTGCCAAAAGGACCAACAGATTCATTTTGGAAGAAGTGCAGCCAGAGTGCTCCTTGGAGGCCAGGATGGCCAAACTTCACCTTTCATGCTTTGGACATATTGTCAGGAGGGATCAGTCACTAGAGAAAGATATTATGTTTGGTAAGGTGGAGGGTCAGAGAAAGAGAGGAAGACCCCCAATGAGATGGATTGGCCACATGGCAGCATCAATGGACTCAAACGTGGCAACAATAGTGAGGTTGGCCCAGGGTCGGGCAGTGTTTCATTCTGCTGTGCCTAAGGTTGCTATGAGTCGGTACTGAATCGATGGCACCTAACAACAACAACAAACTATGAGATAATAAATGTTTGTTTGTTAAAGCCTTCCACGTACAGCATGTTTATTATAGCAACACTAGACAGATTCCCTGCTTCTATTGCAGTTGTTATATAGTAGTTTTAGGGAATGGGACACTCATTTATAAACCTTTTTTCCCTTTTTGTTTCTGTAACTTCATATTGATAATAAAATTTGTATATCACAAAAATACCACTCACTGCAATGATCCAACTCTTCTTTAGCAAAGAAAAGGGAATCTTTTTAGAATAGAACAGATACTTTGAAAATAGCTGAGCCTTGCTGGCCCAAAAAGTCTCATTTGTTAAATGCTATTGAGTCAGGTCCGACCCATAGAGACTCTGTGCAGGATTTCCAAGGAGCGGCCAGTGAGCTTGAATTTCAGACCTTGCCATGCAAACCGACCTTGCAGTCAAGCATATTAACCCATAGCACTACACCAGGACTCCACATAAAGCCTCATGTGTTATTACAAATGAGCTGATTCATTAGGTACATCTTGGACAAACTCAGGCAAATAGAAGAGGTTAAGAAATTCAGGTAAATTGCACATGTGGAAAATTTTGAATTGGTGTATAATTTAGTGTGTATATCTTCAATAAACAATTTTAAAAAAATCATTAAAAAGTATTTTAAAACTGAATATTGTAAAAATGACAATTTTCCCAAAGTTATCTGAGAGCTAATGAAATTCCCTAATGTCTTCAAAATGTATGTGGAAATACAAAAGCCAAGAAGAGAAAAGATACTCTCAAAATGAATAACAAGAATAAAATCTTGCTCTGTCGAGTATAGTTGTTTATTGCTGTGTACCATGGTTAGTTTTGATGCATGGCAACCCCGTATAGAGTTTCTGAGGTTGTAAATCTTTACAAGAACATAAAGCCTCAGCTGTCTCCTGAGGAGCAGCTAATGGGCTCAAACTGCTGACCTTGTGGTTAGCAGTCCAACTCATAACCCACTACACAACATATTATTTTGCTAGAGTAATTAAGACTTTGATATTGGTGCAAAGAAAACTAACAAAATTATAAAGTAGAGGACCCAGACACAGACCCATGCATAGCTGATCATTTGATTTCTAAGAATTCTGGCATTGCACATAAGTAAAAACATAAAAGGATTTTCAATTAATGGCACTAAGTCAATTAGATATTAATATGGAAAATTAATGTGAACCCTTTTATTCCTTTTCTAGGGCTGCTTAAAAAGACACCGCAGTAGGTTCAAATAATGTCCATATAGTTCTGTAGGTCAAAAGTCCATCATGGTAAGCCTGTGTTCCATGCTCAGAGTATCATGTGGTTGAAAAGAAGTTAATGGCCTGATGAAGTTTTTATATGTGATCTCTGGAGGAAAATCTAATTCTAAGCTCATATTGTTGTTGATAGTGTTCAGTCCCTTGCCGTTGTAGGACAGATGTCCCTGTATTCTTTTTTCTTTCTTTTTTTTTTTTTTAAGTTTTTATTGTGAATTGAGTAATAGTTTACATGGGAGCACATCGGTTTTACATTCATCATTTCACTGCAATGATTACAATTCCCTCCACATATCGTCATTCAACAGTATTTGCTTCTATTTCCTCTGGGTTTTTTTTTTGTGTGTGTGTTTGTGTGCTTTTTTTAAATAAATGTTTTATTGTGTATTGAGTGATATTTTACATGGGGAAACATTCATTTTACATTTGTTCTATCGTACATCATTTCGTTGCCTTAGTTACCATCTCATCCATGCATCATCCCCCAGTGAAAGGGTATACCTTGCATGTCCCACCCCTCCATCCCCACTGTCCTCAGCACACAGCCCCTTTCCCTCTCTGGGTCTCAACTCTTCAGGAACTCCATCTCCTCACATCATACGCTCTGTCTCCATCTCAGGCCTCATTGCTTCTCTGGGTGGGGTTCCGCTCTCCCCTCTTTTCCGTTGATGGACCCAGGGCCCTCCGCTCCTAGACTGAAAGGTTAGCCACTCTCCTCATTGCTATAAAATATCTACTTTTATGCTTCAATCCTCACAATCAGTCCTGGTAACAATTTTCACCATTGCATCACATGAGACCCTTCTGCATTTCTTTTCATCAGCCCTTCCTAGACAGGTTGGGTACTATTCACTGGAGACTCCACTATCCTCCCTGCCCTGTGGATCTAGGTTTCCTCTTGAAAGCTTGTAAGCCAGTCACTTCTTACCTTTGTATCCCTCCCCCCATTTTGGGTGGCCAATGTTCAACTTGCCCAACCCTTCCCACTCTTTGTATGGAGGGGATTGTCCCTGTATTCTTGCTGAGTGTATTCAGCTCCTAGAGCCTGCCCACTTTACTTACTACGTGGGCCCCTCAATGGAGAATGCCTCTTGTTTCCAAAAGACTCATGTGTTGAGTCCCCCTTGCTTCTCTGGTTTTAACTTTGGAACTGCATATAAAGGGTTCATATAATTAGATCAGGTCCATCTGAATAATATACTACCATAAGGCCAATTCACTTGGAATCTTAATGACATCTGCCAAATCCCTTCAAAATAAACACCTAGATGAGTGATGATAAAGTAGAAGTTGTGTGTCCAACAGGGACTGGGGATTTGGGAGACTGTCTCAAAATTCTGCTTAATAAAATTCCAATCTAATATATACCTAAACATTATTTCTATAAGGATTATAAATCTATATGTAAAAGGTAAAATGGCAACAATTTCCAGTGAAAACATCAAAAAACGTCTTTATGATCCTGCTGTCAAGATTTGTTAAATCAGACCCAAAAGATTGGGAGAAATGAGAAGATAGATTTATAAGAAATCATTTTAATCTTAGGTTTAATCCTCACTCACAGAGGTATATTAGTGTCAGGCTAAGCTTTACTCAATGTTTTCATTTTACTTTTCCATGAGATGCTGGAGAAATTCCTTTTAAAATAAATACCTTCCTTCTAATTATGACAATAAATTTGGCATTTGGAGACAGTCTACAAACATTTTGGGAGTATTCCTTAATGATGAGTCATGCATTGCTGCTGTCGTTGTTGAGTGATATTGAATGGGTTCCAACTCAAAGCCATACTGTGTAGGGTTTCCGAGGAGTGGCTGGTGGGTTTGAACAGCCAATCTTGTGATCAGTCATCCAATGCTTATCCTACAGTGCCACACAAGGATCAATTTTAAAAGTCCTAACTCTGCTGATCTTGAACTTTTGCCTTACCTGTGAATTTATATCCAATCCATCTACATCAATAGAATGAATGCAGCAATTCCTTTTCTCTAGTTTTCAATGGAAAAATTACTAGTCACAGTAAAAAAAAAAAAAAAAGTCCTATGAACAGAAAACCCAGAATTAAGCTTTCTTTAACTTAAAATGCACATACATATCAAGAGAAGGCAGGGTTTCTCATACCCATGCCAGTGGAGAAATCTCACCTTTCAAAGCATATCATGATAGGATGGACTGACCAGTTAGTCTAAAGGATGGCCAAGATGGCAACTTAGTTGACCATCTGTGCTTACTCTGAAAATCCTTGACAGTTCACCACCTACTGAGACTCCAAGTCATGCCCTATCCACTGGCTAGCACTCATAGAAGATACAGTGATATCTTTCCCTGACCTTTGGAGAATGTGTTGACTGATATAACCAATCCAGAAGGAACACACAGTCCCACAAAAGCTATGGAGGGATGCTGACTATTCAGTATTCATCATCCAATATCAGGCAAAACACCTGCTCTCCTACAATTGCCTTCACTCCCTCCAGTAAGAAGACATGAAAGCACAGCCACAGAAGACTTGCACATGGGTGTGACCCCCCATACCCAACAGTGAAAAGAAATTACACTCAGCCAACAAACACCTCCAAAGTCACCCTAAAACCACAAAACAACAATTAAAATTATACAAAGGAAGAAAGACATTCTCTATAGAAAGACAAGAAACAAAGTTCCAGTTAAATCCAAACAAAACAAAAATCAGCACAAAACAAATATACTTAATATCAATAAAGAAATGTATAAATAAATATGCCTGTGTAATTATAAAAATGTATACATAAAAATGTACAAATAAATACATTTGTAAACAAATAATTATAGATGCCTCAGAAATGACAGACAAAAGAAATATATGAAGAAACAGGATAAGATGGCTCAAACAAGTGAATAAAACAAAGGAAAAAAAATTCCTCCTGATGAATAAAAATAAATAGAACCACCTGATAATAAATTCAAAAAAATTACATATAGAATCCTCAATGAAATAAAGGAAAACACAAACAAAATCCTAGAATAATCTAGGAAAACAAAACAAGAACAAAGTGACAAGATAAGCAGACAATTAGAAACTCTACACAAACAACAACTTAAAATTTGAAAGAATAATAATAAAATATTAAAAATAGATCATTCAATGAAAGGACACAGAAGCAGAAAATAATGAATGGAAATGGAAGAAAGAATCTTTAAAGTAGAATGCAAATAATTTTGATATGAATTTGAAGAACAATGAGAAAAAAGAATAAAGAAAAATGAAGAGAGTCTAAGAGTCATACTGGTCATTAACAAGAAGAATAAATTATGTGGAATAGGTATTCCAGAAGAGGAGGAGGGAAAAAAAATACAGAGAGAAATTTTAAATAGTGGTAGAAATTTTTCTAGCCAAGAAGCCCAATGAACCCCATACAGGATAGATCCCAAAAGAAAATCATCATGATATATCAAAATCAGACTTTCCAAAACAAAAGAAAAAGAAAAAATTTTGGGAACAGCTCATGAAAAATGAAATATTACTTACAGTGTACCAGTAAGAGTAAGTATTGATTTCTCAGCAGAAACCCTGCAGATGATAAGGCAATGGGAAGACATATAAAACTCTGAAGGAAAAAAATTGTTGATCAAGAACCGTATGTTCAGCAACATTGTTTTTCTGATACAACGGTGAAACTAGGACAGTTCCAGAAAAACAAAAATTAGGGGAATTTGTAAAAATGAGACCACTCGTGCAATAAATATTAAAGGGAGTCCTTTGACCAGAGAAACAACCACATCAGAAAACAACCAGAGATTGATACACACAACATCACCAATACAGATAAATGATTCTGAAAAATAAAAGTTCAAACCAACTTTGAAGTCCAGCACATTAACCAACAGCACCACCCAGGACTCCATTGGTCACTGTTGTTGTTGTTGTGAAGTTCCACCAAGTCAATTCCGACCCATAGAGACCCTGTATATGATTTCCAAGGAGCAGTTGGTGAGCTTGAACCACAGACCTTGCAGTTCACACTACTTTGCGGTCAGACATGTTAGCCTGAGAGATGCAAAACCCAACTACAGTGAGATAGCTTGTCTCAACACCTGCTCTCTTTTGGGTCTGACTCCTTACATTCAACTTATTTCCTATGATAATTATCCATGTTGGTAGGAACAAGTTTGACTTTTCCATTTCTGCAAAACATTCAAGTGTATTAATTTTATGCAACTTATTCATCTCTTTGTAGATGATCTTTTGGGTTGTTTCCATTTTTTGTTTTTTATGGATGCAGAACCTCAAACCCACTGGCATCTTGTCAAGTCTCTTAAAGCAGCTATAAACTACTATAAACATTTGTGTATACATTTTTATAGAATAAAACTTTCACTATTGTTGGGTATGCACTCAGATGTAGACTTGTTGACTTAAGAGTTCCATGAATGTTTAGCTTTGTGAGATTGTGCCGGTGTTCTAAAACGATTAAATCAATTTGTACTCCCACCTAGCAGTATCAGCTGTCCAGTTGCTGCACATACTTGCTAGCATTTGACACTGTACAATGCTTGATTTTTAGTCAGCTTCATGGGAGTGTAATGATATATATGTACTGTGATTTTGATTTTAATTTCCATGATGGTTAAGGATATTGAACACAATTTTATATGCATCTTGATCATTATTTATCTTTCCTTAAAGTCTATGCTCATTTTTCGGGTAGAATCCCACTGATTCCTGTTCATCTTTCTAGATGGGTCTGGTGAAAAGGGATAGGGGAGGATGGGGATAGCATTGTTTTGAATCAGTAGTGAGTAATTGTTATCATAGCTAATTGTAGTTATCACAACTGTAAAGGTAGAAGATGTGTAACAAAAAGAGGGGACTAGCGAATCTTTCATTTCAGGAACAGAGGATCCTAGGATCGTCAAGAGGGAAGAGCATGAGCAGAGTGCGGGATCCAAACCAGAGAAGCAGCAACACCAGAAGCAGAGGCAGAGGCAATGGCATGGAGAGATAGAGCAGCTGAAGACTCTAGACCCATGGAAAGAAAAAGGCTGTGTGTTGGCAGGCAGGAGGCTGGCTTGCAAACTGTGCCCTTTGGTTGTTTAAACAAATATATATTTCTGTGTGTTTTGTGTATGTAAAAAAAAAAGAGGGAATAGAGGCAAATATTGTTACTCGATGGTGCATGGAGGGCATTGGAACCATTGCAATGTAACAAAATTTGATTGGTTGAGTGCAAACCTGATGTTTTCCCATGTAAATGATCACTCAATTCACAATAAAAGCTTAAGCAAAACATCTATGCTCACTTTTTAAAAATTAAATTGTCTCTTATTTAGTTTTATTTATGTACCTTATTTTATTTTTCAATGTACTCCATCTCTTTAGCTTTCACACTATCACCTATCTGAAATTCTGTGTATGATATAAAGCAGGAATTACATTTCATGCTTAAAAGTTTCTGAAAACATATTCAGTTTGATACAACACCATTGATTGAGTTGCATTGGAGCTTTGGCTGTATATCAAGTATTTAGTGCTGTTTTTAAATTCTTTATGCCAATCCATTTGTCAATTTAACTAACTTTATGCCAATATTATACTGTCTTTATTTCTGTATATTTATAGTGTGTCTTGAAACTTGGTAATGTTAATACTCCAACTTCTTTTCTTCAAGATTGCCTTGGCTATTCTAGGTCTCTTGCGTTTACATACAGATTTTAGGATCACCAATATGTGTTTCCCAGATCGTTCATTCTTTCTGTAACTTTGAGTCACAAGTAGTCATTGAGAGCTGTCAACTCTACTGTAAATTTCTTATTATTATTTAAGTCCATTAAAATATGCTCTGAAAAGTATTTTTCTAATCTTATTTCTCAGTGACTCCTCTCCATTAAGGAGCCCTGGTAGAATCATGGATTGCAAGGTGGGTACCTAAATGCAAGGTCAATCATCTAATCTACCAGCTGCTCCAAGGGGCAAAGAAAAGGCTTTCTACTCCTGTAAACATTTATAACCTTGGAAACTCTACACAGGGTCACTATGTCAGAACTGACTGACTGGTACCCAACTATCATCACCACCACCTCCTCATTAACATCTCACATTGCTGACATTTTTATTTAAATCCCCACCCCTAGGTCTTTCTGGAAATTTAAAGTGACTGTTTCCACTTAAAACCAAATCACCACCACTCATCTGTCAGTATGTCATACTGTGGTGGCTTGTGAGATACTGTGATTCTGAAAGCTATGCCACTGGTATTTTAAATATCAACAGGGTCACCCATGGTAGACAGGTTTCAGATGAGCTTCCAGATGAAGACAGACTAGGAAGGAAGAGTGACTAACTACTTTCCAAATATTTAGTCACTGAAAATCTTATGAATAGCAGAGAAACACAGTCAGATATAGTGCTGGAAAATGAGCCCCTCAGGTTGGAAGGCACTCAAAACACAACTG
>NW_006408539.1:13574110-13580112 GCF_000296735.1 Chrysochloris asiatica
TGGAGCAACCACTATAATAATCAGAAGGGCTGTAACAGTATTTTTCTACTGAAAAATAATGTGCTTTGTAACAGCATTTTTCTACTGAAAGCATCCCAAAATATCAACAAAACCATCAACGACAAATGTGGTGCCTTAAATTTATTTGATATGGCTTTTCTATCCAAAGTTGTCTTCATTCTCAACAAATGATTAGTTGTGACCATGTAAATAAAGTATAAAGGACTCTAAGGCTGGGATTGGTTAGTTTTGCCCTCCAATTAAGTGTGAAAGCAGTCATCTCAGAAACAGAGATAGAAGATCCCAGGACCATCAAGAAGGAAGAACTTAAGTAACACATAAGATCCCCACCTAGTGAAACAGTGACAGCATAAGTGCTGGCATGGAGAGGCAGAGCAGCTTCGGGCTCTAGACTTATGGACTGAGTAAAGCTGAGTGCCTTTGGGCAGGGGACTGGTTTGCATGCTCTTTGGGCATCCACAGACTGGCTAAAAGACCTTTGTAACATTTGCCAGAGCAGAGGCTAAGGGAACCACATAGCAGAGAGGCTGAAGACAAGACTAAGGCGTGCCTGCAGTGTGGCAGACAAGAAGCATTCCTGACTGGAGAACTGTTGTGTCCTGAATTGTACCTTGTTCACGTCACTAATAAACCCCATAATCACAGTATTGTTATGAGTTCTATGTGGTCATTGTGATGGATTGTTGAACAGAGATATGAAGCAGAGAGTGCTATGGGAGGGATGGTTAGGGTCAGAATAAAGTTCGTAGGTCGAAAGTACACCTGAAATCCACTTCCTGGGAATAGGCTTGAGCTGATTTTGAGTTTGATTCTGTCTCCTTTGTGAAACCAGGGGAAGTCAGACATGGTCCCCACATGATTTAAGAAACAAGTTGATTAGAGTATGGATAAAACACTGTACTAGATAAGTAGATTCACACTCCTTAAACAGATTATTATCTCTTGTGAGTGAATGACATTCACAATATTTCACAAAATAGTGTGAAAATTGTCCCCTAAGTAGTGTTGGGTGATAATAACAACACACAAGTTATTGTTGATGGTTATGTGCCATGGAATTGGTTCCAACTCATAGTGACCCTGTATAGGGTTTCCAAGGCTGTAAATCGTTACAGAACAGAAAGCCCAGGTAACGTAGTGGTTACGAATCAGGCTGCTAATCTCACCTTCAGCAGTTTGAAACTACCAGCTATTTCACTGGAGAAAGTGCTCAGGTTAATGCAACCAAAAGAAGATAGGTTTAACCATGATTTGGTACAGAGGGCAAACTCTGTTTTTGAGAGTGGGTGTAAATAAAAAGGCACAGATACAACTGTCAGTTTTAAGGGTATATATTTGATCTGAGTCCTGGTGTGGTGCTGTAGGATAAAGTACTATACCACAAGGTCAGTTTGAACCACAAGGTTGGTGGTTCAAACTCACCAACCACTCCTCAGAAATCTTATACAGGGTCGCTCTGAGTCAGAACCAATTCTATGTCACCTAATAACAACATTTGATCTACAGAACTGAAGTCCTAATGGTCTTGTATCTAGTCTGGGAAACAGGATCTGGAACAATCAAGTCAGAAGAAGGTGGCACCAGAGACCGTACAACCCATTTGGGATAAATCCCTTTCATGTAGGACTTAATATCATTTGAAAGAGATGTATTTTGTACATAATGTTTTATTCACTGTTATTATGGTCTTCAAGAAAAAGGCAGCAGTCAACCACTTAGAAAATATTTATCTTAATGATGGCTTATTTGCATGAAAAGTTAACATACTGGATTTAATAATTTCTCAACTTCCTCACTAAAATGACCTTACCTTATTTTTGCACAAATATAATATTCTGTGGTTTTGGGGGGAAAATGTATTTCACCAATATTAACAGTTACAGACTTGCCAAAATGATGAAGGGACTTGTACACAGACCAATCTTGAACTGTGTATTGGTGAGCAATACATTTTCTTCCTATCAGTCATGATTCTCCGCCCCCCCCCCAATGCACTATGCAATTTGTGGCTCCATTCATGCCCCTATATTGTTGCGCTATCACTGCTGTATTCAAATTCTCCTCCCCTGCCCCAAATTTACATCAACTTTGGTTAGGCAGAAGGGATAGTGTTTCACATATTTAATGTGAAGTGAAATGAAAAATGCCTTGAAAAAGTCATTATTAATTAACTTACTGCAGTTGTTCAAGGACAAAGTAGCATGATCACTGAATGGAACTAAAATACAATAGGTAAGTCTTAATATAGGGAATATAATACTTTTTATCTTGTGAAATATAGTAAGTTTCACATTACTTTTCGTCCAGGCACTCAAAACAGGAAACCATCTTTGAGGAGTTATCTTCCAGCAAATCAGGATCATTTGCTTGGTCCAAGGATCACTTTCTCCTCCAAAGAATCTCAGGGCCTTCATTCTTTTCGAGAGATAGTAAGTTGCACATCAGTTGCAACTTCTCTTATTACATTGAATTAGTAACAGATTTAATAAAAAGAGCAAAAATTATTAGACTCCTAACATTGTGCATCAGCAATAAGTTGTCATTATGTTGTATTGTGGTGGCTTTTGTGTGACTGTGTCGCTGGAAGCTATGCCATCAGTATTTCAAAGGCCAGTAGGCATCCAGATTTTCATGGAGCTTTAAGACTAAGACAAACTAGGAAGGAGAACATGGAAATGTACTTCTGGGAAAAAAGGCCAGTGAAAACTTTATGAAAATCAGTAGAACAGTATCTGATATCATGCTAGAAGATGAGCCTCTCAGGCTGGAAAGTATTCAAAAGATGCTAGAGACGGCTGCCGCCTAAAGGAGAGATCGCCATAATGGTGTGGCTAGAATAAAGTTGTCATGACCTTCATTTGTTGAGGAGGCGTGGTTCAAAATGGGAAGAAACAGTTGCAAATATCTCTTAATCATTGAAATGTAGAACGCACAAAGTACGAACCTAAGAAAATTTAAGTCATCTAAAATGAAACACATAAAAATAGATATCCTAAGCTGAAATGGATTGATACTGGCCATTTAAAATCAGACAGACATATAGACCACCATGTCAGAAATGACAAACTGAAGAGGAATGGCATTGTGTTCCTCATCAGTAAACAAGAATCTTTCAAGGTCTATCCTTATATATCGCTATGGGTTGGAACTGACTCTACAGCACTTAACAACAACATCCTTATATATATGACTACTGATGTGGTGTTTTGGGTTAATGCACTGGACTGCAATGTCACATTGAACAGCAAAGTCAGTGTTTCAAGCTTTCCAGCCTCTCCTCAGAAACTCTATATAGGGTCTCTATGAATCAGAAGTGACTCAATGGCACTTTAACAACAACATCCTTATATACAATACTGGTGGTAATAACATCCATACTCTTAGAAGGAAGATCAGATAGTATAACTGTTATTCAAATTTAAACACCAAGATGACAGATGTGAAGATTTTTAACCAACTACTGCAAAAAGAGCTCTGGTAGCATAATGGTTATGAATCGGGCTATGAACTGCAAGGTCAGCAGTTCGAAAATACCAGCTGCTCCGCGGGAGAAAGATGAGGCTTTCTGCTCCCGATTTATAGCCTCGGACACCCTGTACAGGGTCACTATGGGTCGGAACCTACTCGACAGCACTTAACAACAACAACAACAACTGCAGGCTGAAATTGATCAAACATGCAATCAAGATGAACTGATAATTACATCATTGAAATGCAAAAGTTGAGAAGAAAAAAGTATTTGTCACTGAAAAGTATGGCCTTGGTGTAAGAATTTACACTGGAAACCCGAATGGTAGAATTTGCAAGACCAACAGCTGGCAATCTTCTTTCATAAAGATTGTTGTTGTTGTTATTAAGTGCTATCGAATTGGGTCTGATTCTATATCAGGTTTCTAAGGAGCAGATGGTGGATTTGAACTGCCCACCTTGTGGTTCACAATTGAGTGTTGTAGAAAACACTTAGGAGATGTTGTACTCTGTCAGATAGGGTAGCTATGAGTCAGAATTGATTTACACCCTCGGAAACCCTGTACAGGGTCACTATGGGTCAAAAAACTGACTCAACGGCACTTAACAACAACAACAACAACATTCACAATGGAGGTACTTGTGGTTGAGTACAATTCTTTCCACCTATGTGGGAGACCTGGGGTCAATTCCCAACAATTCCCAAGCCATGACGGTCACACTTTGTCTCTCATTCTTGAGACGTATTGTCAGGATGGACCAGTCCTTGGAGAAGGACAATATGTTTGGTAAAGTGGAGGATCACTGGAAAAGAGAAATAGCCTAAAAAGATGGATTGGCACACTGCAGTAGCAATGAGCTCAAGTGTAACAATGATTGTGAGGATGGCACAATGCAATAAGCTGTTTGATCTCTTGACTGCTCTTCCCATGAGTGTTGATTGTGGCTCCAAGCAAAATGAAGTCTTTGACAACTTCAATCTTCTCTCCATTTATCATGATGTTATTTATTGGTTCTAGTGTGAGAATTTTTGTGTTTTCTTTACATTGAGGTACAACCCATACCAAGACTGTGGTCTCTGATCTTGATCAGTAAGTATTTTAAGTCCTTTTCACTTACAGCAACTGACAGTTCCCTATCAATGTACTGTTACAGCTGGTTTTGAATTACCTATAGCAAAATTTTACTTGCATGTGATATTATGATATTGTCTAGTGATTCCCACAATACGTTAAGGTCACCTCTCTTTGGAATGGACACAAATATGGATTTCTTTCAATCAGTTGTCCAGATAACTATCTTCCACATTTCTTGACATCGATGAGTAAATGCCTCCAGTGCTGCATTAGTTTATTGAAAGATTTCAACTTGTAGTCCATGAATTTCAGGAGCCTTGTTCTTTGTCAATGCCTTCAGTGCACCTTGGACTTCTTCCTTCAGTACCATTGGTTCTGGAACATAAGCTACCTCTTGAAATGGTCAAACACCAGCCATTTCTTTTTGATAAAGTAACTATTTTCTTTTCAAGCTTTCTACAACATTCAATATTTTGCCCATAGAAATATTTAGTATTGCAAGTTGAAACTTGAATCTTTCCACAGTTCTTTCAGCTTGAGAAATGCTGAGCGTGTTCTTCTCTTTTGGTTTTCTAACTCCAGGTTTTTGCACATTTCATTATAATATTTCACTTTGTATTCTTGAGTTGCCATTTGAAATTTTCTCTTCAACTTTTATTATTTCCTCACATACATTTCTTCCACTGACTTAAGCATTCCTATGCTGGAGAGCAAGTTTCAGAATCTCTTCTGACATTCAATTTTGGTCCTTTCCTTCTTTCTTGTTTTCTTAATGACCTTTGACTTTCTTCCTGTATGATGTTCTTGATGCCCTCTCACAATTCATTAGTGCTTCAGTTCATTAGCACCTAATGCATCAAATCTGTTCTTGAGATGATCTCTAAATTCAGGTTGGATGTATTCAAGATCATATTTTGGATCTCATATTTAAATTTGTTTTAATTTTCTTCAACTACAGCCTTAACTGTTTAGGCTGATGATATATGGAGCTTTTCTACCACTTTTTTGATCAGATGTAGTGAATTTGATTTTTATGTGTTCTATCTGGTAAGTCCATGTGTATAATTTTTTTATGTTGTTTAAAAAAGGTATTTTCAATGAAGAAGTCATTGGTCTCACAAAATTCTATCATGTGATCTCTAGCATGAGGACTTAAAATGTTTAAGATCACAGCCTTCAGTTTGGGTTGCACCTCAATGTAAAGAAAACAAAAATCCTCACCACTGAAGGAGTAAATAACATCATGATAATTGGAGAATAGATCGAGTTGTCAAAGTCTTCATTTTGTTTGGCTCCAACGTCAGCATTCATGGAAGCAGCAGTCAAGAAATTAAATGACGTATTGCTTTAGGCAAATATTTAATGTGTTGAAAAGCAAAGATGTCAGTTTGAGAACTAAGGTGCTCCTGACCAAAGCTATGGTATGCATGTAGAAGT
>NW_006408539.1:13581112-13582810 GCF_000296735.1 Chrysochloris asiatica
TATATATATATATATATATATATATAAACTTTGTTGGAGTGTTTATTTTGTTGTTGTTAGAAGAGTAGGCTTATTACATGGGTTTTTAGTTTGGGTAAAAATGAACTACTGTTTTAGAAGTTACATGAGACCTTTTCCAGATTTTAATACATAATTGCATTTTATTTGTTACAAAAGAAAGTATGAAGTGTTGCTAACATAGCATTTCTCCATCCTTCTGGATGACAGACTTACTCTAGAGTACCTTCTGGCAACATTGAGTTTATAAGGCACAAAAAAAATTCAATTGAGAAGGAAGTACCCAAACATTTTTGATGATTTAAAAAATAAAGGCTTTTTTGGTGGTTGTAGTTTAGATGAACTCTTTCTCTCTAATTGTTTGGCTTAGTAAATTCTTTAGCAGATGGATTCTTCCATTATTGTATTTCTCCTAGGTAATGGCTCCTTATATGAGGATAAAAATCAAAGTAAAGATAATTTAGTGTCTACCAAAATTTTCATCTTCTGTCAGCATCCAAAATGTGAGAATGTATATGTATGCCCACATACACATTATGAAGATTAATTTTATTAAAATGCAGCAACAAACAGAATTTCCCCCCAATACTATAAATCTTTCAGATTGGTTAGAGACCTTGGATTTAAACCTATGATGTTATCTTGCCCTCTTAAAAATGTTTATAAAAGCTACAGTTAATGGCGTTCACAGAGATTCCCCTTGTTTCCTTCAGGAAACATAGCATAATACATTTTTCTTCAGGTTTTCAGGAACTAAAGAATGTGAGCATAACAAACTGAAAGTAACTTACGATTAGAAATCATTTATTTGTATAAGTTTACATAAGTATTTCTCTATATAAGTTACATGATGTTCCTAGAGAAGAGCATCGTATGTGGTAAGTGGGAGGACAGAGAAAAAGAGGGAGACCCCCAACGAGATGGGTTGGCACAGTGGCAGCAGCAATGGGCTTAAGTGTAATAGGGATTTTGAGATTGGTGCAGGACTGGGCTTTGTTTTGTTCTGTTGTGCACAGGGTGGTTATGGGTCGGAACTGGCTCCACGACACCTAACTACAACAACAATATGTGTGTATCAGGAGAAGATATATTGGTCCCACCATGGACCATGACTTGGGATGACTGCCTGGCTTTGCCACTGTTTAGAAAAATGGCCAAGACCATTGAAGGAAGTCAATTTCTCTACATGCTATCTTCCCACTCCACTCCACTGTCGTCTGCTCGATTGTAATTCATAGAAACCCCAGAAGACAAAGTAGAACTGCACCTTAGGATTTCTGAGACTGCATATTTTTAGATGCAGACAACCTTATCTTTCTCCCACAGAACTGCTGATGGGTTTGAATCACTGACCTAGAGGTTGGCAACCCAATGCTTAACTCACTGTAGCACCAGTCCCTAATATATACATATACACAAATATATATATATATATATTGTTGTTGTTGTTAAGTGCCATCGAGTCAGTTTGGACCCATAATGACCCTGTATAGTGTTTCTGAAGAGCAACTGGTGAGTTTGAGCTGCTGACCTTGAGGTTCAAACTGATCTTGCTATCGAGTACTTATCCTACTCCAGAAATATATATGGGTTTCTGGGTGTGGTGCTGTAGGATAAACATTGGACTACTAACCCCAAGTTTGGCAGTTCAAAGCCACTAGTCTATCCCTGGAAATCCTA
>NW_006408539.1:13583704-13585070 GCF_000296735.1 Chrysochloris asiatica
AGCATAACAAACTGAAAGTAACTTACGATTAGAAATCATTTATTTGTATAAGTTTACATAAGTATTTCTCTATATAAGTTACATGATGTTCCTAGAGAAGAGCATCGTATGTGGTAAGTGGGAGGACAGAGAAAAAGAGGGAGACCCCCAACGAGATGGGTTGGCACAGTGGCAGCACTAATGGGCTCAGCGGTTCAAACTCACCAGCTGCTCCTCGGAAACCCTATACAGGAAAACCAACTTGATGGCTCTTAAAAACAACAAACCATTAAGACTAAATCCTCTAGGACTGAAAGAATGATTTCTTTGGCTTCCAACATTGCCTCCTACAGCTCAGGTAAGATCTTAATTTTCTCTGCTCTAACTCAGTGTTTCCAGTTATTACATTTTTTAAAAACACATTTGTCTTCTAGAACTCTATTTCTTTCTCTTCACTGCTTGGCGACTCAGAGTCCCACTGAGACATTATGAAAGAATTTCAGACTCACCAAACTGAAGCCTTTATATTGCTCATTTGAAAACAACTTATCCTGGTTTGTTGTGAATCCTTCCATTAAGAGTTAAAATAGAGAAATGATCTAGTTATTCCTAACTTTTCTGATAATCATAGATGTCCCTATTTGCCACATAAAATGACAAGCTACCTCTAATTGTCTAAAACTTGTAAAATTCTTCATGAGATCCCCACACAAGTGTGTTCTAATCAAGACAGGAAAAGCTAAATTGCTAGTTGCCAATGAATGGTGACCCACATAAAGCAGAACAAAAATATGGCCCAATCCTGCCCTAACTGCCCAGTTGTTAATGCATGTACATCCACTGCTGCAGCCACTGTGTATTTTGAGTGACTTCCAATTTAGGGGGCTCATCTTCCAGCATTATATTGGACAATCCTCTGTGGTGATCCATAGGGTTCTCAATGTCCAATTTGCCGAGATAGATTTCCAGGCATTCCTTCCTAATCTCAGTGAGACTAGATGGTGGTTAGGGGCGGTGGAGTTGGTTCCCACTCATAGCAACCCTGTACAGGGTTTCTGAGGCTATAAATCTTTACGGGAGCAGAAAGCTTCATCTTTCTCCTGGGGAAAGTAGTTTCGAACTGCTGACCTTAAGGTTCACAGCCCGATTTGTAACAACTATGCTACCAAAGCTCCTTCAGTGAGGCTAGAAGCTCTGCTGAAACTCATCCACCATGGGTTACCCAGCATAGCTTTCAATATCATTATAGCATGTAAGCAGCCACAGGTTGGTAAAATGACAGACAAGTGATATTGTGGCTGGCGGTGTATGTGGCTTCAAACTGTATAAACTTTATGCATATTGCTTTATTGTGCAAAACGGGTAAAAAAAAAAAAAAAAAAAAAAG
>NW_006408539.1:13585170-13592331 GCF_000296735.1 Chrysochloris asiatica
AAAAAAAAAAAAAAAAAAAAAGGTCCTTGTCATTCATAAACTGAGATATAGGTCTTTGGAATCTGAGAGCAGCTTTGATCAGGGTGAGGTCGGGTCACTACTGCCATAGGTCACCCTGCTGCCGTGTCCTTCAGCAGCGTTCACAGAACACACAACAGCAGCAGCTGAGATCCTTGCAGCCACCAGACCCTAATTAACCACCCAGACTCTCCAGTCACTTGTCCCTTCCCCCACCGCCACCTAGTGACCTTTTCCTCAGCATGTCAAGTAAGTAGTTGGCATGACGCCGTTGCTCACGTTTTACTACAGAAACCTGAAGCACCAAATAAATATAATACCATCATAGTAGTGATAACAACTACAATAATACTTGTTAAATGCTGTTGAGTTGGTTCTGACTCATAGTGACCCTGTGTAGGGTTTCTGAGGAGCTGCTGGTGGGTTTGAACTGCTGACCTTGTGGTTTGTAGTCCAGTGTTGATCCTATAGCAGTAACAATACTCAAAAGACCTTATTTTCAAGAATTTCATGTCAATACCTATATTCTAGTAGTCCTCCACCCCTGCCCTAAAGGACTATGCACAGCTATTTGTGGTTGTTGCTGCTGCTAAGTGTTGTTGAGTCCGTTTCAGCTCAGAGCTACCCTGCATAGAATTTCTGAGGAGCAGCTGGTAAGCTTGAACCACCAACCTTGTGGTTCAAACCGGCATTGCAGTCCAGCGCATTAACCCGCAGCGCTATTGGATTGAATGGGAAACCTGGAACAGACTCTTTTTGAGTTAGGCACATTCTTTTCCATTGAAAGATTTAGAGTCACATCAGCTTTCATTAGGTCCATGAACTGCAAGGTAAAGAAAATGGAGTGACTTTCTGCACAACTTCCTCACCCAAGCCTGTTTGAGTGTTAAACAGTGTACCTTCTAGTAGGAAGAAGGAGGGGTAGGGGAACACTGCCCTGTGATTGTATGCCATGTTCTGAATTCTGTGCATGGCCAGCTATGCATACTACAGTTTTCACCGTGAAATGTAAGCACTTGTGTGTCAGTAACAAAGTTACTGAACAAATACTGCAACTTCACAATGACACAACTACAAAATTTCCATGATCTGATCATTTTAAAGTCCGCTAACCAAACTAAGGAAGGTTTTCACCATTGTTGGTGTTATTGTTGTTAATTGTCGTCAAGTTTATTCCAACTCACAGCCACTCTGTATAAGATTTCTGAGGACACCAATGGAAATTCTGTTATTAACGTTGCCAGATTTTTCATGGGAATTCTTCTGATGTTGTAAGCTGTGTGGTTGTTGTTGAGTCAATTTGGACTAGTGGTAATCCCATGTGTTATAGAGTAGAACTGCTCCATAGGATTTTCAAGGCTATAATCTCCATGGGAGCAAATCAGGTCTTTTTCCTTTGGAGTTATGAGGTGGTTTTGATCTGCCAACCTTTTGGTTGGCAGCCAAGTACTTAGCCACTGTGCCACCAGGCTCCTTGCCAGACATTGTTGTGTTGGTGTTATGTGCTATGAGTTGGTTCCGATCCATAGCGACCCTGTACAGGGTTTCTGAGGCTGTAAATCTTTATGGGAGCAGAAAGCGTAATTTTTCTCCCATGGAACAGCTGGTAGTTTCATACTGCTGACCCTGAGGTTCACAGCCCAATTTGTAACCACTATGCTACCAGAGCACCTTGTCAGATATATTAATCCCTAATTACAGCCTCATACACATGTGAAAGTTGGACAATGAATAAGGAAGACTGTAGAAGAACTGGTGCGTTGGAGTTAAGGTGTTGGAGGAGACTATGAAAAGTACCATGGACTACCAGAAGAACAAACAAATCTGTGATGGAAGAAATGCAGCCCGGATGTGCCTTAAAAACCAGGATGGCCAGACTTTGTCTCTTATACTTCAGATATATCATCAGGAAGGATCAGTGCCTGAAGAAAGACCTCATGCTTGGTAAAGCGGAGGGTCAGTGAAAAAGACAAAGACCCTTCAATGACAGTGGCAGCAGCAATGGGATCAAGTGTAGCAATGATTGTCAGGTTGGCACAGGACTGGGCAGTGTTACATTCTGTTGTGTATAAGGTCACTATGAGTTAGTACTGGCTCAAAGGCACCTAAAACCAACAATTATTCCCCAAATGATTGTAACAGTACACAAGGTTTTGTACCCTAAGTTTCAGGATGACCATGAAGCTTCCAAAAGTCACTTCTAGAGAAAACACCCCAAACCATATCAGTTGTCAATACTGATGGAGTATCTTCCTCCCTCAGAAACATTCCACTCAGAAGCAGGAGCCCAGGACGAGAAAACAAATGCAAATTCTTTCCTCTCCAAAGATAACACAAGTTAAATTTCTGAAAGGCCAGCTTTTGCCAAATGGCAGCAGATGTTATCCACAATTTCATTAGTGAACTGACTTCATGTAAGAGTACTTGATAGAAGCTTCTATTAGGAAACCTGGTTATTATATTTGTTTGGCTTTAAATATGCAGATGCAATGGCAACTATTCATGGAGTATTTTGCTCTAGCTAATTTTCCATCAGTTCTAGGAATCCAAGATTAGCCATGTGCAGTTCACAGCCGGCATTGCCAAAAGACAAAATGTCACTTAGAGTGAGAAGCACTTTCTTCCTTAAAAAAAAAATTAAAGTAACATGAAATGTAAAGTATCACAATACAGTTTAGAGAAAAAAGAAAAAGGAAACCTAGCAAAATTCCCAGAATCAGTCAGCCAAAGATAATTGTGTTATTAAGAAACCATTTGACTGTGTACTGATGAAAAGCCATATTTTCTTCAATCTACAGAAGATTTACAGTGTATCTGAAGCATCTAAATTACTTTTATTAATATATATGAAATGTGTAATTTTTTTTGTAGTATGCTGGATTAATTGCCTAACAAAGTAAGTGCATCCCATGGGTTTGCTATGCAAATCATATTGTAAAAGGTCATTTTTATTAGCAAGCACGGTCAAATCAAATATGCAATTTCTGGGATAATGTGCTGATAGATTCAAATACTATGGATATTAGAGTTAAGAAAGACAATTTTAAGAGGCTATTAATTCAATGAACCTATAGGAGTAATTTGTGAGTTACTCAGCATTCCCTAAGTCCACAAATGTGTCCCAGGGATCTGTTAAGTGTTCTGTACTAGGAAGTGTGCTTTTTCTGAAACTTGCAGGCGTGGTTTGGAGCCCTCATGTGGAGCCATAGGATAAGACTTGATCGCAAGGTCCGTTCAAACTGCAAGTTCAGCGGTTCAAACTCACCGGCTGCTCCTCGGAAACCCTATACAATTCCGCTACGAGTCAGAACTGACTCGATGGCAGTTAACAGTAAGAGCAGCACATCAACATGTAGGAGGTGCTCAGTGAATAACTGTTACTTTTTTGGATGAACTATTTGTTGAGCAAGTGCTACACACAAGACATTGTTCTAACTCAACAGTGAACAAGACAAGTAAAATTCCAGCTCTCATGAAAATCACCTCCCAGTGGGTAGGAAAGACAGATAACAAATAAACAAACAAAGAAGCAAATAGGATCCCTTGTTGTTTTCAGATGCACTGTAAATCTTCTGTAGATTGAACAAAATATGGCTTTTCTTCTATACATATTCAAATAGTTTCATAATAGTACAATTATCTTATGCTGATTGATTTTGGAAATTTTACTAGTTTTTTTTTTTTTTTCTTTCCTAAATTGTATTGTGATATTTTACATCGCTCCAGAAATCTAGCACTGCCTGAAAGATGGCAGGAAGATGGAATGTGGCAGCCCATGGTACCTTCAATTCTTCACCAACACCATAATTCAAATGCATCAATTTTTATCCATCTAGCTTATAAAAGCATATGAGGTACTTGAAAATATCATGGTTTTGGGTCAGGTGCACTTCTCAAAGTGATGTCTTTGCTCTCCCAACACATTAAAGAGGGCTTTTGAAATCAAAAGATCTGGAATCCAGGAACTGAATTTCCGCACAGTGGGCATCAGCTAGACCAGGCAGTAGTTGTTCCCTTTAGATGAGGTTGTGTAGGTTTACCATATCATTTATCATTGTCTTGTCACTTCTGACCCCAGAACTGAGGTCAAAGTTCAGTTTCCATTTATTTATCATCACGCTCTAGCTATTGGTTTTCCCTGTAGTTATGTAACTATAAGGAGTCCTGGTGAGGCACTGTACGATAACTGCAAGGTCGGTGGTTCAAACCCACCAGCGACTCCTAGGAAACCCTATATAGGGTAGATATGAGTTAGAACTGACTCAGCAGCACTTAGTAACAAGCACTATAGTTTAAAGAACTAGGAAAAGACAAGTTGGAATGAGAGCTTCATGTGGCTTTTGAATCAGGGGCGAAAGAACATAGAAACCTGTCTCTGTTGAGTGTCATCTAACCCTGTCTCTCACTAATGTTTTCTTCTGGGTCCTATTAGGTTTAAAGTTTACTAGACTTGAACTTGGGGTTTAAAATCTAAAGCAAGATCTATAATTCACTTTTGAAAAATCAGATAAGAGCAATTGCAGTTGTTAATGGTGCTACTGGTGATAGGGTTGGATGTCTGGACTGTCTGAACTTAAATCTCAGCTTCAACACTTCCTGGTACTGAAAGGAGCCACTTAAATTCTTCTCTCTTCCTCAGTTTCCTTATCTGTAAGCCTGTCAGCTTGAATATATAGTAATTAACCTCACCAGATTAAGAAACAAGAGTTAACCTATGTAAGCACACAGCACATGGTTGTTGTTGTTGTTGTTAAGTACAGTAGACTCAGTTCCGACCCATAGTGACCCTGTATAGGGTTTCTGAGAAGTGCTGGTGAGCTTGAACTGCTGACATTGCAGTTCAAATGGCTTTGCAATCTGGCACATTAACCCACAGCGCCACAAATCAGATTCCATAGTACATGATAGGCACTCAAAAAATGCAGGATCTTTATTGTTACATGTCAGTTTGTGATTTGGCACAGAAGCCCTCAGAAGAATGATTTCCTTCACCTTAGTTATATTCTGAAGTTTCTTCAAGGTTAGAAAGGGAAATGACTGGGGAAGGAAGAGTTTATGCGTAGTGTGTGCCAGCAATAGAATCGGTTCTTTACCCACACTGCTATTACAAGAATTCTTTACTGCTATATGTTCATTCCCCTTGACAGCAAAGAAGTTATGTAAATTGCCAAGGTCACACAGGAGTAAGAATAAGAGAGACACTTATAGGTACAGCCCCTCCCCCTTTCCCACTCTCCAGCTGGGATAGATGTAGAGCTCCTCATAAGCTCCTGCAGCCATCAAAATGAAAGTCTTTCTAGGTCAGTGTTTTTGTCAAACCTGGGGTACATAAGAATCACCTGCAGAGCTCATTAAAAATGCCTTTCCTTCAGAGATTCCGATTCAGTAGGTGATCCATCCATCTGAACTTGAGAAGCACCAATGGATGTCTAACTGGCCCCAGGAACTAATTTTTAAGTAAAAAATGTAGAACGTGTTGAAGAATTCCAAATGACACCTGAAGATAAGACACTGCATGAGAATGGATAAAACACAAGCTCCTAATGTCACAGAGAAATCTTTAAAATGGTCTCAGGTAGTCTTTTAATTAGGGTAGAGTTGAAAGGACAGACAAGACTTGATAGAATGAGATTTTTAATGAAAATAATTAGATTCTGATGCAAAGATAAGGATCCTACTTTGATTTTGTATGCATATTCTGAAATATTTCAGGTAGTATGCTTTTTCAAGTATAGAATTAAGGATATTTAATTGCATATTGAAATAGTAATACTTGTTGTTAAAAGTGGCGTCAAGTAAGTTGTAATCATAGTGACCCTGAGGAGTGGTTGGTAGGTAGGAACTACCGACCTTTTGGTTAGCTACCCAGTGCCACACCAGGACTCCAAAGCTTACAGCACTGCAATTCCCAGCCCAGTCCTAACCAGGCCTGGTCCTGTTTCAGCCTACCTTATACAAATCACTCACATTTAAGTATCTCTAATTTCCACTTTCCCAGAAATGGGACTCTTGCCTGAACCCACTACCCATTTCATTTTATCTTTTCTGGTGACAGTTCTGAAGAGACTGATTACAGAAAATAGCAGACTCTACAGGAAATTATTGTCACTAGGGTACAAGGCAGGAGTCGTAGTGTGGCACTGTAGAAAAAGCACTTGACCACAAAGCTGGTTTGAACCGCAAGCTTGGCTGGGTACTGTCAAAACAGAGAGAAATAACACTAAGTCTCTGTCTATTGATTTTTCAAGTAGCGTACCTGCAAACCCTGAAGTCCTCAAATACTGACTTACTACTCAAATATCTCCTCTCTGGGATTAGTCTGATGCAAAGTCCCAGTTTTCCTGAGTGTAGAATTTAGAAAACAATAATCTCCCTTTGGAACAAGCCCATTCATGGGTTTAAGGTCTACCGCTGCTACTTCCTTATGGCACCTTTGGAAAATTACTGAAACATCCTGAGCTTCAGCTTCTTCACCTATCAAATAGGGATAATACTCTTTTTATCATGTTGGTAAGTGCTGTCGACTCAGTTCTGACTCACAGCGACACTGTTTAGGGTTTCCAAGGAGCTTGAACCGCTGACCTTGTGGTTCAAACCAACACTTCTGTCCAGTGCATTATATATATTGTTGTTATTGTTGTTGTTTCATGCCGTGGAGTCGGTTCCGACTCATAGCGACCCTGCACAGGGTTTCCAAGGCTGTTAATCTTTACGGGAGCAGAACGCATCATCTTTCTCCTGCGGAGCAGTTGGTAGTTTTGAACTGCTGATCTTGCGGTTCGCCGCCCAATTTGTAACCACTACGCTATCAGAGCTCCTTATAGATAATTTTTTTTTTTCATAGAGCTGTTGGAAAGATTATGTATGATAATGTCCATTAAACAGTTCACAGAGTTCCTCCTTTGAGAGGAGTTGTTGTTGTTAAGTGCCGTCAAGGCGGTTCCTACCCATAGCGACCCTGTGTAGGGTTTCTGAGGAGCAGCTGGTGAGTTTGAACTGCAATCTAGTAGTTCAAATGGCTTTGCATTCTGCTGCATTAACCCACAGTGCCACACCAGGACTCTTTGAGAATGTTGTTGTTGTTGTTGTTGTTAAGTGCCGTCGAGTCGGTTTCGACCCATAGCGACCCTGAACAGGGTTTCC
>NW_006408539.1:13592743-13595751 GCF_000296735.1 Chrysochloris asiatica
CTTTTCTAGACAAACTATTAAGCATAACCAAGTTGAAAACAAACAGCAGCCATTCTACATCTCTGTCCTAGCTCAGATGGGTTTGAGAAGTAGACACCTGGGCTCTCTAGGAACTGAAGAAGCAGGGTGCCACCAAGCAAGAGTTCAGACACCTAGAAAGATACCGGTTGCACAAGGAGAGCAGACAGGAAGTACTGGCCTGACCATGAAGGTCCTGGGCCAATTGCAATAAGATTTGGTGTCAAGATGTTCAGGTAAACCAGCATCCCTAACAGCATGGAGCACAGAGACCTTGGAGAGCATGAACACAGTTAAGTGGCAGAGCCACAAGGCCAATGGAAACCAATTAATCTAAAACCTATTGGCCTGAGGGCTTGTTTACCTAGATATTCATTACTGCAGTCCATATTTAATTCATTAGATAGTTTTACATATTCTTGCTTCGCTTTCACTCCTTTTGGTTTCTTGGATTTGTATAGCTATAAAATAAATGTAATTTATTTAAAATAACTTAAAAACCTAGAAAATTATTTTCAACTGAATAAGGACCTTTGATAGTTCAGTGGTTGAATTGGACTGCTAATTTCAAGGTCAGCAGTTTGAAACTACCAGCTGTTCCATGGGAGAAAGATAAGGCTTTCTGCTCCCATAAAGATTTACAGTCTCGGAAATCCTGTACAGGGTCGCTGAGAGTCAGAACCATCTCCACGGCACATAACCACCACTACTACCATTATGATAAATAATATTTCAGTACACAATTTTGAGTATAGAAGGAATTTTTTTTCCAGTATTTAGAATAGTTTCTTAAATTTTGTGAAAGGGAGTTATTGGCCAAGGGTTAAGAATACTTTCCAATATTTTAAATTCAAGATTATCTGGAAAGTTAATGTACAATTTACACTTCCATTAATAATACGTAATGTTACCATTAATCAAAATTGGATTAGATTGCTTACTTTATTTTAAGCAATTTTGCTAATTTTCTTTATAGTAATAAATGAATGATATGGATGAATATTTCAATTTAAATGTTTTGGTTTAATCAATATAATCCCTCATTTTTAATTGAATGGCCATCTTTTCCAGTCTATTTATCATCTGAGTTTTAGTGCTTTGTTACTACTATGAATAGATTCTTTTTATAATGAGAGATACAAATTGGTTGCATACAGTTTTCTCAATCTATTGTTCATCTTTTATTTTTTTTTTTATGTGTTTTTGCCTTTCCTGAAGCAAAAATCACACTCAGTTTTTAAATGTTCAATAAATCATCTACTATTTTATTTGGTTGCGAACATCGTCGATCCACAGATCTGATATTTTAGACTTCATTGAATTTTTTATGGCTTTATTTCTTTTTTTTTTTTTAACTCTTGAATCCTCTAGAAATGCATTTCTTAGTGTTGTGTGAGGTTGTTGTTGTTGTTAAATGCTGTCAAGTCAGTTCTGACTCATAGTAAACCTGTATAGTGTTTCCAAGGCTTTAAATCTTTGCAGGAGAAGAAAGCTTCAGTTTTCTCCAAAGAGTGGCTAGTCAGCTCAAACCATTGAACTTGTGGTTCACAATCCAATGCTTATTCTACAGAGCCACTATGCTCCTTGCTTAGACTGGGTTCTCTAGAGAAATAAACCCAATGAAACATATATACAAAGAAAATTTTGTATCCACGAAATAGCTCACACCATTATATTTGGGAGAGTCCCAAATCTGAGTCAGAAACATAAAGACTGGCAGGTCAGATTGCTGAGGACTCCCAGCATTGGTAGGTAATTGAGCCATCACTTACTGGACTTTGCCTGGGTATCTAATATAGGAAGCAGTCTACACCTGTGAGAAAACAGCCTTTCAATTGGAAGCTCATAGCAGTCCTCATAATAGAGTTAATTACATTATGGTGTTGTTGTTAAGTGCCGTTGAGTCGGTTCTGACACATAGTGACCCTGTATAGGGTTTCCGAGGAGCAGCTGGTGAGCTTGAACCACCAACCTTGCAGTTCAGATGGTTTTGTAGTCTGGCACATTAACCCACAGTGCCACACCAGGACTCCATCTCATTATAGGAATCACTTCATCTCAACTGTCTCACCACTGAGATCCTGACTCAGTCAAGTTGACCCAAAATCTTAACTATCATATGTCCTATAATGTGAAGTGAGGTTTCTCATTCCTGGCTTGTAATTTTCAGATAAGGGATCTTCATGTGTAATTTCAAATTCTCTTCTTTTTAATCCCTTAGAGTCATTACTTTACCCATGACCACCCAGGAAGAGAGAAAAAAAAAATCCAGAGAAGTATGAAATATTGATTGTTTCTTCCTTAATTAACATAGAACGAGAGTCTATGAGAGACTAGCTTTCTCTGAATTGCCTTTCTGGTTAATAGCCTGAGTTTTACTTGTTTGTATCAAGTAAAGGGAGAAATGACTTAGGTGAGTTGGCCAAAGCATGCATAAAATACTTATATATAGGCAACATTGAAAAAACATTTAGCAAAACATGGAAACTCACAACTTTTGTTACTATCATGTATGAAAAGTAAATATGAATATATGATTTTAGCTTATTAGGCAAACCAAGAACACAAATTGGCTTTGAGAAAATTATAGGAAAACTGTGCGTGAAATATTAGTAGAGATTTGCTGGTACCTGGCTAGTTCAGGGACATTTGATATTAAGAAAAAGAGTGATAGAGACCAAGGGCATGAGTTAGAATTACACAGAACTAGAAAGGACAGTTTCTGATGCTTGAGAAGTTTAGAAAGACTGATTGGGACACAGCAGCCAACAGAACAAATGGAACAGGAGATCTGTGAAAATTTAAATCTAAAGAGTGGTCCCAATGGTTTAGGTATTTATGGAGACTATATAAAAGTCTTGGACCATAAATCTTGTTACTCCCCTAAATTTTCATAGGGTTGGTGTTGCGGACCGTGTAAGACTGGTCAGAAGTTCGAGGCCCTATAGGCCTGAGTGTAACAAATGCGGCCACTGGCAGTTAATGGCAAA
>NW_006408539.1:13596305-13598029 GCF_000296735.1 Chrysochloris asiatica
AGCCTGCCCACCAGTGATGTATCCACCCTTGTTTTGGGGTGCCTCATTGTCTCCCTTCTTCTGTTTGTCTGTGTATTCTTTCGCTATCCCTATCGCCGCTGGATCTCCCCTCCTCGTGAACCAAACACTTGTGAACAACACAATTATGTCGAGGTCAGACCCCGGCAGGTTGGGACTTCTGTTCCTATCTTTTGGAGGAAAAATTAATCAAGGAAATGGGCAGAGAGAGATATGGTAGAACTGGGCAGTAAAGACAGAACAGAACATGAGGTCATTCCAAAGTCACTATTGGGAAGAACAGAAAGAGAGAAGGAAGTATTGTTAGAGAGTCTTGTTCAGCTTTCAAAAAATGTTTTTATTTATTTGTTGGTTGGTTAGTTTTCTGGTTTAAAATTTTTTTTTCTTATCTATGTCAGGGTAAAGGAGCTCTGGTAGCGTAGTGGTTACAAATCGAGCTGCGAACCACAAGGTCAGCAGTTCAAAACTACCAGCTGTTCTGCGGGAGAAAGATGAGGCTTTCTACTCCCATAAAGATTTCCAGCCTCAGAAATTCTGTACAGAGTCGCTATGAGCTGGAACCGACTCCACAGCACATAACAACACCACCACCATGTCAAGGTAGCACTAATTTTGTTTAGAACTCAAGATAAAAAGTCCATACTGTCTAAAATTTCATTCACCCCTCCACCAAATATCCACTGAGATTGTTTCTTGTACCATCACTCATTTCAGGAATTGGAGACCCATGTGAATAAAAAAGATCTGGCTCTTGTCCTCACAGAAAGTTATTTCTTCATTTTGTGTGTGTGAAATATTTTAAATAGAAACTATAGAGAAAAATAAAGTACACATTCCATCATCCTTTTCAGAGTTTATGGATGTTAACATTTGACATATTTGTTTCAGTTAGAGCTGCTTTGACCTCTAATTTCATTTTCCTTCCTTCCTTTATTTTTTTTTTTAAGTTTTTATTGTGAATTATGTGTGTTTACATGGGAGAACATCAGTTTTACATTCACCCTATTGTATTTTGTTTCATTGTAATGATTGCAATCACCTTCATGCACCATCAAATAAACAAAGTGTACACCCCACAGGTCCACGCCTCCCCACCCCCACCATCAGCACACAGCCCCTCTCCCCTGAGTCCAGTGTACCCAGCTGCTCCATCTGTCCAAGTCATAGTCTCTGTCTCTAAACCTGGTGTCACTGCCTCTCTGAGTAGGGCCACGCTTTCTGCTCTTCTCACTTGATGATCCCAGGGACCTCCACTCTTGGACTGCAAAGTCAATCACTCTCCTCCTTTTGCTACAAAATGTCTACCTTTATATTTCCAACCCTCAAAGTCAGTCCTGATAACAATTATTCACTATTGTACCACAAGGGTCTTATCCCCATTTCTTTTCTCCAGCCTGCTCCCAGCATATTGAAAATCGTTACCTACCCCTGCTCCATCTGGAACTAAGCTCCCACTTGAAAGCTTGTAAGCCAGTCATTTCTTGCCTTCACAGCTCCTCCACATCCCCCATTTTGGGTAACCAATATCTAAATTGCCCAACCCTGTCAACCCTGTGTACTGAGGGGGTGGGAGTGATCCTTGCTGTAAAGATTTTTTCCCTTTTTTGAGCTACTGCATCCATAATTATAGGTTGCCGTTGTTGTTAAATATCGTGGAGTCGGTTCCGACTCGTAGTGACCCCTACACAGAGTTTCTGAGGCTGTAA
>NW_006408539.1:13623275-13633474 GCF_000296735.1 Chrysochloris asiatica
ACAACAACAACAACAACAACAACATAGTGTGTTTAGTTGTACCTCTTGAAAAAGAACAACACACACACAAACACTCCAAGAGACTGTAAACATTTATGAGAGCACAAGTTTATCTTTGTCACACGGAGTTCTGGTGGGTTCAAACTGCCAACCTGTGGTTAGTTGTTGTACTTGTTGTTAAGTGCCGTCGAATTATTTCTGACTCATAATGAACTTATATAGGGTTTCTGAGGAGTAGCTGGTGAGCTTGAACTGCTGACCTTGCAGTCCAGCTCACTAAATTGGCCTACACCAGTTTATCTTATAGCATCTTCAGGGTTCCTTGTATCTCTTTAAAGAAAACAAAAATCAATAAGCCTTTACTATACAGGGCATGGTTAGAAGCAATTAGAGAAAGTGAAGTAGTCGCAAGTGTTTTAAATTTGATGACATGAATATAGAATTTTCCACCTGATATGATAATAGTTGGAGTCCCGATATAGGATAAGCTATAGGACAAGCATTGGACTGCTAACCAAAAGGCTGGTGGTCCAAACCCACCAGATGTGCCTTGGTGACTTTATAAAGGGTCACTATTTGTAGACTCATACTCTAGGGTACTGAATAACAACACGCTAATAGTTCAGATCATCAATCAAAAGTGAAATCCAACTAAGCACAATTGAAAGTAGAAGGCTAGTTGGTAGGGTTAGAAGTTTGGTAGGGTTGGCCTGTGGAATGAGAGAAAATAATAACTAGAGAAACTGAAGGAATTCTGGGGAATGCTGAGAATCCAGTTGAAGTGGAAGTATAGGAATTGATGATGGTCTCTACGTAGTGGTTTGCTTTTCTTGGGCTGAAGTCCACATCTCAAGGGAAGGCATGGAGATAGCACAACCTGGAATTGTGTAGGCACTGAGACTCTCTTAGGGGTCTCTGAATAGCAGGAGTGAGGGTACTTCTGCCTCTACAATCCAACTTGAGGTTCATGGGGTAAGGGAAAATGAGCTGTCTCCAGATCTGAGAGGACTCAGCAGGAAGTCTCTGTCAAAGAGAGTGAGACTTAGTAAAGGTGGAAAAGAATTCATCAGTCAGGAACCTCAAGAGGTCAATCTGCTTGCCTCTCAGTCAACAGGAACTCAAGTGGACATAGATCCCTCTGCTCTAGAAAGATACCCCCGGTTACTGCTTATATTTCTTTTGGGTCTTGGGGCTCCATATTATTAACATGGCATATTTAATGTTTATAGTAAGGATAATAGTGGGAAAAGAGTCTAGTGTTTGGAAATTTTGTCTTTAAAACCCCATTGTGCAGTTTATTTATATCTTACTGGCTAATTTTTAGGATTTTAATATTGTCTTTCTAAATGACAAGACAACAGAGAGTATTTCTAGCTGCTATTTTCAAGCATGTAACACATTGAAAGTATGAATTTTTCTAGTTCTAATAATGAAAAATCTAATTTAATAACTATTTTACCATTTTCCCCTTACTAGTTTCTGACACATAGAGTTTTATTCATAATGTCATATTATGTTGCTGTATAATAATTTTTATATGATGAATAGCATTTATGGACATGGAAGGGACTATCTGGAGGAAAATCTGCAGGCTTATTATCATTTTAGGTATATCTTTAATCTATTGTATTATGAAGTAAATATTCCACTTGCTTTCTGTTTAATCAATAAACATATACACCTAATAACAAAATCAATGCAAGATTCAGAACCATCACAACTATCATATTAGTTAGCAGACTTCCAATGAGTGATGGACTAAGTAAATCATGAATTTAGGGTCCTGGTGTGGTGTTGTGGGTTAATGTGCTGCACTATAAAGTTGATTTGAACTGCAAGGTTGCTGGTTCAAGCTCACCAGCTGCTCCTTGGAAACCCTACACAGGGTCACTATGGTTCAGGACTGACTCGAGGGCACTTAACAACAACAACAACAAATCTCTATTAATTACCAGTAGCGCTAACTCTACCTACACTCAGAGATGCTAGAGTTGTCATATTTAAAAAAAAGAAGACAACTGCATGCATTGGTTTATATCTAAGCAGAAATTGCAGCAGATGACATTCCCATCTTTATAATACACCAACCCCACCAGCCCCTAGAACAACTTTCTAGTTTGCTTAGGTCAAAATGTTGCCTTCCTGAAGCATTTAGATTTTGACATCTCCATCAACATTTTTAATATTCCTGACCTCCACAGTTAGATCCCTTATGTGTTTTTAGGAGTTAGCTTTCCTGTTAGCTACACTATTCTTACAACCTTTGTAAAGGAACTTCTATTTTATTATTAATATTTTTTATCAGCATAACAATGAAACTTAAAAGGGGACATTTTTGTTTTTGTTGTCCTCCAGCAATACACCAGGACTTTATAACACCTTAAATATCCTGGTGTGGATCTGCAGGAGAATGCTCTGGTCAGTTTGAACTTCAAGGTGGGAAGTTCAAATTCATGAGCTGCTCCTCAGAAATCTTATGCAGTGTTGGTATGAGTCAGAATCCAAGCTATAACACTTTTTAAAAAAAAAAAAAAAGGATTCATATATAATCTCTGAGGGTCCATTAGAAATATTTCACTTTACCAGTGGTTTTATGACAAGCACAAGCAATCTAAGTGTTACATCACCCTGTGATAGCCACTAAGACCTCCTCAGCTCTAAAAGTACAACAAGTTCTCTAACCATTTTATGTAGAGAGGTTTTTCTCATTTAGGACTTTGGCATTCACTGTCACAATATAAACGCAGCTCCTTGATGAATCTGGTTGCTTTGAGAGCTTTAATATTCATTTGTATGCCTTGTAAATACCTTATCAAAGTCAGCCAAGACACGATGATCTTAGCGATAAATCTATTTTCATATGCTTCTTTTCGTATTGTATGCAATGTTGAGAACCTTCAAAGTCTAAATAACCAAAATTAAAAAAAAAAAAATCATCTATAGAAGGATGATGAAAAAATAGCAAATAAGTTAAACTTTTTAATTTCAATTTTTTTATTTTTTCATAGATTGTTGTTTTATTTAGAGTTAATGAAGACAGATTAAATGTTAATTGGGCTACACACCCATTAAGTAGCCCAACTATATATAAGACAATTCACAGATTCCTTTTCAGGAGCATGGCTATTCAATTTTTAATTTCATCTCCTATGGCATTTGGAACCTTTTTCTGTGTTCTCTTTCAAAGGAGGGAGTAGTGATTTAATTAGTGTTAATAGCTTTTTTCGGCAACAAAAATCCTTTTTTTCTCCTTTTTGTTTGTGTTGTATTTTGCAGGTTCCAACAATGTTCTTTGGCTCTTCACAAAAGCCCTGTCAAAAGCCAAGAGGGCAAAAGAGAAAATGTAGATTACAGGCAGGAGAGCAGGGCCAAGTCTGTTAATGGAACATTTGTATCTGGCTGAGCTGGCTGCCCTTGGGACGGCTGTAGCTTGTGAACCTTGTGCCTACAGAGCAGATGTTGCCTCTCCAGAGACTTAAAAGACCACACACCTCCTACTGTTGTGAAAATGAAGATAGAGAGGGTTAGAAGGCATGCCAAATAAACTTCTATTTCTTCCATTGCCTTTACTCACATCTTAAATATGCTTTATGGGTTCTGATGGACATACCCTTTTCCTGTATCATCCTACACAGAAATGAAATAAATATCACTACATGGAATTAATGTTCAAGTTAAAACCCATTTAGTCACTTCATCCAGTAATGATAACCTGAAGGGCATTCTGTTGAGTTAAGGAAGAGCAAACACTAAATTCAATTTTTAAATTGGCAATGATCTTCTAGTTAATATTATTATTATTACTACTGAAAAGTATAAAGACATATCTTTGTGTGACCCAGTTAGATCACATAATGTGATTAATGAATGAGATTCCCTTTTTATTATATCTAAAAAGTACTCTCCCCAACTTCACTGCTTAATTCCTAATTATTTTGGCATTATCCATGGAGTCCTGGTGTGGTGCTGTGGGCTAATGTGTCAGACTGCAAAGTCATTTGAACTGTAAGGTTGGTGGTTCAAGCTCACCAGCTGCTCCTTGGAAACCTTATACAGGGTCGCTATGGGTCAGAATTGACTTGACGTCACTTAACAACAACAACAACATGGTACATTTCCAGAACTTTCTAGCAAAGGGTAAAAATGACTTATTTTATTTTTTAAAATGCTAGTGAGGAGAATTGGATGCAATGTTTCCTAAATAGTTTCCTTATTCTGAAGTACAAGTCCATCATTTTTAAAGATTCCAACTAGGATTAATAAAAAATATCTAAAGCATAGTGTTTTCTCCAAAGTTACAGCTATCTTGTTTCTAGTAAAAAGAAACATTGTCTTATTCTAAGAAAATAAATAATAGACATTTGTGTAACTACATTTCAGATTCAGGGGAATGAGGGCAGTGTGGAATGTGACCTGTCAGATTGTAGAACAAAAGCAACTACCATTACCAACGACTGTAGTACCGAGGTATTGTTATAGAAAATTTAACTGTGGAATACCACTGCTGACTGGCTTTAGAACTAATAACATTTTCACATGAGAAAAATCATGGAGAGGATGTAACAGGTACATTGTGAACTTTTTTTCTCAGGGATCTGGTGAGAAAATAAGTAATTTATTCAAGCTTCCTGAATATATTCCATTTGGGCTTAGCAATTATTTTTCAAATAAAAGGGTAATAAAAACATCCCAAGAAACCTCAGAAAAATGCTAGCCATGCTTTCCAAACTCTGTGTTTTTAAAATTTCTTTTAATTGTATGCTTTAATAGATACTTCTCCACAGCATAGAGAAAGTTGGAGTCACCATGGAAAAACTTTAACCTGGATCACTAAAGTGTTTTGTGTATTGTATATGGAATGTCATACCGAGAAATATATTTTGTGACAATCAGTATCATCAGGTTAAACCTGGATCTAATTTTCCACAGCCCAACTTTTCACAACGTACTAGAAAAGTAAGGGGAAATGGAAACACATGAATGGTTATTATCAATATTTCCACTACTGCAGATCCTTGGACCTCTGATCATTTTCCTTCCAGCAGCTGGCCTTCAGCTGAAACCTGTTGATGGCGCACCCATGTTCTACTGTCTCATGCTCCCCATGGGGTTTACTCTCCCGCAGAAACAAGCTATCTGGCAATCAGAAAACCAGGAATCTATTCTGTGTGGGTACAGCTACTGCTCCACACCCATCTTCACTTTCCTTTCTAGTTTCAGATGAAGAGTGAAATGCCTAGAGAATCTTTTTTTTTTTTTTTTAAGTAATAGACATTAATATTGGCATGCTGCATTCTGAACAGACTAGTCTTCATGAGTATTTATTTTCATGGTGATAAGAGTAGGAAGAGGTTCCAGGATACCATCTCCTGGGCTTTATTATTTTTTTCTACCTGTTTGGAGTACAAGGCATTTAGAAGGTGAGAACTGATCATCTCATCATAGCCAGGTAAAGTAACACTGGATACAAATTCTAATGGCAGACCTCAACAGTTAAGTCAAGAACTGTGCATATTAACTGCATGTCTGGCCAATCTCTGCAATGGAATTTCCACCCAGACTGAATGGGCTGAAAATGGGACTGAGGCAAGACTAACCTTGTCCACTGTACAAGTTAAGTCTCCACAGAAACCACACATCTGAGAGTGAAACACCAAATCAGCAATAACAATAACAAATGAACAATAAATGGATGTGTGTAAAGACATGTTATTGTTAAGTGCCATCAAGTCTGTTATGACTCATAGAGACCCTCTATAGAGCTTCCAAGGAAAAGCTGATGGGTTTGAACTGCTGACCTTGTAGTTCACTGTCCAGTGCTGATCCTACAGCTCCACACCAGAAGTTTGTGTAAAGACATGGTAGGGGAAAATTTGGAGGAACTAAGACCCCAAAGGTTGGTGGTTCAAACCCATTCAAAGACACTGCAGAAGACAAGTCTGACAATCTGCTCCCTAAAGAGCACAACCTTTAAAATTCTAAGAGCTATTCTCCTATGCACATGTGAACCGGAATCAACTTGAACTCGATGGCAATAGCAACATCAATGAAAATGGAGAAAAGAAGACACCAGTTTAATAACAATGATTAAAAGAACTTGCAAAAGCTTTGCAGACTCATTATACCTAAAACAAAACAAAACCCACTGTCATCGACTCATTGTTGTTGTTAAGTGCCGTCGAGTCGATCCAGACCCATAACGACTCTGTGTAGGGTTTCTGAAGAGCAGCTGGTGAGCTTGAACCACCAACCTTGAGGTTCAAATGGCTTTGCAGTCTGGTGCACTAACCCACAGCGCCACACCAGGACTCCGCCATCGACTCATAGTAACCCTGTGAAGGTTTTCTCCAAGGCTCTAAATCTTCATGGGAGCAGAAAGTCTCATGTTTCTCCCACGAAGGGCTGATGGGTTTGAACTCATTATACGATGCAGAAAAGTATATAGAGACTGTGGTGCAGATGGGAAAGGTGTACAAAAGAGCAGACTAATGTGAATATGGACTCCTAGTGTGGTGCTATAAGATAAGCACTGGATTGTTAACCACAGGTCAGTGGTTCTAACCCACCAGCTGCTCCTTGGATACCCTATACAGGATCACTACTAGTTGGAACTGATTGACAGCACTAACAACAACAACAATGTGAATACACAATTAAATTGAAATAAACAAGAAAACTGAAATGTACTGAAATAATAAAATTTACCTGGGACAATAGAGATAGCAATTTTTAAAACACAAATTAAGTCAGTGATAAGGTGGGAATCTCAATGATTTCTCCAGAATACCAACATCAAAACAGAAAATAAAAGTCAAGATATTAAAGGAAAAAAAAAAAAAAGAGATAATAGATCTGGAGTTCAAAGAATTGAAGAATAATATGGTTAGGTGCCTTAAGGGAAAAAATCAGTTTAAACATAACTAAAAGCTAGAACAAAATAACAAAATATGACTAAGTCAACTGAAAAGATAAATCATGCTCTATGTTGAAGAAATAAAGACACTATTATTCAAATTTATGCACCAGCCACTAAAGCCAATGATGATGAAATTGAAGAATTCTACCAAATCCTTCCTTCTGAAATTTATCAAAATGCAACCGAGATGCATTGGTGATTGCTGGTGACTGGACCAGGAAGATTAGAAACAGAGGAAGGGTCAGTGGTTGGAAAATATGGCCTTGATGATACAAATGATGCTGGAGCTCACATGATAGAATTTTGAAGACCGATGACTTCTTCACTGCAAATACGTTGTTTTTTTTTTTTTTTTTAAAAACCAACATAGAAAGTGATTACACACATGGAACTCACCAATTGGAATAAACAAAAGCAAATTGACTACATCTGTGAGAAGAAATCTTGGAAAAGTTCAATATTATCAGGCAAAGCAAGGCCAGGTGCTGACTGTAGAACAAACCATCAATTGTTCATATGCAAGTTCAGGCTAATTAAAACCAGTCCATGTGAACCAAAATATGAATTTGAACATATCTTATCTGAAATGAGAGACCTTTTCAAGAAGGGATTTTGATGCATTAGACACTAATAAATAACAAAAGACCAGAAGAGTCGAGGGATGATATTAAGAACATAGTACAGGAAGAAGGCAAAAAGTCATTAAAAAATCAGGAAAGGAAGAAAAGACCAAAATTAATGTCAGAAGAGAGACTGAAACTTTCTCACCAGTGCAGAGATGCTAAAGTGAATGGAAGAAATGAGAACGCCAAACAGTAAAGAAAGAAGGGTTATGAGAATTGAAGATGCCTGGAATGAATTAATCCAATGGACAAATGGAATATGTGAACGTCAGTCTCCATGACTCTGAGGCTGGAAGAACTAAATGGTACCTGACTATCACTACCAAATACTCTGAAACAGATCAAAACAGAAGGTCCTGAACAAAGTGGGAGATAATGTGGAACAAAACTCAAAATTACTTTTAAAAACCAGCTTTCTGTCAGAAAGAGACAGAAAGAACCTGAGACTATGGCCCTTGACCGCCCTTCAGGTCTGGAAAGGAACTCTCTTTCAGCCAAGCTGTAGACAGGTATATAGGGGGGACAACAACATTAGCAAGGCATGCTCATCATTAAAATCAAATGGCAACATTTCACTAAGGACAAAGTTGAGAAGGGATTGGTAGGTTCATTGAATGGAAATAGGAACCGCAGGAGGAAGCAGGAAAGGTGTTGTTGTATGGAGTGAACTGCAATCATTGAGCTGAAGAGAAGTGTATGATTTATTGGATATAAAATGGATGATTTTACCTGTAAACCTTCACCCACTTCACAATAAAATAAATAAATAAATAAAATAAGGTTTTGTACAGAAAATTTCAAAGAGCAGCCCCAGAAGACAAAGTCAAGTATTATAGTGAATGATGCAAAGAGTTTGAAAACTGAAAAGGAAAAAGAACACACTCAGTATTTCTCAAACTGAAGGAACTGAAAGTAAAAAACATCAAGTCTCGACTTGAAATATTGAAGGGTTCCATGGGCAAAAGGAGTCCTAGTGTGGTGCTGTAGGTTAATGCGCTGAACTGCAAAGTCAATTGAAACTGCAAGGTTCAAGCTCGCCAAGCACTTCTTTGAAACCCTATACAGGGTTGCTCTTGGTTGGAACTGACTTGACGACACCTATTGGATTTCTTTCTTAAATGCTATTGATTCTTGATCATATGCTACCATTTGAAACGTTTGAACATTGACAATTTCTTTTTGGTAGAATGACTGTGGATTCCATCTTCTTTGTTTTTTCTTTTTCTGTATCATTTTACTTTTAATGATTTTTTTTTCATTGAATACATTTTCACATTAGAGATGCCCAAAATAAGAAAATAGCCGTTTGTTGCTTTTCAGTTTTATATTTGTAGGCAGATTATTCAAGGACATTTGAAGGATATGTCTCAGTTTACAATCTATATTTTAATACAGCTACAAGGAATGGAACTTCTCTATATTCAAACGTTCTCCAAGCTTTGCCTCCTAAAATTCAGAAATGAGTAAGACATTTCATCATTTTAAAGTTTCACTAGGACATGTAACCATCAACAAAAGAGCATAAAAAACAAAAACAAACAAACAAACAAACAAACAAACAAAAACTGAGGAGGTTTCCAAAAACTTAAGACAGAATATTCTGCAAAATCTTTAGTTATGAGTTAACAGACATTCCCATTGTCCATCATTCCTACAACAAATATCAAAGAGGTATGATCATAATATGCTGACAGTAACAAATTGAATTCCCATTAAGAGACTGATAAATTAAAAAGGTACATGCTCATATAAATGTTTTGTCACACTGTAAGATTTCTAAAAAGCTAGAAGACAATCCCATTATCTCACCAGAATATGGAAGTCAGTCTCACTATTCTGTGAATATTAATTCCTCTCAAACCTTTTCCTCCAAAATTACGTTCTGAAAAGAATCAAGTGATTAGACGAGGGTTGTCTCATCAATAGACATCTGTTATTTCCTCCTTATTGAACGGGTTGACAGAGCAGAGGCAGAGAGGTGTACAATCATTTTTTTAATGGACTAAGTCAAAAGTCTGAGCTTCTACAGCATGACAACAGCTTTGCAGATGCCACATTATGATATTTGAAATAGCACAGACCAGCAAAGGTTAGAGTCGAGAGTGCCAGGAGGCCAGGCCTGGCAGCTTTCTGTGGGGCATCCTCAAGGATGTCCTAGGCCCCAGTGACCATGGAGAGGGAGAACTGCAACTAGAGAGTAGTCCATCACAGAGCAAGGATTCAAATAAGCATCGGGAGCAGGCCCAGGAGCAAAACACTGACGACCCTCTCACCAGTCCTGTGGAGAGATGCAGCCTTAGAATCCGAACAGTGCCTGGGGGACAGGTGAATGGGCTGCACTCCAGGAGTAGACCAGTCCTGGAGAAATGCTGAGACAAGAGTAGGTCTGATCACTGGGGTTCAGAGGAACAGAGTTTGGGCTCCTTGAGCACCGCAGACAACACTCAGCCTCCAGACCACCGCCATGACTGTCTTTCTGCATCTTCTTTTGATGTTTTCTGCATCATTCAATATTTTGCCCATGTTGTTGTTGTTAAATGCTGTTGAGTTGGTTCCAACACATAGCAACCTTTATAGGGTTTCTGAGAAGCAGCTGGAGAGCTTGAACCACTGACATTGCAGTTCAAATGGATTTAGCAGTCCGGGTCATTAATTCACTG
>NW_006408539.1:13634769-13646163 GCF_000296735.1 Chrysochloris asiatica
AACAATAACAACAGAAGAAGAAACAAATCTGTGTTGGAAGCAGTATAGCCAGAATCAGCCTTAGAAACAGGGATGGTGAGACATTATCTCTCATACTTTGGACATATTATCAGATGGGACGAGTTCCTGGAGCAGGACATTTTGCTTGGTAAAGTGGATGTTCTGTGAACAATAGAAATATCCCCAACAAGATGGACTGGTGCAATGGCAGCACAATGGGCTCAAGCGTAACAAAAATTCTGAAGATGGCACAGGATTGGGCAGTGTTCTGTTTTGTTGTGCAGAGAATCACTGTGAGTTAGAACTGACTCAACAACACTTAACAACAACAGTATACGTAGACACTCATGGCAAATACCTTATATTTAAATATTAAAGAAAATATGAGAACACCCAACAAAACTGACTGTTTTCATACATTTTCTCTCCATAACTAAATGTCAGAGCATTTTGAAATAATATTTATCATGTTCTTAAATGAACAATTTGGAGCTAAGATGGCGCAGGGTCAGGCAGTGTTTCATTTGGTGTGCAGTGTCACTATGAGTCAGAACTTTGTCCTTAGGTAAACCAGTCCCTGGAAAGGGAGGTCATGCTTGGTAAAGTAAAGGGTCAGCAAAAACAGAGGAAGACCTTCCCCGCTCCTCTATGAGTTGAATTGACACAGTGGCTGCAGAATGGGCTGAAGCATACCAAGGATGGAGCAGTCCCTGACAGTCTTTTGTTCTGTTTTGCACAGAGTCCCTACAAGTTTGAACCAGCTCAATGGCACCTAACAAGAAGAAGAAATGTGATTTGGTGAAAATTTCTGAAATATGGAAAAAATGTTCAAGCATGAAGAAATACATTATAATATAATTATAGCATAACTATAAAACATTTCTAAATATTCAGTAAAATAATTATGAGTATCAAGTTAAGTCTATGATTAATTTTAATAGTATGGAGTAATTTTATAATAAAATATTTAGTCAAAAGAGCGGAATATGAAATCATACTGAAGTCATGCATTAATGCAAAGAAAAAACACATATACCCTTTATGTACATAGTTTTAAATTTCTTTTAAAATATACACAAAATTCTGCTGAAGTATTTATTAGAAATAATACCTTTTTAAAATATTGTGACCAGTGGATATATACGTAAATGTTTTTATTTCTCTGTGTGCAGTTTTTCAGATTTTTTATAATGGCAAGAAAAATGTAACCAAATGTATACATTTGAGTGCTGGTACCGGGTTATATGAATCCTTGCCCCCACCCCCTTTATTGGTGTTGTTGTTGTTCAGTGCCATCGAGGCAGTTCCAACCCATAGTGACCCTGCATAGTGTTTCCAAAGAGCAGCTGGTGAGCTTGAACCGGCTACCTTGTGGTTGAAACTGACTTTGCAGTCCAGCACATTAGCCCACAGCACCACACCAGGACTCCCATCCCCTCTATGTTGTTGTTGTGGTTATATGCCGTGGAGTCGGTTCTGACTCATAGAGACCCTGTACAGGGTTTCCATGGTTGTAAATATTTATGGAAGCAGAATGCCTCATCTTTCTCCCTCAGAACAGCTGGTAGTTTCCAACTGCTGACCTTGTGGTTCACATCCCGATTCTTAACCACAACACTATAGTCTCCTCTCTAGTTTCCCCTAAAGAACCTTTGTGGCCTAGTGTATTACATGTTGGGCTGCTAAATTCAAGGTCAGGAATTTGAATCCATCAACTGCTCAGTGGTAGGAAGATGAGGCTTTCTGCTCCTGTAAAGATTTATAGTCTTGGAAACCCTATACAGAGACACTATGAGTTGGAACCGACTCGAATGTACACCAGAGAGAGAAAGAGAGAGAGAGAGCGAGAGAGAGACCTGTGGACCTCAGGGTTAGCAGTTCGAAACTACCAGCTGTTCCGAGGGAGAAAGATGAGGCCTTCTGCTCCCATAAAGATTTACAGCCTCAGAAACCCTGTATAGGGTCACTATGAGTCAGAATCGACACCACGGCACATAACAACAACAACAACTATATCTATATATACATACATACATAGGCACAAATTAAAGAAATAGGTCATCAGTATGCCTATTGAATGAAACATAGGCTTTAGATATAGGAAGTTTCCAAAACTTCTAATATACACCAATTATTAGTTAAAGAAAGCTAACAACCTCCCTACCAATATCCTCAGCCATAAAAGGAACATTAACAGTTTGTTTCCTAGTTTGCTATGGGGATTAAGTAATCAAATGCTCTTGAACACTACATTTCTGTCAGAAGACTATTTCTTCAGTCTTTTGGGGGGCACAGAGGAGCAGAGCTGACTGTTACAAATCAGTCCAGTTTGCCTTTCAGTTATAGCTGCTGAGTAGAATTCTCTTTATAGCAGGGATCATTGCCTATTTTCCTGGGAGACAGGTAAAACAACATCAATGTCATCCTGTGCTTTTGGCAATATTCAGAGAGAACAATAGAGGTAGAGCTAGAAATTCTGCAGTACAGGAGGGAGTCCTTATATATCCTGAAAGGCAGGTTCCGGTCAAGTACAGAAAAATCAATAAAGTCAGTGGACAGCAAAGTGTTCTAATTCATCTAGGTAGGCAACAGAGGTACCTAGTGATAGTCCCAGCGAGGCTCCATTTTCCAGCATACTTGCAGTTTGATGGTGACTGAGTCCTGGACCATGGAATCTAAGCAGAAACCACATGCTCTTTATATGTGATGAGCTCAGTCTGTGACACCGTTCAGGATCCTTCATGTTCTTCCTTCTTTTGCTGACTCCATGCGTCTAATCATAAGCGTGTATTGAAAAGGGAAGACCCATGAGATAGAAGGACCCTGCCTCTCAGCATCATTGACACAAGAGATTTCTGCAAATATATAAAAATAAGTGGAGGCTCAGAGGAAAAGAGAAAGACCCCTGACGAGATGGATTGGCACAGTGGCAGCAGCAATGGGTTCAAGCGTGGCAATGATTGTGAAGTTGGCACAGGACCAGGCAGTGTTTCGTTCTGTTGTCCATAAGGTCATTATGAGTCGGTAGACTCCACCACGGCACCTAACAATAACAACATGAACAGAATATAAACTTTTAATGAATTTTGTCACTACATTTGCTACCCTAACTAATCGATACCAGGAAGCAGCATGTTGAGGACTTACAAATTGAGGACCCCCCCCCAAAAAAAACAGCTGTGTATAGAAATTTGGACCAAGATAACAAATAATGGAAGTATAACTACCAGCCGCTCCGCGGGAGAAAGACGAGGCTTTCTACTCCCGTAAAGATTTACACCCTCGGAAACCCTGTACAGGGTCGCTATGGGTCGGAACCGACTCAACGGCACTTAACAACAACAACATACTCACAAAGAGTCTCAGAAACAAGAGATCTTTAATCAGGCAATAGAGTGTAAGTGAAGACTTGGTTCCTAGCAAGCATGGATCAATGATTTGCTTATTTATTAAATAGCCTGGTATTGCTCATAACAGTCCTGGTGTGTTGCTACAAGATAATACCCTGAACCACAAAGTCAGTTTGAACCACATGATCAGCAGTTCAAACTCACCAAGTGCTCCTCGGAAACCCTGTACTGGGTCGTTATGAGTCGGGATCCACTCGAAGACTCTTAACAACAACAAATTGCTCTTAATATTACAGAGCACTGACAGCAAGTATTATGTAATTTCCCAGTAACATTTTAATATGTCTTAACGGCCCCATCATTAGAAATCAAGCAAAGTAATAATAATATATTCAACAAAAATAATTATTCCCACTGGTTTGATATTTTCTCTACACCTCGGTTGATCTGTTGTTCTCTCCACTCCTCCCTCAGGAAAGAGGAAATTGTCTTTGAGTACTTTCTTCCATTGTATTCCAAAGAGTGTTCATTACTGTCTTCATTTCCTAGGGCTATCATAACAAAATATCACAAAGTGCCAGCTTTAAAGAAAAGAACAGGAATTTATATTCTCACTGTTGTTCAGATCCAGACTGTTAGCAAGATCACACTCTCTGTCTACTCTAGGGGAAGAACTTTCCACATTTCCTCTAGCTTCTGATAATCTTGGCCATTTTTCTGTGTTCTGTAACTTCACATAGTGCCTTCTCCCTGTGACCCTGTCATCATGCCTGCCTCATTTAGAAGACACCACTCAGTAGGGACTAGGATTTAGATCTGCTCTACACCTATAGGACCTCATTAATTTAATCAATATTGTTGCTGTTAAGTTCCGTCGAGTTGGTTCTGATTCATAGCGACAGTGCATACATTTTCTGAGGAGCGGCTGGTGGTTTTGAACCACCAACACTGTGGTTAGCACTTCAGTGCTTATTCTACAGTGTCACACCATGACTCCAATAATGTGCATTAAAAACAAAAATCAAAGAAGGTCACTGCAATGGTTAGGATTCTGTGTCAATTCAACTAGAGATTTAGCAGTTGGAATGTGCTTAGTCCCATGATGATGATACCTGATACAGACATACTTAACTCTGGGGTGAGCATCTGTGAGTAGCCAATCAATTAAAGAGATACTTCCTTGCGGGTGTGGTCTGCTCCCAATATAATGGACATGTGGGAGGGACTCTCCCTGTCTCTACTGCAGGGGACCTGGAGCTCTGCAATTATAAGATAATAAATATATATACACACACATATATATGTTTCACTGGTTTTGCTTCTAGAAAACCTGGCCTAAGACAGTCACATTCCTAGGTATAGGAGTTCAGAGTTTCACATACTGTTATGTGAGAGACAATTTAACCCATACTGACAACCATAACCACATCCTAACGTGATGTATGTTCCCCCCATTTTAACACAATCACTTCAGCAAATGTGACCAATAACCTTCATACTGCTAAATCCAATGGAAACTTTTTAGCCCTCATGAAATGAAAACTTTCAGTAGCTCTCAATAGCATTGATCACATTTTTGTTTTTCTTTCTTTCTGTGTATAACCATCCATTGCTTTCCACTAAACTCCAAATAAAATGTAAGCATTTTGACACAGCCTGGCTGTCCCTGTAGATGTGGCCACTGCTTGCCCTGTGCTACACCATGGCAATATAATGTAATGAGTTCAAAGCACAGGTATCCCTTTCATTCAGAACTTGGCCCCAATGCTGATTAACTTTGACCTGTACAGGTTACTTCCTCTCTGCTTCCGATTCCTTGACTGTAAAATGGAGTGAACTATAGTCCCTATCGTCCAGATTGGTTGTGAGAATCAGATAAATTCATGCACATAAAGAGATAGAGCCAGATCTGGAACATATTAGGAGCTCTGGGGAAGTAGTATGTTTCTCTCCTTTCACACTTGCTAGATTCCAGCCACACGGGATTTCTCACAGCTTCTTGAATGATCCACATTTTGTTTATCACTTGTCTACCTTGAGCTTTTCTGTATGCTCTTCCTCCTGTCTGGAATGCGCCTTTTCACAGCCCCCTTGGCTGGTTTTTTTCCACACTTTCCTTTGGAAACACTTCCTCTGACTAGTCTATCTAAACTAGATTCTTTTATTTATTTATTTTTTATATAGTAGCTCATTCTTTTCCTCATAACACATAATTTGAGATTGTTTTGAAATGCACACACTCTCATGGATTTAACTTTACTCTCTTTTTTGATCTATAGGTTTTTTTGCTTTTCTAGAAAGCCCCATCAGGTCAGTTGTGACTCATAGCAACTGTGAATAGGGTTTGCAAGGAGCAGCAGGTAGGTTTGAACTGTCGACCTTGAGGTTCAATCTGACCTTGTGGTACTGTCCTTGTCCTACAGTGCCACACCAGGACTTCTTATGATGTCTACTGTTACTGTTGCTGCTAAGAGCCTTGGAGTTGGTTCTGACCCATAGGGATCCTTACAGGGTTTCCAGTGAGCAGCTGGTGGGTTTAAACCACTGATCTTGTATTTTGTATTCCAATGTTCATCCCACAGCACCACACGAGGAGTCCTTAGTATCAGTTTTATCTTGTTCACCTAGGGCATAGTACAGAGTCAGACACACAATACTGTCAATAGATTTACTGACTGAATGAATATAAAGGTAAATATAAAGTGTTTCTCCTAGGTTTCCAGTTCATACATGAATGGGTTTATTATAAACAAAATGTATTTAAATATATCTGATGTGGGATAAGCACTGGGCTACAAGGTCTTTTTGAACCACAAGCTGGCAGTTCAAGCCCACCAGTCACTCCTCAGAAACCCTATAGAGGTTGTTATGAGTTAGAACTGGCTCAATGACAATTAACAACAAAGAACTGTGATCAGTGGAAGGTTAGAGACAAGCTATCTCAGAAATTCATTTGTTTTAGTCTTGTTAAGATGACTGCAAAAATTAAGAAAGGAGCTTGGCGCCGCATTGGGGAAGGTGCGCTCTTTGTTGGGGGTCTCCTCTCGGTTGTAGGGTGTAAAACCTGGTCTCTGCCGCGCGGGCAGTATGTCAGACAACGAGGACAATTTTGATGGTGACGACATTGATGATGTGGAGGAGGAGGAAGGACTGGATGACCTGGAGAATGCCGAGGAGGAGGGCCAGGAAAACGTCAAGATCCTTCCGTCAGGGGAGCGACCGCAGGCCAACCGGAAGCGGATCACCATGCCGTATATGACCAAGTATGAGCGAGCCCTCCAGATTGCTATGTGTGCTCCTGTGATGGTGGAGCTGGAGGGGAAGACAGACCCCCTGCTCATCGCCATGAAGGAGCTCAAGGCCCGAAAGATCCCCATCATCATTCGCGGCTACCTGCCAGACGGTAGCTATATGGACTGGGGCGTGGACGAACTCATCGTCACCGACTGAGCCCCAGCCACCTTCCCGCCCCACCTTGGCCTCTACCCTCCTGCTCTTCTTCCATGTAAATAATAAACGGCTCCGCCTTCCAGCCAAAAAAAATTAAGAAAGGATAGTTTGTGCATGGTAAAAATGGTTTGGAGTTTAGTTAAGAAACTCAAGTGGACAGCAGTTTTATAGATGGATCAAGCATCTTAAGAAAGTCTGTGAAGACCCCAAGAGATTAAAGAAGGTCAACGTCCATGAATGAAGAAATTGTGGCTGAAGTTCAGAGAATGGTGGATGAAGAGTGTAGGTTATCACTGATGCAATGACAGTTGAAGCTAGGATCTCACATGGTTCAGCCTGCTGCATTTGAAGCAAACATCTTGGCCTCAGCAAGCTTTCACCTCAACAGCTTCAAAAGCATTATGCAAAGATCAATTAGCTCAAAAGGCTTATCTTTTTATCAGCAAGCTCAAAGAAAATGGAGATGATTTTACTGAATAAACCATAACTGGGAGTGAGTATTGGCTTTACTAATATGATGAGGTCCAATCAAAACAATGGCTTCCCTGAGCAATTGTTGGGCAAGTGAAATTCAAAGCAGAGAGGTCAGTTCAGGAAGTTATGAGACTGAGTTTTGAGATTCCTTTAGGGGGAGGGTTAATCTTGATACATTTTCTCAAAGGACACAGGATGATCACTGGAACTTACTAGGAAGAAATTTTAAGAAAATTGAAAAATGCATTGGTTAAAAAAGAGGCCAGGAAAGTTGTGAAGAATCTGTTTCTTTATGAAATTGCACCTGCACATTCTTTGAGAGTATCATGGATTGTCCTTTGAGAATGTTGTTGGGAAACCTAACCCCATCCACCCAACAGCACTGATCTGCCCTATGAGACTTCTTTTTCCTCCCTCAAATTCAAAGTCTACTTAAAATAAACAGGATTTCAGTCCCTCAAAGATGCCCAAACTACCATTTGGACATGATATAAACTGAACAGTACAGAATTCTTTAGGGAAGGATTAGAAAGATGGAAATCCCTCCTTCAGCAGTGTGTAGACTTAGATGGAGGAAATAATAGCTACATTTTGATAGTTTTTGTTTAATAAAGGTTTCTATGGCTCTGTGGCCATATCTTTTTCCTTACTCTCATGCATGAAGGAATGTAAGTACTTCTTTAAGTGAGTTATCATTTTGGATGGGCAAACAAAACAACCCCAAACTAAACCTATTGTCATAGAATCAATTCCAATTTATGGTGACCCTATAGGACAGGAAGGAACTGCCCCTGAGGGTTTCGAAGACGATGATCTTTATGGAGGCAGACTGCCATCTCTTTCTTCCTCAGGGTAGCTGATGGTACGTTTGAACAGCAGACCTTTCAGTTATCAGCCAACTTAACCATTTTTCCATCAAGATGCCTTAGTGGGTGGACAGATGGGCCTAAAAGATGAAGAGTAACAGATAGGTAGTGTTATACATAGATAAAGATAGTAATAAAGTGGTGGTGGTGGCTGTGTGCCGTGAAGTTGGTTGCGACTCATAGCGACCCTGTACAGGATTTCCAAGGCTATGAATCTTTATGAGAGCAGAAAGCCTCATCTTTCTCCTGCAGAACAGCTAGTAGTTTCAAACTGCTGACCTTGCCGTTCACAGCCCAATTTGTAACCACTGTGCTACCAGAGCTCCTTAGCAATAAAGTAGTGTTTCATATAAAGACATTATGATGGTGGTTGGTAGTTATGTGCCGGCATTATAGAGTGTAAAATTTTAATACTATTATATGACTATTTAATTTGAATTATGGTGCTGGTGAAGTATATTGACTATACTACCAGAAAATGAACAAATCTGTTTTGGAAGAACTACACCCAGAATGCTCCTTAGAAGTGAGATGGCAAGACTTTGTCTCATGTACTTTAACCCTGTCAACAGGAGGGAGGTCAACTCAGTCCCTAAGGGAGGACAACGCATGTGGTAAAGTAGAGGGTCAATGGAAAAAAGGAATATCCTCAGTGAGATGGATTGACACTGGGCTGCAACAGAGGTCTCAAACATAGCAACAATGGTGAAATTGTATAGGACTGGGGATCATTTCATTCTGCCTTACATAGGGTCACTATGAATTGGACATGACTCAAGGGCACCTAACAGCAACATATGCCTGTTTTCTACTTAATGGTCACATAATAATGATGACATTTTTATGTACTATGCAATTCATATGTATAAGATACAACTGATAAGTTTTCACAGTAACTTTATTCGATTTAGAAAGGAAATGTTAGTGATCTGTTCCTGTACAGCCTAGACAACTCAATGCAATTGTTCCATTCTGTCATATGGAGTCATCTAGCTACAACAAAAACATGTGTCAAGTGATATAAAATCACTGAAGACACATTTTGAAAGGTGTGGAGGACAAGGCATTGAGTAAAGTAGATGTTCAAGAAATACTGATTAATTAACTCATCAATTAGCAGTTCTTTTGATGTTGTTGGGTAGCTATAACTGCCTATTAGATTCTAAGTGACTGGCATCTAATTTCATACTCTGATAGGAGCAACACTGCCAAGTGAAATTGGCTGGAATCTTTGGCTAAACTCAGCTTCCTTTAATATTTTTGGCTTTCCCCCAAAATATTTATAGTTTTCTTCTCACCTTCAGTGATTTCATATTTAATCATAGCTCAGAGCAGTTAAAGCATCAGCCTTGATACATATACAGTACTGCTGTCAATAGATTGAACAAAATGTTCTAATTTCAAAGGTGTGACAAGGAATTGACAAGCAGACATTATGTGCTGTCTCCTATTTTCATTCGATAGAGTCCTGGTGTGGCACTGTGGGTTAATGTACTGGCCTACAAAGTTGGTTTGAACCACAAGGTTGGTGGTTCAAGCTCACCAGCTGCTCTTTGAAAACCCTATACCGGGTCACTATGGATTCAATGACACTTAACAGCAACTTTCATTCAAAATATTTTTTACTGAGACTGTATTATATTAACTATGGTTAGAGGTGACTTTAGACATATAGAGAGGACCAAGAAATATGTTTCTATATGACAATAACCTTGTTCTTTTTGTTAATGGCTTGAGCTCTGCAGTTGCCTCCAGACTTCCTTAGAGTTTGGGAGCTTACAATGCTGAGAGAAAGAAGCATTCAGAATGTTCCTGGTATCAAACATAAAAAAATTTGTATTTTTACTATTATCATTATTGATTAAAGTAATGTTAGGAAATCCTCTTCTGTAGGGTCTACATCCATCTTGAGTAGAATGAGAAAGAGCTGTAGGATGAAAATTCACCTTTACATGACAAATACCTCAAAATGAGGGATTACATTTCAACTATGTAAAATGTCAACAGGCTTCATTCTACCACAGGCACATTTACAACCTCAAGTAGGAAATTGGACAGAGATGAAGGTTGCCTGTTAGGTGCCTCCTTCTCCAGTTTCCTTATGCAATCTTCCCCAATCCAGTTTCTTCACTTCAACACATTCTCTGAGACTGCTCTCTCCCTACCCTAAAACCTTAACAGGATGCCCGACAGTCCCTAAAAACTCAATCACCATGATTTAAAGAGAATTCTACCAACCTGTTACCTGACAGTAGTTCAACTGCCTCAGGTATTAGGACCAAACCTAATGGGAACAAGTGAGCATTCGTTGTGCCAAATCTTTCTTTTACATGAGTGGTACAAGTGCTTGACTACCAGCCAAAAGGTTCGCAGTTTGAACCCACCCAGAGCACCTGAGAAGCTAGACTTGGTGATCTGTTTCTAGAAGATCACGGTCTTGAAAACCCTGTGAAGCAGCTCTCTACAAGCATGGGTTCACCATGGGTTAGAATTGACTCAACATTATTTAACAATTCCCTTTTATTTTTGACCAATATTAATGGCTTTAGTATCTTTTGCCCCATTTGTTTTATGTGTTCCTCAATAACAATTTAACCTTTTTTATTTTTCTAAAGCAGCTTGTTGTTGTTAAGTGCTTTTGAGTCAGTTCTGTCTGAGAGCAGCCCTGTATAGGGTTTCTGAGGAGCGGCGGCTGGTGAGTTTGAATAGCAGATCTTGTGGTTAGCAGTCCAATGGTTACCCTACCAAGACTCTAAAGCAGAATGTGAAACAATTAGTCTCTATTAAATTCTCTTTGGAGTCTTGATGTAGTCCCATAGGATAAGCACTTGACCTCAAGTCAGCTTGAACTATAAGGTTAGCAGTTCAAATTAATCATTCCCTCCTCAGAAACCCTGTACAGGGTCGCTATGAGTCAGAGCTGACCCAATGGTACTTAACAACAACAGCAAAATTATTTTTATTTTACCTCCAAACTCCTTTTCTTGCTTTAGTCTCTTCACTGCTTAACTCTCTATCTCCTGGTTTCCATTTACCTTCCGATTAACGATATTGGATCTCTTCTGATCCGCTTGCTGTTCCCACTCTCAACTTTCCAGGTTAAATTTTGTTAAGCTGGTAAAATATCTTCAGTCATTCACTAAGAATTGACTAGACACCGATGATTGTTGCAGACCGTGTAAGACTAGTCAGAGGTTCGAGGCCCTCTAGGGCTGAGTGTAACAAATGAGGCCACTGGCAGTTAATGGAAAATT
>NW_006408539.1:13647118-13654131 GCF_000296735.1 Chrysochloris asiatica
ACTGGACTGCAGGATAATGCACTGGACTGCAAGGTCAATTTGAACTTCAAGGTCGGTTGTTCAAACCCACCAGCCACTCCTCAGAAACCCTACACAGAGTCCCTATGAGTCAGAACCGACTCGATGACACTGAACAGCAACAACAACTGGACTGCTAACTGCAAAATCAGCAGGTCAAATCTGCCCACAGCTCCTTAGAAACCTTATACCAGTTGCTATGAATCAGAATGGACCCGATGGTTAACCATAACCCCAGTATTAGAGTATTCAGAGAAGGAAGAGAAGAAAAGACCTCTAATATTTTGCAGAAAAAGATCCAGTATTTACATGACCATAAAATTCCTAGTTAGACTGGTAGATTTATGTTTATTATTCCAAACAAATATATCTTTACAATTGATATTCTTATGTCTTGGATTGAACCTTGGAGTAAAGACTGTTCCCACGGTCCCTGGCAGCATATGAGACCTCTCCCTAGAGCCTTAGAATGCAAGGCAGGGCACTGATCTGAAGTCTTCTGGCATTGTGTGCCTGTTCTCCTGCTGGCGGTAACAGCATGCCCTCTGGGAGCCACAGAACTACCTCTGATAGCAGAAACCAGGGATTCATTCTAGGCGTGGAGGGCAGCCAGCTGATAGAAGCTATTGCGGAGCGCAGTAGGAAATGATTGCAAGTTGATGGTGAGTGTGCCTTTCCAGGCATGCAGGAGGATTTTAGTACTGCAGGTGCAATTACCACTTAGCAGAGAATCAGCACCCTCTTACTGAATGAGAACATAAAATGAGTCAGCCTGGTGGACAAATTACAGAGCATAGCCCCGCTGTGTGAGTGACCTATATTCACTTCTAAACTTAGTATGAAGCACTGTATCTGGAGCCAGCAACTTAGTGGAGGATAGCAAGGACAAGAAAGCATTCAAGAGAGAAGCAGAGAGAATTCAATTCTTCAGCTATCACAAAGCCAGCTTGGGATAGAGCAATGAACCACCATCTCCTAATGTTAAGAATAATAACATTGGGGGAGTCAAGTGTGAAAGAATGGGGGTGAGGAGGTAAAACTCTGGTAAGATGACAAGAAGGGCAAAGCAGAACTCATTCAGGAGCCAGAATGTCATTAAAAATGGGTGACGATGTATCCAAATGTTCAACACAGAAAACAAATATGCTAGATCTTGAATATCCCTTCCATGACGGTATACTTTTTAATTTTTAATGGAGATATTTAGAATGAGGTTATGAGTTCCAAAAATGTCCATTTTTCTTAGAGTGGTCTTCATCAGAATCCTTTTGTAAGTGAAAGTAAGAAGAGAGAAACTGACTCTAGGAGAACAATAACATGACATTTGACTAAGAAAAATGATTAAATTTGCATGCTAAGACTTGCCTTGGCCTTTCATGTAGATTTTTTTTATATGATATTATGTTATAATTTTTACTCATTTTCATTCTTGGCAAGGTGTAGATTTTGTATCTAATATGAACATGGACAGGATAAAGTCTAAGAAAATGGGAAAATAGTGAGACAAAGTTTATAAGTAACTGAAACCATTCTTACAAAAAAAAAAAAAAATTAGCTCCATAGAAAAAATTTTCACAATATACACCATATGATAAGCACTTGACCTCATGGAAGGTTTGCATCACAAGGTCAGCAGTTCAAACTCACCAGCCACTCCTCAGAAACCCTATTCAGGGCCACTATGAGTCGGAACTGACTCCACGGCACTTAACAACAACAGCAGTTTGATTCTAGTCTAGATTTCAGAGTTTATATTTAGGATTGGATTTTACATGTTTAACACATCCAATCAACTAGGAGAGTTCACTTTTTATTTACATTTTTAGTGACTAAATTCTCAATTTTGATATTAGAAGTCGACTAGAAGAAGAAAGAAGAGGGAAGGGGGAAAAAAAAGAGTAACCCACTACAATTTGATGAACTTTACCTATACGTATATATGTAGTAGCTCAAAAAAGGGAACAAATTTTTACAACAAGGATCACTCCCACCCCCCTCAGTACACAGGGTTGACAGGAATGGGCAACTTAGACATTGGCTACCCAAAATTAGGGTATGCAAAAGATTTAAACAAGACCTTTATCTCGCGCCGTATACAAAACCAACTCAGAATGGATTAAAGACCTACATATGAATTCCAGAATTATAAAAGTCATCAATGATAAAAATTGGGACAAATTTAAGGGCTCTAATCCAGGACACACACAGACTACCAAAATTTGTGAAAATTAACAAACAGCAAAAAACAAAATAGATGACTGGAACCTCCTAAAAATTAAGTCGTGATGGTTAAGATTAAGTGCATCAATAGATTTCACCAAAAGAGTGAAAAGGGAGCCCACAGAATGGGAAAAAATTCTTTTGCAATGACATATCAGACAAGGTACTAATTTCTAAAATCTATAGGAATCTACAACACTTCTACAAGAAAAAGACAAATAACCCAATTAAAAAATGGGCACAGGACATGAATAGACACTTCATCAAGGAAGACATTTGGGTAGCCAACAAAAATATGAAGAAATGTTCACGATTATTAGCCATTGTTGTTGTTGTTAGGTGCCACAACAGAATGAAACACTGCCCGATCCTGAGCCAATCTCACACTTGTTGTCATACTTGGGGCCCATTGATGCTGTCATTAGGCCAATCCATCTCACTGAGGGTCTTACTCTTTTTCTTTGACCTTACCAAACATGATATTCTTCTCCAGTGACTGGTCCCTCCTGACAAAATGTCTGAAGTACAAGAGACGAAGTTTGGTCATCCTGGCCTCCAAGGAGCACTCTGGGTGCACTTCTTCCAACACAGTTCTGTTTGTTATTTCAGTCATTAGCCATTAGAGAGATGGAAATCAAAGTAACAATGAGCTATCATCTCATACCAGTAATAGCAGCGAAGTTAAAAAATGCTGGCGAGGATTGGAGAGACTGGGACCCTCCTACACTGCTGAGGGGAATGCAAAATGGTCCAACCATTCTAGAAAACAATATGGTTCTTCCTCAGAATGTTGGAAATATAAATACCTTATGATCCAGCAATTCTTCTACTTGGTATATATCCACAAGAAATACGAGCCATAACATGAGTAGATACATGCACACCAATGTTCATAGCAGCACTATTCACAATAGCCAAAAGATGAAGACAGCCTAAGTGTCCATCAATGGAAGAATGGACAAACAAACTTTGGTACATACACACAATGGAATATTGTATGTATGTACCAAAGTTTGTTTATCCATTCTACTAACTTGAAGAATAACAAGGAAGCTGTAAGCTACTACATAACATGGATGAAACTTGACGTTATGCTGAGTGAAATTAGTCAGTCACAAAAGGACAAATATTGCATAAGACCATTAAAAGATTAGAAAAGATACCCATACTAAAAGGGAGAAAAAATTGTTGGTTACCTGGGGGGTGAAGGGGTTTGGGGAAAGTGGAGTAAGGAGACAGTAGAGCACAGAGTAGTGGGAAGACACATAGTTCAGCTGTTGGGGAGGGTAATACACAAGAAGGGGGAGGGGATGGAAGAACAAGATAGATGGGGGAAAACTGAGACAGGTTTGCATGTGCTAAAAGAGACAGAGGTAAATAGTGATGCATGCTCAAACTTAGAACAAGAGGGCTCTGTGATACAAGGATCGAGGAACAGTCTGAAGAGGGGTAATAATACTAAGATGCTTGACTGTTTTATGAATATTGATTTCCCTTGCCTACTATTGTAAAATAGACACTTGAGTGGGATATAAAGGAATGTTGGGAAACATGATTACAGAAAGCTTGAAAGGCCATCTTCAGCCTATAACTGATTGGAATACCTAAAAGGGGTTCTAGAATTTTCCCAGTGAAATAGGCCTCTTGTGGAGACTTTACAGAGTATAGGACCTTAGGTGGAATCCTGAGCCCCATCCAGAACCTTACGAGGTGGGACATTCCCACTAGAAAGGACAAGCAGACCAGCCTGGAACAGCTAGAGTGACAGAAGATATATCTTCAAAGAAAGATCAGCAAGAAAATCCCAAAACAAAAATTCATCATGACTGGCTATTAAAAGAATAAGCAAATTGTTCACCGGAAAGCCATCAAGTCAAGCATTCAAGTCCCTTCTGGTCAAACCCCCTTCTAAGATGGAAACTCAAAGGGAACATATGAGCAGACGTGTAAGCTTGCTGGTGACCACATTGGTCTACTGGTGAGTGGAAGAGGGGGAAAGTCAGCAATGAAGAAATGGGCTGGTTGATAGACTCCCCTTGACTTGGAGATGAGAGTGAAGAGGAAGGGCTGGTTGGTTCAAAGTGTGGTGAGACCTGGGGACACCTGAGCTCCTGAACAAGGACATAAACCCAAAGGACTAGAGCTGAGAGTGAAACATCCAGCTCATATGAAGTGAGGGGAGAAGCCCAAGAACACCCAAACTTGCAGATAGTACCCATTTGACCTAGCCTCAATGGCTTGATAATCAGAATTTGACTAGAGGAAGATTTTTAAAAAAACGATAAAGGAAACAAGGGTAAATTGTTACAATTTGATGAGCTTGATCTAAACTCATGGGTGTAGTAGCTTAAAATAGCAACAGAAAGGGAAGGGCTCTTCACATCAAGTATCAATGCTATCCCCTTTGTATGCAGGATAATAGGGATGGGCAATTTAGACATTGGCAATAAAGGCACAAAGTGACTGGATTACTCGTTTTCAAGAAGGAGTGTAGTTTAAGAATATGCGGGGAAAGATAAAGTCCCTACAGAATAGTTTTCATCTTGTCTAGAGGGGTCTGATGAAAAGAGATGGGGATAAGATTCAGTAGTGAGCAATTTTAATTATGACTAGTTGTGACTGTCACAATTGTAAAGGTAGAAGTTTTGTAACAAAAATGGGAGAGTAGTTAATCTTACAGTCCAGAAACAGAGCACCCTAGGACCATCAAGGGAGAATAGAGCACATGCAGAATGTGGGACCCTATCCAGAGAAGCAGTGATACCAGAGATAGAGGCAGAGATGAGGACATGGAGAGGAGATTCATGAGAAGAGAGGGACTGAGAGCTGGTGTCCAGGAGGCAGACTTGCAGAATGTGCCTTCTGGTGGTTTAAATTATTATATATGCCTGCGTGTTAAAAAAAAAAAATGTGTCTTTTAAAAAAAAAAAAAAAAGCTAAAAATGAATAGAGAGAAATACTGTTAACTGATGGTACATGGAGAGGATTATAGTCAATGTAATGAAACAAAGTATATGATTTGTTGAATGCAAAACTGATGGCCTGTCCTGTAAACTCTCACTCAATTCACAATACAAAGTTAAAAAAAAAATCAAGTATACATATTTGATAATTTTTAATTCAAAAATTAAACTAGAAGTTTAAATCCCTGATGATTTTGAGATCAATATGAAGTCATAAGGAAACAAAATATCAGCTTTAGAAGATTAAGTCAGATGGTATCACATAAAAATAAATATGTAGAGGCAGGTAGCTGGCAATTGGTAGTGAAAGGTGAGACATTATAAGACAATAGAAGGGACCACAGCTCAGTGAGAAGGTACTATGAGTTAGATTAAACTAGAATTCCAGTTTTTGGAGAGAAGGCTAGAATATGATGCTGGGAGCAGCAGAGAGTTTTGTTTTGTTTTTTTCAAAGATGTATAAATGACTTGCTTTATGATTTTTCTAAGACCCTTGACTTTCCCATATCACTGCAAAACACTTTTTTATTGTCTATAAATAAGAGAACCATGCTTCCTTTGATTTATATCTTGTATTTTTCCCAACAGTTTTATTTCTAAATACTTGGTCTTTTTTGTCTGATTTCTTCAAGATATTCTTATTTTATTGTCAAGTATGATAAAATTTTATTGCCATACTGCGAAATGATAAGGACTTCTAAAATATCAGAAAAAAGAAAAGAAAAGAAAAACCCTACCATCCTTCTAACTCAACTCAGTAAGTTTTCATTTGTCTGAATTGCGAATCACTGGTGAAAACCTATGGCCCACTAGTGGTAATTAAACAGCAACCTTAATTAACAGGAATTAACAGGTTCTCGGGATGGGAGTGTCTCTTACAAGTAGTTTGAATGACCTTAATGATAACTGCTAATCAATTTCAGTTCATTCCATATTGAAAATGGAGAAGAAAACTAAACACACAAATGAACATGTCTATGCTCATTGAGACTCTCCAAAGTCTATTCCTGCAGAGAACCCAGAAATTGAATTTGGAGAAACTCTTTTCAAGATGCAATGAGCCACCTGCCTCCAGCTATAAAACCCAAAGAGGAAGGAGAGGAAATATGCTGAACAACAAGAGGCAATTTCTAGCCTTGTGCAGCAGGAATTCTGTGGTGAAGTAATCTTTTGTATCATGTCATCAGTCTATTAGGGAACACAAGCCTACGGCGTTAAATTAGTTTAGATCAGATTATTATTTTAAGTGTTATCATTTCCTTTTTTATATGTCTTAAGTTTGAAGGACAAAACTGAAGGCATACATTTTATTTTTGTACAAGAGGGATGAAACAGGCACTAAATGTTACTCATCTGTCAGTTTGTCATATAGTGGTGACTTGTGTGTTGCTATGATGCTGGAAACCATGCCACCAGTATTTAAACTACCAGCAGAGCCACCCATGGACAGATTTCAGAGAGACTTCTAGACTAAGAAGAAAAGGTTAGGCAATTTATTTCTAAAAATTAGTCCATGAAAACTCTATGGATCACAATGAAACATTGTGCAATACATTGCTGGATGCTGAGCCCCCTCGGTTGGAAAACATTCAAACTTCATAGTGGCCTCTCCAGGCCTTGTGAACATAGTGCAGGGCGAGGCATCGTTTCACTCTGTTCCAAAGAGTTGGAACCAACTTAGTGGCAACCAACAAGTCAAAATAATAGATGCTATGCTCTCCCCTCTTCCCACAAAAAAGGAAATTAAGATATTGTTGGCCCTCATAGTGAAAACTCATCAGAAAAAATCATTATGGACAGTTAAAAAAAAAA
>NW_006408539.1:13655107-13656052 GCF_000296735.1 Chrysochloris asiatica
GCCATATATATATATATAAAGAGAGAGAGAGATTGCTGTTGTTGAATCTGTTACAATTCATAGCTCTCAAGTTTTATGAGAGTGACTGGTGAGTTTTAACTCCCTATCTTGGGGTTAGCAGGTCAATGCTTATCATATAGCACCACATCAGGGGTCAAATGCATTATCTATTTCATGGACTCTGCAAATTTTGTTTTCTTTTGCATATTTTACTAAAATCAGGAATTTACTCAATTGATTAAATCATTTATTCAAGGGTCTAATCCAGGGACATGCAGAATACGTTAGAACCAAAGAGAAATAATGATGAAACTGCCAGTTTTGCACAGCATATTAAATATTGAAAATCTTAGCATATTAGAATAAGAAATTTGTAAGATTGTGTACTAAAGCTCATGTGCTCATGTGTACTAAAGCCACATCTGCCAACACATTTTTCTAACTGAAGAATCAGAACAATAAAGAACCTTGCTAAAGTCACCAGACTAGTTAATGACAAAACCAATTTGGCATGCTTTTTTGGAGGGAGTGAAGTGGGGAATGATTAGAACTTAAGGTATTCTAGGACTGATGATTAAATGAAGGAGGGGCTGGAGGAATAGAAGAGACACACGCAATGGAACTCAGCTTCCAAACTGAAAAAAGAAAAGAAAAATCTGCACACACACATTCCCTAAATGCTTCAAGCCTTTTAATTTTAAGCTCAGTACTCTTTCAACTGAATATACAGAGTCACTGCACCAAAAGGAAATGGTTAATATTCAACCATTTCAAGAGGTAGCATATGATCAAAAGCCAATGCTACTGAAGGAGGAAGTCCAAGGAGCATTGAAGGGATTGGCAAAGAACAAGACACCAGGAATTGATGGAATAAAAATTGAAATCCTTCAAGAAAGTGAGGCAGCACAGGAGGCACTCACTCATCTCTGCCAAGAAATTTGGAAG
>NW_006408539.1:13656946-13689938 GCF_000296735.1 Chrysochloris asiatica
AAAGCTGGACAGTGAATAAGGAAGACCATAGAAGAATTGATGCTTTTGAGTTATGGTGTTGGTGGAGAATACTGAAAGTGTCATGGGCTGCCAAAAGAACCAATAGATCCGTTTTGAAAGAAGTGCAGCAAGAGTTCTTCTTGGAAGCCAAGATGGCCAAACTTTGCCTTTCATACTTTGGACATATTGTCAGGAGGGACCATTCGATGGAGAAGGATATCATGCTTGGTAAGGTGGAGGGTCAGAGAAAAAAAGGAAGCCCCCCAGTGAGATGGATTGGCCAAATAGCAGCATCATCGATGAACTCAAGCGTGGCAATGGCAGTGAGGTTGGCCCAGGATTGGGCAGTGTTTCGTTCTGTTGTGCATAAGGTCGCTATGGGTCGGTACAGACTCGATGGCACCTAACAACAACAACAACTCTTTCAACTGAACTTATTCCTCAGAGAGTAACAGAATCATCAAAGAAGTATGCAATCATTTCTGTGAGTTGTGTCATCCTGTTGTGTCTTTAGAAATCTAAGCTATGTAGAATTTAATAGTGGAACATGGAAACTATTCTTAAAATAAGACTAAGCACACACTTTCTTCATTTGCTTCTCATCCCACATGCTTTTATTACCTTTTTCTGTTTCTGGGACCCTCAGTTGAGATAGTGTTATCATCTTCAGGACATGTTGTGAATTCACATTCGAACAGTAGCCAAGCAGTGGGACAAACAAGCCATTAGAGTACAGAGATATCATTTTCAGGTAAATGGCCTTACTAATGAACACAACTAAGCTGGAATGCCAATGACTTAAAGAGAACCCTCCAAAAGTCCACTCTAAATTTAACTTTCTATATAAAACCTTTTTCAAAACTCTCCATAACCTATTAAAACATTTTAATGAATATCATATTGAGATGGAAGGAGGCTATTAGAGGGAACAGCCATTGTATGGGTAATTTGCCTCACTAGCTAAAAAGGTATTGGTCTCTTGCTCCTTAGCAACTGTTAGGGATTGCTTGTGTATTTCTTTTTTCTCTTTCTCTTTTTAAAGTGACCTTGTCTCCCCAGGCTCTCCTTGCAAATACTATACAGGGTTACTATGAGTCAGAACCAACTGGGTGACACTTAACAATAGCAACAATTTAGAGCAATAAGGAGAGGATGGTTTAAAACAATGTTATAAGAAAGTCAGTTTAATGAATAAGCTGACTGTTTAGCAAACACTCAAACATGTAGACTGCTCCCTCTTATTACCAGACTGTCCTGAATGGAGTGTATTAAATTGGGGGATTAGCTAGTCATAACAAAAGTTATAACAATAATGTCTAACATTTGTGGAGTCCCGGTGTGGTTCTGTAGTGTAAGCACTGGACTGCTAATGGAAGATCAGTAGTTCAAACCCACCAGCTGACCTTGGGAACCCTATATAGGGTCACTGTGAGTTTTAAGTGAGTCAGTGGCACTTCACAACACCAACAATGTGCTAGGCCCTGTTCCAAATGCTAGACATGTATAAACTCATTTACAATTTATAACACCCCTATGAGCTCTGTGCCTAGGTAGCGTAGTAGTTATGCGTTAGTCTGCTAACTGCAAGATCAACACTTTGAATGTACCAGCAGCTCTACTCTCATAAAGATGTACAACCTAGGAAACCCTATACAGGGTCTCTATCAGTCAGAACTGACTTGATGGCACACAACCACCATCACAGGTAAGAAAGCTAAGACCAAGGCTAAATGCTACAGTATGGTTTTCAGTTAATCTAATCCAGAGCCAGACTTCTCCAGTTCTCAGTAACCTGCTGTAATCGAGTTTCCTGCTCATTCTGGTCCCTCCTGTAAATCTGAAGGACTCTCTCAATTGCTGTCCTCTTTAAGAACCACCTAACTTGAACAGAGCTTCCTTGCCAAAGGCCACACCCCCTTCCCATGGCAGTGCAGGTCCAAAGGCTACATGGGACAGCATTTAAGCATTAATGCATCCTTGGCATCTCTGTGGTATGGAAGAGTCCACTGTGGCCACTGTGATGCATGACAGTCCAGCTTCTCTCTCTGCCTAATCCTGCCTCTTTGTCTTTCCTTCCCCACAGGTGTGAATCCCAGAAACCCACCCCAACAAATGTCCTACACACTAACCTGAATATGGAACACTTAACCAGGTGCTTCATTTCAATTAAGCAATTCTTACCACAGGACACACGCACATTCACACAGAATGAGTCTATTTATAGGTACAATAATCTACCTATGTATCTATGTATCTCTCTATCTCTCTATCTCTCTATCTCTCCATCTATCTATCTATCTATCTATCTATCTATCTATCTATCTATCTATCTATCTATCTATCTATCTATCTATCTATCTATCTATCTATATCATCTCTCCACCTATCAATCTAACTTCTCTCCAACCCACCCACCTATCTACCTACCTACCTGTCATGACAATGTGAGAGAAACCATTAAGTTTCTCATAAACTCTGCCTCTCCATTGTTGAGATTTCAGAATTTGGGACTGACCTCTCAATAGCTTATGTACAGCCAAAATCCACATAATGGGTCAGTATTAGAACCTAACTTACTCCAGTTTGACGCCTTTAACTGATAACAAAAGAAAAAGTCTATTTCTAATAAAATCACATTCACAAGTATAGGGGTAAGGACTTCAACATGTCTTTTGAGGGACACAAATCAATCTGAAACAATGAATTTTTGTTGTTAACTGCAGTTGAGTCAGTTCTGACTCTATGTATAATAGAATGAAATGCTGCTTAGTCCTACACCATTCTCATAATTGTTGCTATGTTTGGATCCATTGTTGCAGCCACTTTGTCAATCACTTTTGCTAACCCTCTATTTTGATATGCTTCTCTAGGCACTGGTCCCTCTTCATTACATGAAGTAAGTGAGACCAAGTCTTACTGTCCTCACTTCTAAGGAGTGGCATTCTAACTATACTTCTTCCAACACAGATTTGTTCATTCATTTAGGCATCCATGGACTATTTAATATTCTTCACCAACACCATAATTTAAAGGCATCAATTGTTCTCAGTCTTCCTTATTCATTGTCCAGGTTTTGCATGGATGAAGCAATTGAAAATATGATGCCTTGGGTCAGGTACATTTTAGTCCTCAAGGTGATACCTTTATGTTGAAACTTTAAAGTGACCTTTTGCAACAGAGTTTCCTAATGTAATACATTATTTGAAATCTTGAATGCTTCCATGGATCCAGTTAAAATGAAATCCTTGGCAGCTTCAATAATCTTTTCTCTATTTATCATGATATGCTTATTTGTCCAATGAAAGGGTTCTTGTTTTCTTGAAATGGAGTGCATAAAACATAATTAACATGTTTCTGGTATTTTCTGTTTTCAGTCAAGATGCATTTGACATCAGTAATGATATTTCTCTTTCCATGTTCTTTTCTGAAACCACCTTAAATTTCTGGTAGTTCCCTGTCAATGAGTTACTACAACCATTTTGAACTATCTCCAGGAAAATTTTACATGTGTGTTATATTAATGATTTTGTTTGATAATTTCTGCATTCTGTTTCATCTGTTGGATCATCTTTCTTTGGAATGAGCATGAATGTTGATCTTCACCAGTTGATGGTCAGTTAGCTGTCATCCAAATTTCTTGGTATAGATGAGTAAGAAAGTCCAGCATTGCATCCATTTATTGAAACATCTCAATTGGCAGTCTGTCAATTCTTGGAGCCTTATTTTATGCCACTGACTTCAGTGAAGCTTGGACTTCTTCCTTCTGATCATGTTATCTCTTGAAATGGTTGAACATCAGCTAATTCTTTTTGGTGCCGTGACTGTGTATTCCTTCCAACTTCTTGGGTTGCTTCCCGTGTCATTCAATCTATTGCCTGTAGAATCCTTCAGTATTACAACCTGATGCTTCAGTTTTTTCTTTAGCTATTTCAGCTTTAAAAATGTCAACTGTGTTCTTCCCTTTTGGTTTTATAACTCCATGCTTTTGTACATTTCATTATAATACTCTATTCATCTTCTCAACTTCCCTTTTTCAGATCTTTTGTTTCATCATTTCTTCCATTCACTTCATTAAGAGCAAGTTTCAAAGTCCTTACTGACATCCATTTGGTTTATATTCTTTCTTTCCTGTCTTTTAAATAACTTTTTGCTTTCTTACTGTATGATGTCTTTGATGTTCTCCCTTAATTCATCTGCTCTTTGGTTCAATGCATTAAACTTATTGTAAAGATAGTCTCTAAATTCAGGTGGATATAATCAAAGCTGTATTTTGGCTCTCCTGGACTAGTTTTAATTTTTTTTTACCTTTACCTTCAATCTGAATTTGTATTTGAACAATTGATGGTCTGTCCCATAGTTGGTCGCTGGCCTTGTTCAATTTGATGATATTGAATTTCTTCATCATCTCTTTCCACAGATGTCATTGCTTTTATTCATCCATACTCCATGCGACAAAGTGCCCATATATAATTGAAAAAGGCATTGGAAATGAACAAGTCATTGGTTTTGTAAAATTCTATCACCAAAACCATATTTTCCAAGTACTAATTCTTCTTTGCTTCCAACTTTCACAATATAATCACAAATAAATAATGCAACTTAATTGCATGTTTGATCATTTTCAGATTGCAAAGGATAGTAAAAATGGTCACTTTCTTTCGTCTTTGGCCTTAGTGGTTGGTGTGTACATTTGAATAATAATTGTGTTAACTGTTCATCCTTGTAGATGTATGGATATTATCCCTTTACTGTAAGTATTGTAATTCAGGATGGATCTTGAAATGTTCTTTTTGACAATAAATACAATACCATTCCTCTTCAATGTATGCTTTTATATTTGACAAATAAAATTTAAAAAATTGAAATATAGCCTGCCCAAGAAAAAACTTATTAACAATACTCAAAATATTGTATCTTTCGTGGTCAGACAGCTATGTGAGGCTAATTGAAGTCAACTCTTGTCAGCTTAAGAGTCTGGTAGCGTAGTGGTTACAAATCGGGCTACTAACCTCAGGGTCAGCAGTCTGCAACTACCAGCTGTTCCATGGGAGAAAGATGAGGCTTTCTGTTCCCATAAAGATTTACAGCCTCAGAAACCCTGTGCATTGTCGGTATGAGTCGGAACTGACTCCACGGCACATAACAACAACAACAATTTGTCAGCTTGGATATATTTTCATAAGCCTATTTTTTGTCCACTGTTCCTTATTAATATTCCAAGTTCTAAAATTTGACAGCAGGTACCTAAATAATCTTATTAATTATTATCACAAGGAATATTTCTAACCATTTGTGTAATTTCTCAGTTCCACAGTTTTCTATGAAGTTGAAATGATCGGAAGTTATGCATCATAGAAATTAGAATTCCTTTCAAATTTCTTTCTGTTCTTCTCCAGTCTGTAAGAACTTAACTTTCTTATATGCAATTGTTCTTCATTGATAAACAGTCCCTTCCTGACATATTTCAACATTCCATTCAATCCAGTTTTTTCCTTTAAGGCTCAAATCCCCATCTTGCAAAGTGCTGATTTCAGCTTCTCCACTCTAATTGGGGAATTATGAATCAGAATGTAGTTATATGTTATAACCTGGGGTGGCAAATTCAAAGGGAAATCTTGCAGTTTATCTGAGTGAAGAGTCAGCAGGGAGAACCACGAATATTTTTACATACATTCATTTGAATAAAAGGGATGCCTTGCAGGGTATCATTATTTAAACAATTTTGAGTTGTGTATTCAATTGAGAGAAAACTGTGTGTGATCTAATATCACTGTGCACTATGACTCATCCAAGTCTGTGGATGGTGCAGAGACACATTGGAAGAAAGGCATAGACATGTATTTCCCAAGAAATCAGCCATTGAACTTCTAATGGAGCACAGAATGAAGTGGAGAGTACATGAGTTAATTGAATATATGCACATCACATTGAGACTTGTGCTTTTATTTTGTTTGTTTTTATCACTATGAGATTGGAAGGCATTTAGAGAGGATCCTGAAATCCTCAAACCTCAAATTACCCAACTTCACTGTGGCCAGGCCCAGTTTTCTCCCTGCAGGAGTAGCTGGTGATACTTGCAAATCAGTCTTTAGTGGTCAGCTTCTGTCTCTCTTCCTAAGACTTTTTCTGACATTCAAAGTCAGAAACACAGCACTGGCTGTGTGTGCAAGACCTGAGACTAAGCTCCAACTGTCCATAATCATAACTTGCTGTACCAGGCAACATCTATTGGTTTCTTTCCATTCCCCATCTCACTTCCCTATTCTTTTGCAAGAGTTCCCTGGGACCATCTCCAAATAAACTGTTTGCACTTGCATATTTGTCTGGAGAAACCCAAATTAAGAGCCACTTAAGCTTGCTGTACCCTCGGAAACCCTGTACAGGGTCGCTATGGGTCGGAACCGACTCGACGGCACTTAACAACAACAAAGCTTGCTGTGAGGATGACATGAAGTTCTTTGTATGTGAAATGCATCTACATGCACATTTGGTTCTTAACAGTACCAGGTCACTAAAAGTTGAATATAATAGTGTGGATCTCCCAACTCCATGAAGGTGAGTTAGAACTTTATTTTTCACTCTTCTAGTCTAAAGTCATAAAGGAGCTCTGGTAGCGTAGTGGTTACGAATCGGGCTGCGAACCTTAAGATCAGCGGTTCGAAACTACCAGCCGCTCCGCGGGAGAAAGATGAGGCTTTCTACTCCCGTAAAGATTTACACCCTCGGAAACCCTGTACAGAGTCGCTATGGGTCGGACCCGACTCGATGGCACTTAACAACAACAACAAGTCTAAAGTCATAGGAGCTCTGGTAGCATAGTGTTACAAATCGGGCTGCAAACCGTAAGGTCAGACGTTCGAAACTACCAGCTGTTCTGGGGGAGAAAGATGAGGCTTTCTGTTCCCATAAAAATTTACAGCCTCAGAAACCCTATATAGGGTTGCTATGAGTTGGCACATAACAACAACAGTCTAAAGTCAAGTCCTGGTATGGCACTGTAAGATAAGTACTCAACCACAAGGTCAATTTGAACTGCAAGGTCAGTGGTTCAAACTCAGCAGCCACTCCTCAGAAACCCTCTATGGGGTGTCTATGAGTCAAAATCAACCCAACAGCACGTTAACAACAAGAAGCCTAAAGTTAGTATTAACTTCAAACATTATTAATCACCTCTTTTCCCCCTGTCCATTCCTAATAATAGTCTTCAAAAGTTGACCATTCTGATTGAGACAAGAGTACATGGAGATGAATCAAGTAGTAAATTATATCAAAGGACACAATATGGTTCTCCAGAGGAGTGGACCAGAATGTCCTGAAAAGCTCTTGTTGTGACCTCCCTGGAGTGGGGGATTATAGCAATTCTAGGTCAATGCTTAATGGTGTTCTTTGCACACATGTTGAGGTTGTGTGTCTTCGAGTGGAGTTGGAAGTACAATGTGTTTTAATGAAGAGGTTCTAAATACAGAAACTCCATAAATAAGAGAATAAAATTAGGATAATCCATAATAATTGAACTGTCTAGCTGATCCATCTATGGCACAAAGTTGAGAGTCAAGAGACCTAGATTATAACCTTTGGATCTATGACTAATTGTGTTAACCTTGGATAACCATGGGATTTCCTCTGATTCTCAGATTGTTGTTATTGTTAAGTGTCATCGAGTCAGTTCCAACTCATAGCAACCCTGTATAGGGTTTCTGAGGCGTGATTGGTGAGCTTGGACCTCCAACCTTGTGATTCAAATCAACTTTGCAGTCCAGCTCATTAACCCACATGTTTAGGCAATCTCTAGATTTTCTCAAAACTATAAAAGGCTATGGTTTCATGTTTGTTTGTGTGTTCATTTTTGAGTCAGTAAATGAATGTTCATGTTGTATAAACCTGCACATATGTAGAAGCTGATTTTAAACCTGACTAGAGTTGCAGTGTGAGACAAGGATAAAGCTCTCAAGTAGCAAGTCGCAGATTTGAAGTTTATTGTTGAAAGAACTTAACGCAACCAAGAAGAACATGGAATTCCGTGAAAGCAAAATACTCTTGATCTGATTACATGTCATTTGAAGGGACGATTCTCTGAGATCTGTCAGAGCCATCTGCTAGAGCCAGGAGTCATCAAGAACTCTAGACATGCAGCTGCACTATGGGACCTGATATGATATGTTCAATGGATTATTTGACCCCGAATCAATAAACTGCTCTTTTTCATGCTTATGCATGAAAATACAGACGTGAATCTGACTTGAAATCAAAGTGAAACAGACTCATCTATTTCTGTTGACCTAGATAATTAAAGAACAAACTTGACCCAGGAGCAGATAGGAAAAGAAGTAAATAAGTTTTTAAAGATTTTTGTTTTCTGCTTTTAAAAACACATGTGCCATTTCTTATTTCCTCAGCCAGTACAAAATGACTAGATGCTTTTTCTGATTATCCGAATTTGAAGAGCTAGTATGCCAACTTGAGGGTCTTCAGAGAACATAAGGAAATTGAAGAAAGCTGACTTACCCTAGGGAAGTTGAACATCTCCTACAACAAAGAAAAACTGGTCTATTCCTCCCACAGTATGGGAATTGCAGCAATGTCTAATCTCTGCTTTAGTGAATTCTACCCATTTCTATACCCTTTCCATCCAGATTTATCCAGTCACTGAGGCTTGCTGCTTCTATTTCCAACATTTCTCTTACATTCGTTCCTTTTTTTTTTTTTAGTAGATGCCTTAAATAAACCCCATCCCTTGACTTCTGAAACATTCTCACAAGCAAATTTTTTTTTTTACTAATTTTTTTTCTTTGATCAATCTTTGACTATGTCATGTCAGCAAATGACTTTTCAACCAATCTTTCATTACAATCTTCAGCTTCAAAATGCACTAGCACTTCCTGTCTTCAATAGACTAAAGCTCGGACTTCTTGTTGGAGTATTAAGAACAACACTCAGGTATTAAGTTGAGCTAGTCAGTAAGTCTCCTTTTAGCTGTATTTCTATCCCCTCTTTACAAAGTGCTTCCCAGCTAATCTTTTCCTGGGGGAATGTAGACTTTCCCATTGTCATGGTCAGGATTGTATTATTGGACTCTCCTCATAATGATCCTACAGTTACTAGCTCACCAGTCGCTCCTTGGAAACCCTATACAGGGTCGCTATGGGTCGGAATCAACTTGATGGCACTTAACAACAGCAACAGTTACTTTAAAGAGTTCTGGTAGCAAAGTGAGTACGAGTAGGTCTGCTAATTTCAAGGTCAGCAGTTCGAATCTACCAGCTGTTCCATAGGAGAAAGATGAGGCTTTCTGCTCCTGTAAAGATTTACAGCCTTGGAGACCCTGCACAGGGTTGCTGTGAGTCAGAACTGTTTCCATGGCACACCACCACCACCACCATAGTTACTTTATTTCATTTCATTTACTTTCATCAGCCTCAAGGTCCAAATGATATAAAGCATATTCTTTCAATAAATTTGTCCTTTCTGGTGGTGTGGGTTAATGAGCTGGACTGCAAGGTCACTTTGAACCCAAAGGTCCATGCTTCAAGCACATCAGCCACTCCTTGGAACCCTTATACAGGGCTGCTATGAGTCAGAACCAACTCAGCAGCACTTAACAACAACAACAACATGGCTCAAGGTGAGTTCTCCCTTATGAGAAATTCTGAGTCACCGTCACCTTTAATTATGATGAATTGTAATAATGAATAATAAATATCTGCTACGTTTATGAATTGGCACTGCGAATTTTCTTTTTCTTTAGATCTCTTATCCTTTTCCCAGTACTAGATTATGACTCTGAGACTAGTTTCCATTATATATGCAGGTTAGAGAAAAATGATAACTAAACTTTTATAAATTTTTCTGAATGTTTTCACTAAACCTTTTTGTTGGCACAATTATTAGGCATTATATGCACAAGTCTTTGTAAGTTGTGTGATAGCAACCTAGGCATTTCATAGATCTCTGTTAACTAAATAGGAGGGGATTCAAAATGTTCATGTAAAAATGGAATTACAGGACAATGGAATGTTTCCATGAATTTTTTAAGCCCTTTCATATATGTATTTATCAGATATTGAAAATAAAACATTTTACATGTAATCTCTTTAATATATATTTACTGTTGTTGCTGTTAAGTGCTGTTGAATAGATTCCAACTCAGAGCAACACTGGATACGGTTTCTGAGGCTTTAAATCTGTGTGGGAGCAGAAAGCCTCATCTTTTTCCCATGGAGTAACTGGTGGATGAACCACCGACCTCGGGTTTTGAAGTCCAGTGCTTACCCTATGGGGCCACTTCTGGGGTTCCAGTTAATACATCCATGTGTTTTAAACATGTGTATATTTCAAAGTGTCTCTGTGATTAGAGGATGTCTGCAAACAAGTTATCTTAGTAATATATTTTCTTAGGTTATGGTGTCTTCAAAACAAACAAAAAGACCACACAAACAAATAATTTTGAGATCAGTGTTAATACCAATTTTTTAACATCACTCAGGTAGATCTTTTTCTAAATCACTGAAATTTTGCAGTAAGTGCACAGCTGAACGCTGATCCATATCAAACAACAAGTTTTAGATGAATCAAGCATTTTAAGGAGGGTATGGGAGACCTCAAAGATCAGCCAAGAGAAGGAAAACCATCAATAATGATAACTAAAGAAACTGTGGTTTTAATCCAAAAACGGGGGAAAGAAAACTTGTGTAATCAACAGTACCATAGCAACTAGAGTTAGGGTCTCACAGGGTTGGGCATTTTCAATTTTCAAGGACTATCTTGGCCTCAGTACACTTTCAGCTTGATGGGTTAGGTTATCAAAACCTTGTGTGAAGATCAGCTAGCTCACTCTTCTTTCCATTAGACTTTTAAGAAAGATGGAAACCAATGAAGACAAATTTGGACTGCTTCTTTCAATACCAATGGTTTTTGGTCATATGCTATCTCTTGAAATGGTTGAACATCGTCAAATTCTTTTTGGTGCGGTGATTGTGTATTCCTTCCAACTTCTTGGGTGCTTCCTATGTTTTTCAATCTATTGTCGAATCAGAACCAAGGATGATGAGTCTTGGATTTACCAAAAAGATCCAGAGTGCAAAGTTAAATCAAAACAGTGATTTCTAAGGGTTTCTGTTAAATATACATTTATTGGCCAATAACTTTGCTTATCAAACATATAAAGTATATAGTCAATCAACTGTTAATATAATAAATAAGCCTATTATCCTTAATGAGCCCTGGTAGCATAGTGAATTGCAAACTGGGCTGCTAACCACAAGATCAGCAGTTCAAATCTCCCAGTTGCTCCACAGGAGAAAGATGCACCTCTCTGCTCCTGTAAAGATTTATGGTCTCAGAAATCCTGTACAGAGTACTAGGAGTTAGACTCAACTTGATGACGTACAACCACCAACACTACCATTATCCTTTTCAGCATGATGGAAGTGTTTTAAAATTGAATTGGAGTGATGGTTGCACAACTATGTAAATTAATAAAAACTTCACACTAGCAAAGGTGAATTTCATGCTTTTATACCTTGTTGTTGTTAGGTGCCGTCAAGTCAATTCTGACTCATAGCAATCTTATGCACAACAGAATGAAACGCGGCCCGTTCTGTGCCAACCTAGCAGTCATTGGTACACTTGAGCCCATTATTTAATACAGTCTTTTAAAAACCTTGTATTATCATGCCTGTCATTATAACTCCTTAGATATACCTATGTAAAAATTTAAAAATCCTTGAGTCAACACTGACCACTCACATTTCAGCTTGTGACCTTCTTGAAATATTGTTTGAATTAGAGCAAATGCCTCTACCATTATTTCACCACCACCATTATTGCCCCTTCATATTTGCTGAAGGTTTTAACATCTACATGCAATATTCTGTCATCAACCCAAATGTACATTTATCATATTCACGGCCATGAATGTTTTGAAAGGACTTTGAGGAAAATTAGACCAAACGCATATCTATGGCACATAACCAACTAACCAACCAGCCATATACATGTTTATACACACACACACACACACACACACACAATTTAACACCATTAAGGTCCCATTTGCTTAACTATGTTTTCACTTACTCTGTTGGGAAGGCACTACAGCCATTTATTTCAGATAGCAAAGGAACTAATCTAAGATGAAGTCCTCTTTTAACAAACAGCTGTACTGCATAGTAGTTTTCTCTAGAATCCCACCTAATTAACACTGAATACGAGTATTTTCCTCAGTCAATACTTCATTAACTTAATTCCTTTCAAACTGAACTTTCTTTGCTCCAATATTGGCACATTAGGAGTTATTATCACGCTGCTTTTGTGGCATGTCCTGGAACAAAACTGTTCAAATCTTCCCCTTCCCATATATGCACGAAGTATTCAGTCTTATTTTCTTTTTTGAGGAACATGATAGTATAGATATTTAAAATTTTCATAACCAATAAGTTATTCCATTCATATTAAAACATACATAATAGAAATTTTAATTTTATGTACAAAATAAATTTCGTGGTTGTCTCCAGTACAGTTGCTGGTGGCCCATCTTGCTTTGAGGAACGCACCAAGGCAGAAGGCCACACAGTATGTAGTCTTGATGGTGTTATTAACAGTGTCTCCAGCTTAGAATATAACTGTGTTGGCAGTCTTTCTGTATGTATCTTGGCTAATTCATTCCAGGATGATCACTTAGTCCCACTTGATGAATACTATGTCCTACATGTACTGACAGCAGCAATGGCAGCACATGTTGAAGCTGTATTTCCGGATCAGATGGTACTGGTGTGAGCACACATGGCAAGAGAAGACACCCTAGCTAAATATTCATGGGTGTCTCCAGTACAGTTGCTGGTGGCCCATCTTGTTTTGAGGAATGCACCAAGGCAAAAGGCCACGAAATATGTAGTCTTGATGGTGTTATTAACAGTATCTCCAGCTTGGAACATGTCAGCGTATTCTAAAATATACTATATCACTGTATGGTCAATAGGAGAATTTACTGAAAAATAAGTGGATATTCAACAATATTCTGCAGAACCAGTTGCTCTGGTTCTGTCTTTTTTTTTTTTTTTAAATCTCCTTGAATGCCTTTCAACTTGTAATATTTTATACACCTTGACTTATTTTACTCATTTTCCCTTTTCATAACATTGTCTATTTCATTGTTGAATAACTGTAGTACAGTAAATATGTAAAACATGGGTTCAAAACATGGTTTCAGACATGAAACCTTAGACTCCTAATTTTGAGTCTAGATTCTTCCTGTCTACCCAATCATATAAGTTGTCCTTGTCAGTATATCTTCTTAATGTGGTACTGACATGGGAGTGGGGGTTGAGGACCAGGGGCATGGGGGGCCTAGAGTGGTAGAGGAATAAGCAAAGGAAAAGAAAGTCTAAAATGAAAAAAGGACCATCTATTCCACTTTTTTCCCCACAAATTACTTGACTGTTTTTTTTTTTTTTTTTATCATTTCGGCTAGGTCTCCAAGCCTGGAAGATAAATAGTAGGGAAATAATGATTCTAATTTAACATGTTAAGATATAATCATAAATGAATGTTTTGTGATGTACAATTATTCTTCTCAAAATTGTAACCATAGTCCAAACTTTAATGACTGCAGGATGACTTATGCATTAGAGAATTTGATTCCAGGTATTTGATCATATCTCAGTGATGAAATGTTATCTGACCTTTTAAATTCATGACTATTATTAAAGAAGTTCTGTAGAAACTTCAACAGAAAAAAATTTTTTTAAAAAAGGCCATCATCTACTAAAAATATCCATGATATTAGAGCAAAATTATATAATCTATGCAGGAGACCTTCATGTGCCATAATTTCCAAATCACAAGATGTATTAATGATGCACAGCTAAAATTGTCTTTTAAAATTATTAATAAAGAGTGTTAAGGATTTTATCTCAAATTATAAAATGTTTAATAAAATATTGGTGGCACCATTCCTGTGATAAGGAGCAAATATTTTATACTGGTGTATTACTCAAGCAGGTAATAGTTTTTAAAAAGTATAAAAATTATAATGGTGTTCACATCTAAAAATCACTAAAAATTGCAGAGTTTGATTATGTAAAAAAATCAAGTACAAGTGATAAAATGAATATATTTACACTTAATGGTAATATTGTGAAGGTTAATAAAAATCAAACAACCTTGAAGGGATGTAGGTGATGGCTAATAAACCACAGTGAAATTTTAGATTAATATTAAAAGAAAACGACCTGTTTCATTTCTGTTTATTCTAATATTCAAACCAAGCCAACTCCCGGGAATTATTAGAGAGACAAATTAAAACAACAGATGGACTTGCAGCTGCCTGCATAAAAATGTCTTTTCACAAAGACTCCTGACAATTTCAAAGATTCTTAGGTATTCTATTTAATTTCAAATAAAGAACACTACATTTTTTTCCTTCTTCCCAGACTGTCAATCTCTGAGGGCCTCAAAGAGAATGATGTGAAAACATCACGAGAGTATTTTCCCTGGCCTTTGATAAAACACATCTTGTAAGCAATTTCTATCTCCCAAAATATGAATCTACATTTTGGGTATTATATGTGAACAATTATTTTTATGAACGTCAATTTTGACAGGAACTTTAAAGGGAAAGCAACCAATTTCCTACTTTGCTTCAGATAATTAAAGGATTTTATTCTTATTTTATGGATCACTGAGTCAGTCAAACAGTGATTATGTTAGCACATGGCTTTCATGTTTTCCACCCCGAGGACACCAAGTCGTAAATATTGTTGTTGTTAAGTGCCATCTAGTTAGTTCTGTTGCACAAGAACTTTTTAAAGTGTTGAAGAGCAAAGATGTCAGCTTGAGGACTAAGGTGCACCTGACCCAAGCCATGGTATTTTCAATAACCTCATACGCATGCGAAAGCTGGACAATGAATAAGGAAGACCATAGAAGAATTGATGCTTTTGAGTTATGGTGTTGGAGGAGAATATTGAAAGTGCTGCCAAAAAAAACAATAGATCCATTCTGGAAGAAGTGCATCCAGAGTGTTCCTTGGAGGCCAAGATGGCCAAACTTCGTCTCTCATACTTCAGATATATTGTCAGGAGGGAGCAGTCGCTGGAGAAGGATATCACGTTTGGTAAGGTGGAGGGTCAGAGAAAAAGAGGAAGACCCTCAACAAGATGAGTTGGCCAAGTGGCAGCATCGATGGACTCAAGCATGGCAACAGTAGTGAGGTTGGCCCAAGATTGGGCAGTGTTTCGCTCTGCTGTGCGTAGGGTCGCTATGAGTTGGTGGCGACTTGATGGCACCTAACAACAATAAGTTAATTCTGACTCCTATCAACCCTGTATAAAGTTTCCAAGGAGTGACTAGTGGGTTTGAACTACTGACCTTGTGGTTAGCAGTCCAGTGTTTATCCTACAGTGCCACACCAGGACTCTAGTCTATAGATAGGTATTTATTTCCAGTACTGCACATTATAGGAAATGTTTGGCTAAATGTGTATTTTGGCTACTTGAAGAATTAGTCCATGTATAAATGTAGTTTCATTATTTCATAGAAAACACAGTCATCCAAAATCTATAATGTCAGCCTATAGTACGAAAAATGGATTTCACTAAAGGTCTATATATAAAGAAGATAGTTTTCTTATAAAGTAAATTCTCAGAATAGATCTTAGAGATTCTAAAAAAGACATTTCCAATGTCTTTTTTGTAGAACAATCCTCCTCCTAAGAAATACTATGAAGACTAGATAAAATTTTAACAAAAAATAAAAAACATCCTGTTTAAAGTATTAGAGAGGTAAAAAGAACTTAAGATACCAAGATCTCAGAAGAGAAGGAAGTCCAAAGGAATGACCCAAAATTCATCATCACTTTTGTCTGTGAAAAGCATTTTCTAATTCTCAAGAAGGTGAGTGGAAAAAGAGCACACAGTTGGATAAGCTAAATAGCATTTACGACAATGTAATGGAAGTGAGAATGAATAAAATTTGAGTGTATGATCCACAAAGAAGTTGTTGCCATTAGGTGCCCTCGAGTCAGTTCCAATTTACAATGACCCAGTATACAACAGAATGAAAGGATGCTCTGTCTTGCACCATCCTCAAACTTACTGTTATGTTTGAGCCCATAGTTGTAGCTATGGAGTCCATCCATCTCATTGAGGGTGTTTATCCTTGTCACTGATCCTCCACTTGACCAAGCGTGATTTTGTTATCAAGGGTCTGGTCCCTCCTGATAACATGGTCAAAGTAAATGAGATGATGTCTCAACATCTTCAGTTTCTAAGGAGCGTTCTGGCTGTACTTCTTTCAAGACTCAAATCCAGCTTTGAGTTAGATCAAAGAGATCTTGCTCCCTAGCCTAAATGTTTGCCAGAGCAAAATTAAATGTTCTCTATTGTTGTTAGGTGTGGTCCAAACGATTCTGACATATAGCAAGTCCATGCACAACAGAATTAAACATTTCCCAATCTTGCACCAGCCTCACAATCTTTCCAATGCTTGTGCTCATTGCTGTTGGCACTTTGCCAATCCATCTCATTGAGGTCTTCATTTTTTTTTTTTTTTTTGCTGACACTCCCCTTAACCAAACATGATGTTGTGTTGTTCTCCTGGCACTAGAGTTTCCTGATAATATATCTGGAGTGTGAGAATCAAAGACTTGTCACCTTAGCTTTTTTTTTTTTATTTTTTGAAACTTTTTATTGTGACTTCAGTGAAGATTTAAAGAGCAGTTCATCCGTTTTACATTCAACAAATCCTACACTTTATTTCATCTCAATGATTGCAATCTCCTTCATATGAAAACAGTTATCCCTTCTTAACTGTGGTTCATTATTTTAATTCCACCATCCTTCCTTAGGTAAACACTGCCCTTGTGATCTTGAATGGTTGGCCATTCTATGGTGAACATACTTTACTATGTTGTCCTCAGATATACCTATCTACCACTTGGTTGAAAATTGGGCCGTGAGGGTGAGTTCCATTTCAGACCTGAAAGATGGCCAAATGCTATAATCTCGGTTTCTTCCAGTCTCCTTCTGACCAGTAAGCCCAGTCTTTTGTATCATATTGAGCTTCATTCTACATTCTCTCCCATTGTATTCTGGACCTTCTAATGTGATCGCTTTCAGAGCAGTTGGCAGTGGTAGCCAGGCACCATTTAGTTCTTCTAGTCCCAGAGTCATGAAGACTAATGTTTGTGTGTTCCATTAGTCCATTGGACTAATTGATTCCGAGTGTCTTCAGTTTTCATCACACTTCTTTCCTCCACACATGGAGAAGCCAAGAGTTGCACCATAGATGGTCACTCATGAGTTTTTAAGATCCCAGTTTCTACTTACCACGTAGAATGTAAAACATTGTCTTTGGGGACTATCAAACTGTTGTTGTTGTTGTTAGGTGCCATCAAGTCAGTACCAACTCATAGCGACCCTATGCACAGCAGAACAAAACACTGCCCGATCCTGAGCCAACCTCACTACTATTGCCACACTTGAATCTATCGATGCTGCCACTTGGCTAATCCATCTCGTTGGGGGTCTTCTTATTTTTCTGTGACCCTCCACCTTACCAAACATGATATTCTTCTCCAGTGACTGGTCCCTCCTGACAATATGTCCAAAGTATGAGAGATGAAGTTTGGCCATCTTGGCCTCCAAGGAGCACTCTGGCTGCACTTCTTCCAGAATTGATCTATTGGTTCTTTTGGCAGCCCATGGCACTTTCAATATTCTCCTCCAACACCATAACTCAAAAGCATCAATTCCTCTACTGTCTTCCTTATTCACTGTCCATCTTTCGCATGCATATGAGGTTATTGAAAATACCATGGCTTGGGTCAGGCACATTTTAGTCTTCAAGCTGACATCTTTGCTGTTCAACACTTTAAAGAGGTCTTGTGAAGCAGATGTATTCCTTACAAAATTAGTTTCATATGAATTAGATGGCTTGAACTAAAACCCACTATTTTCTCTAAGGAAGGATCATTAAATTAATCTCATAATCAGTGAAACTTTATGTGCTCTAGAGATGTCCACTCATCTGTTTGCAATGTTTATCCTGAGGTTGAACCATTTGTTGGATTGCAACAAGGGAAATCAAACGACGTATTACATTAGGTAAATCTGCTGCATTCTTTGTGATGGTCACAAAGAACTCACAGACAATACTCATGATTGTGGGGTCTGTTAGGGAAGTAAGGTTAAAATTCAGGATTAGAAATGTTCAAGAAACATTTATTTGGTCAGGACAGCCTCTTCTATGCTGTACCTTCAGGCTGACCTCTGTCTGACTTTCTGCCCTTGGTCTGGCGTCTGCACTGCTTAGGCACTGTTGTAATCTTTTTAACACTGCAAATAAATGCCCAAAGGGCATACAATGCATTTACAAGTGTGAATCTGAAGTTCCTCAGCTCTAGCTCTGTAGTTTAGCAAAGTAACTCTCTAATTAAATGCTTTTGTTTTGTTTTTGTTGTTATGTGCTGTTGAGTCAGTTCTGACTCATGGCAACCCTGCACATGGTTTCCGAGGCTAAGCCTCATCTTTCTCCTATGGAACAGCTGGTAGTTTCAAACTTCTGACCTTGAGGTTCACAGCCTGATTTTTAACCACTACACTACCAGAGCTCCTGCTTGGAGGCATCCTATTAAATGCCTGGAGGAACCCGATTCCACAGGCTTCCTTCTTGCTCTAAGGCACTCAGCTTTATTAGCTTTAAGGGCCAGGAAGCCTACTACTCTGCCTCCTGCTCTGTCTCTTGGTTGTACTGTTGATACTTTGCTGCCACTCCTCTGGTGGCACAACTTTTGTCTCTGAATGGATGAGGTTCAGTGCAGAGATCCCAGGGTTCAAAGGACATTCTCCACTCCTAGTTTTTCTTTCTTACTGAGAGTGAAATTATTTATACTGCTGCTGAGATGGCTCCGTTTATTCCCAGCAGATGGCAAAATTAACCAATCCCCATGTTAGAATTTCAAGTTTTTCTATTACAATTAGCCCTGTTGTCACTCACAACTGAATCATAGAATCCTTTCAGCATCTTCCCCTATTTTCTCTTACTTGGGCACATCACATAAAGTTGTCTGGTGGGAGTAAACAAAAACTACAGCTAGAAGAACCGTATTAAACAATTCACTGCACAGCATGACCCCAAACACAGTTTATACCAAGAGACTATAATTTGCTTCTGCCTTGGTCTAGAGAAGAACTCCACCAGAAAATTACACAGCGTGGGAATGCAGCTCCTAGTCCTTAAACCCCAAGCTACTATAATCAGGTAGAACACGACAGTGACTAGGAAGTCAAATGACTTTTTTGCTGAGTCATCATATTGAACACCATTGTCACTCATCCCAAAATTTATGTGCAAACAGAAACAGATTTTCAGCAGTATGCATCTCTGACAAATGTTCAATATATAAAGTAATGACATTAGTCACAGTTCTTCTATGAGTATGGCTGAACATTCTATGCAATTAGTATAATACTCTATCATACCAGTTACTGAATCGTATTTGCTACCATTTAGTTGACTTTGTGCCTGATACTGTGCTAGATAATTTACATATTCCACTTTTAATCTTCACATGAAAATTTCAAGGTAAGTGTTAGTCTGCCCCCTTTGTGTTACTATTTGAAAACAAAATAATTTACTATCTAGTCTTTCTCATTGCTTAAGCTTTAAAAATGGCTGTTTTATATGTGTTGTGTTTTGTATCCATTCTTTGTTTGCTATGGTGTTGTTGTTGTTGCTGTTAAGTGCCATTGAGTCAGTTTTGACTCATGGAGACCCAGTGTAGGGTTTCTGAGGAATGACAGGTGAGTTTAAACTACCAATCTTGTGGTTCAAACAAACTAACCTTGCCACCCTGTACTCATCCTACAGTGCCACACTAGGACTTCCGTATAATTTACCTTCTTATATTTTTGTTGTTATTGTTTAGAATATGTACATCATACTATACATCCATTCACCAATTTCCATATGTATCATTCAGGGACATTGATTTATGCAACCTTCAGTTATACAACTATTGTCTCCTTCCATTTCTGAGTGGTTCCCTTCATTGACATAAACCCACTCTCCCAAATGTTTCTCATCTAATCTTTGAGTTGCTGTTGCCATTTTGATCCCATTTAGCTAGTTCTGTAAGAAGCATATTGCTCAATTCAGATGTCTTTTACTAGTTAACGTTAGACTATGACTGGGTTTTAAAAGACGTCAGGTGATATTTCTGATGCAAGGTGTAAAGATGATCTCAGACCAGTAGTTTCTGGAGTTCATTAAGTCCTTGTTGCACTCAATGTTAGTCTATCATTTAAATAGATTGAGGACCTAGAATTGTGAAAGCTTAAATAATTTACCCAAGGAAAACCATTGAGTTGAGTTCATGCCTTTCTATTTTCAGTGTCTAATCTCAATCCTTTCCTACACTACAACCTGGTACAGAAAAGTAATTATTCAGGGTATACTACTGTGAAAGCAGAGAATAATGAGAACTACAGAAGAGCACCAACAGATAAAAGAGAACCAGGCTACAGAAAGGAGAAAAATCAAGTAAAACTAGAGCAGAGATGAGTCTGAAAAAAATTGAACATTAATTAGTGAATCACAGCCTGTATTAGTCAGAGAACGAGTCCTTCTAGATTTTAAAATATAAAGCATCAATAATGTGGAAAGTGTGGTATTGGAACATGAATCACTTTTCATCCATCATATTGAGCTATCAGTGGATCAGGATAAGAAGTTGAAAATAGATGCAAATAGATATAGTGTTTTAGAATATGATAAAGATGGCATTTCAAATCAGTAGGGAACAGATGGGTATCAATAAATTGTGATGGGACAATTGGCTAACCATCTGGATAACAAAATGAAATTAGATCCATACCTCATCCTTACATCAGGAGAAATTTCAAACAACAAAAAAATGTATATATTATATGTTAATATGGGTATGTAAAAGCAAAAGAGATGAAAATATATGTCCATAATAAAACACTGAATTTTTCTATTGGCTTTATTTTAATTACCCAAAACTGGAAACAACAAAAACGTTTGTCAACTGATTAATAAACAAACAGACTGTATTATGACCGTACAAAGGAATGCTACTCAATAATATAAAACAATAGATTCCAGTTCAGGGTTTTAATATGGATAAATATCTTACACATTATGCTAAATAGAAACACCAGCTTCCCAAGGCTACATTCCATATGATCCCATTCATGTGATATGTGCTGGAAAAGACAAAGTCTTAGGCACATGATTCAAATATAAGGCTTCCAAGGACTGGTGGTAGGGAGATGGGATTGATTACTTGTGGGAATGAGGGACCACTTTGGGATGATGAAAGCAGTCCATATCTTCATAGTAGTAGTGATTACTCACACTACACATTTGTCAAAAATGGATAAAGCTGCACACTCAAACAATGTGAGTTTAACTGTATGTAAACTGTAACTAAATGTGATTTTAAAATATTAATATGATTTATGAAGCCATAAACTTATTAGAAGAAATCTTAGTAGAATACTCTGTTATGACCTCTATGCAAAATAGTTTCTAATAAGAATCAAAGTAAGGGTTCTCAGAGAAGACAGTGGGACACTCCACCATCTAAAAACAAATCCTCCTGTAAGGGAAAAGCTCATTAAAAATTCAGAAGACACATGACACATTTGAAAAGATGTTTACAACTGATATTATGGAAAAAAGAGTTATTATTCTTAAAACGGAGTCCTGGTGTGGTGCTGTGCTCTAATGTGTCAGACTGCAAAGTTGTTTGAACTGCGAGGTCGGTGGTTCAAGCTCACCAGCTGCCCCTTGGAAACCGTACACAGGGTTGCTATGGGTCAGAATTGACTCGATGGCACTTAACAACAACAACATTCCTAAAACAGAAGAAATTAGAAAAAATCGTTAGGAAAAGTCCAATAGAAATATAGGTAATTCATATATACCGAAGTCGTAGTTGTTGTTAGGTGCCGTTGAGTTGGTTCTGACTCATGGCAACACCATGCACAGAAGAACCAACACTGTCTGGCCCTGTGCCATGCTCACAATGGCTAAGCTTGAGCTCACTGTTGCTGCTGTATGTCAAGCCATCTCATTGAGGGACTTCTTTTTGGTGACTCTCCAGTTTACCAGATATGATGCTCTTTTCCAGGACCTGGTCCTTCTCTGCTAACGTGATCAAGGTACAAGCGATGAAATCTCATCATTTTCATTCCCAAGGAGTACTGTGACTGTACTTCTAGCAGACAGATTTGCTTGTTCCTCCGGCCGTCCGTGACACACAGATAGTTCACAGAAAATGAATTAAAATTAAACAAATAAAAAGACACTCAACCACAGGCAAAATAAGGAAAATACAAATGAAAACTTTATTCTTTCTACTCACCTATTACATTGGCAAAAATACAAAGCTGAATCTGTGAGTAAGGCTGTGAGGGAACATGAGCTATGCATTTTATGCAGGAATGAGGATTGATGCAGTTAGAGGGAAGATCACTTCGAATACTGCAGAATTACAAATGAATGTTCATGTACCCTATGGCTAGGCAATCTGATTTATTTTCTAAAATCTTTTCTAAGTATACGTTTGTGAAAGAAATTGTTACAAGTTTATGCATTGAGGCAATGCTTGTAACTACAACATCTAATGTTTATTTGGTACTAACATGTGAGAGTTCCATTCTAAGCTCTTGACAGGCATACAATAGGCATTATTGCTGCATTTTAAATATGAGCAAGCACAGGTATAGAAAATTAACTGGTCTTAGTAATTTTCTACACCTCTGTTCACTCATTTTTAAAATGCAGCAATAATGCCTCCTGGTATGATGTTGTAGGATCAGCACTGGACTGCGAACCACAAGGCTGGCAGTTCAAACCCACCAGCTGCTCATTGGAAAGCCTTTACAGAGTCGTTATGAGTCAGAACTAACAAGACAACACTTAACAACAACAACAATACCTGTGAAGAGCAGAGAACGGAACTTTCACATGAAGCCCAGGTAACGTTGTGGTTACACATTGGTCTGTTAATCAAAAGATCAATAGTTCAAATCTATGAGCTGTTCTATGGGAGAAAGATGAACCTTTCTGCTCCTATAAAAATGTACAGCTTTGGAAATCCTATACAAAGTCACTATGAGTCAGAACCCACTCAATAGCACACCACCACCACCACTACCACCAGCAGAATGAGAGTTACTAAATAGAGATATAATAGCCTCATTCACATGTGAAAGTTGGACAATGAAGAAGTAAGAATCTACGCATTTGAATTACGGTGTTGGCAAAGAATATTGAAAGCACCAGGGACTGCAAGAAAACCTATACATGGTTGCTGAGTTGGAAATGATTCAAGGGCACAGAACAGTGGCAACAAAAACATATATATGATTCTTGGTGTGGTTCTGTAGTATAAACACTGGTTTGTTAGCCTCAAGGGCAACAGTTTAAACACACCAGCTGCTCCTCAGTTTCTCTATACAGGGTTGTTATGACCACAGTCGGTTTGAACCTCAAAGTCAACAGTTCAAACTCACTATCCACTGCTTGGAAACCCTATACTGGGTCTCCATGAGTCAAAACCAACTCAATGGCACTAAACCACAACAGAGAGTAAGAACCAACTCAATGACACTCAACAGCATATATGTTGTTCTGACTTATAGTCAGTTCCGAGTTTCGAAGGAGCAGCTAGTGCAGTCCAGTGTTTATCCTTTTGCTACACACTCAGAACTTGTTGTTAAGTGAAGTAGAGTCAGTTCTGACTCATAGCAACCCTGTATAGGATTTTCAAGGAGAGGTTGTTGGGTTTGAACCACCAACAGACCTGTAGTGAACAGACCTCTACTGATCCTTGAACACCACGCCAGTACACCACACCCAGGACAACATTAATAAATAAAATATTCTTAGAAGAGAATCCGCTACATTCTAAATGTGCTTGGCACATGCAAAAATAATACTGAGGGGGCATCTGACCTCTGACTTCACAAGGGGGCAGGAGAATCAAACTCAAAATCAGTCCAAGACTGATTCTTATAAGCAGAAGGTCAGTCATGCCTCCAATCTTCTTTGCCAATTCTGACACCAACCTTCTCTTCCATGACTCCTCTGCTGGGTTTGGCACTTCACTGCAATGACCACACAGAACTCACAGACTATACTCATAACTGTGGAGTTTATTAAGGAAGTTAACAGGACACAATTCAACATCAGAAATGTTCAGAATATAGTCCTTTTGTTTGGAACAATGCTTTTCAGCAGTACCTCCAAGCACATTTCCGTCTGGTCTTTGGCCTTTCAGTCACATGGTCCCTTGACCTCTGCCCTGCTTAGGTAAGTTGTTACAAAGCTCCTTTAGTGTTGCAAATAAATGACCAAAGGGCACCCCACTCTTCAAGTCAGCCTCCTGTCTGAAGGGCTCAGCTTTACGGATTCTAGGGGAAGTATGCTGCTCGTCCTCTGCTCTTGGTGCTGTCTCCTCTGCTGCAGCCAGATCGCCGTCACACTGGGGTGCAGGATCCCAAGGATGCCTTCCACCATGGCTCTTCTTTCTTGATGGTCATGAGATCCCTCTTTCCTGCTTCTGAGGTGGCTCATTCCATACGCAGCGGGTGTGAAAACCATGTTATCAGGAGAGACCAATCCCTGCAGAAGGAAATTTTACTTGGTAAAGTGTAATGTCAGCAAAAAAGAGGAAGGCCCCCAATGAGACGAATTGGCACAGTGTCAATGGGCTTAAGCATAACAATTGTGAGGATGGCATAGGACGAGGTAGCATTTCATTCTGTTGTACACAGGGCTGCTATGAGTCAGGAGTGACTCAACAGCATCTAACAACAACAAACAAAATTACCATTGTTATTATTATTACTGTAGTCATAATTGTTATTAAAATATGGTTTGTATTACAAAACATCAGATATTTTTACAGAGATTAATTTCTCTGTAATATTAGCATTTATATAATAAAAAGCATTTCAAACACAATTGTTATAAAGAATGTGCATAAGGAAATAATAGTAAAATACTACAAAATAGTAAAAAAAAAAAGTAAAATACCAAGAATCTCTACTTAGTTGGTTGCCTAGCATCCCTGATACCATGTATCAAGTATGACAAAGTCTCACCACTCTGACTGCTAAGGAGCATTCTGACTGTACTTCTGCCAACCAAGATCATTTGTTTCTGGTAGCCCATGGTGCTTTCAATATTCTTCACTTATTATATTAGCATGCACTGCCTTGTGACTCTTTTAACCATAGTCTCTGTAACTCCCACCAAATGACTGGGTGGGACCATGGGAATAAAGGGTAGAGAGATTTATTGAAGTGAGTGATAATTAAAAAATAAGCGATAAAATCCTTAATTAACAAGGTCATGAATACTTTACACCAATTTCAAAACTAGATTCGATAGCTGCTATTGTCTATTGATGGATAAATTCACTTACTCTGTAAACAGTAGGAGCAGAGAAATAATTAGATGAATGTCCTATTGGAAAGGAATTCAAAGTCTAATTGGAAATGTAAACAACGAACAACAACAGCAACAGGGACCAGCAGCAGAAGTCACCGTCCTCATCCCAGAGTTGTTGTTAGGTGCCCACAAGGTGATTCTGACTCATAGTTACTCCATGTGTAATAGAACAAAACAAGGAGCTCTGGTTACGTAGTGGTTACGAATCGGGCTGCTAACTTCAGGGTCAGCAGTTAGAAATTACCAGCTGTTCCATGGAAGAAAGATGAGACTTTCTACTCCTGTACAGAATTACAGCCTTGTAAACCCTGTACAGGGTCGCTATGAGTCGACTCCACCTCACGTCACGACCAATAGAACAAAACACTGGCTGGTCCTGATCCATCTTCACAATTGAGCCCATTGTTGCAGCCACTGTGTCAATCCATCTTGTGGGGGGAGCTTTCTCTTTGTCACTGACCCTCTAGCTTGCCAAGCATGAAAGCTCTTTAGTAATGGCATAGATCAGATTTGTACAGAAGCATAAAGAAGAAATTGAGTTCAGCTGCCTGAAAGAAAGATAGGGAAGGCAGAGAAAGCTCCCAGAGAGCAGTAGAAATTGGGTAGGAACTCACTGCACAGCCAAAAGGAGACAGTCATTTCTGGAAGAAGAATATTAGATGCAGAAGCATGAACCCATGAAAAAACTCTACATTTATGAAAATGTGAAATAGTTTACCCAGCACAGTACCTTTATGTGGTACCAACTCAAATGTTAGGTTAGTACATGATTGAATGCATGCAATTCACGAATCCAGCTAAGCTCTGGGCAATTTTTTGGTAATTGTTCAAGTCAATAATTCACCACCTAATTGAAGTTAGCCTACAGGATTTAAGGAAAGTCTAAAGCACTTGTCACTGTAGCTTTTGAAAGAGTTTATAGCTGATTTTTAACCTGCATATGGAATCTTATAATCTGAGTAACACGTTTGTTATGAGTGGGGGTTTTTTGCCAACTAAAATAAAGGCTTGCAATCTTAAATTTAATAAACAATTTTCCTGAGAGTAATAGAAAATAAGTGATTTAAATACTGTCAATATTAGGTTCACTTATTTGACACTATTGTTTTAAATACTGTAAATATTAGGTTCACTTATTTGACACTATTGTTTTAAATACTGTAAATATTAGGTTCACTTATTCGATACTATCATTTTAAAACTTCACTAATTGTAAATTTGATAACTGGCCTGATATGATACTAAAAGGCAATTAATGCTACAAAAAAAAGTGATTTCTCTTAGAGGAGTAAATGAGAAATATTAAAATATGGATAAAATAGTTGTTCATTTTACTTTGACAAATCTCGACAGTAATGATAAGCAGTTTCCAGGAGGTGCTAGAGTTTTTCAAATGCTCTGCAAGGTTGTTGTGTTTTGCTTTGCTTTTATCTTTAAAAAATGTTTTTAAGTAAATGCATTTAAATTTTGCAGAAATATAAAAGTAAAATGAACTAGCAGCTGAGCATGTTAACTACGGCTGACTGAAAGTTTGGAAATTTGAGTCTACCCAGAGATACCTCAAAAGAAGGAACTGGCTATCTCTTTGAAAATATTATCCAGTGTTTTGGAAACACTCTGGGGCACAATTTTATATTCATACCCATGAAGTTGCCATGAGAAAGGATCAGTTCAAGAGCAACTGGAAAAAATAGCCTTTTTAAAAAAACTATGCATCTTGCTGTGAAGATTCCTTCCCTCTTGGTTGGTATTTTAAGCTACTATATCCATAAGTATAAGGAGCTCTGGTAGCGTAGTGGTTACGAATCGGGCTGCGAACCTTAAGGTCAGCGGTTCGAAACTACCAGCCGCTCCGCGGGAGAAAGATGAGGCTTTCTACTCCCGTAAAGATTTACACCCTCGGAGACCCTGTACAGGGTCGCTATGGGTCGGACCCGACTCGATGGCACTCAACAACAACATATCCATAAGTATAGGACAAGTTCATCAAACTGTGGTGAATTATACTTGTTTTCTTTTAAAAAATTTTTTTTCTTCTTCTTCTTTTCTTTCTTCCTCTAGTTGGGTTCTGATCATCCAGCCATTGAAGCTAGGACAAATGGGTACTATCTGCAAGTATGGGTATTCTTGTGAATCTCCCCTCACTTCCTATCAGCTGGACACTTCACTCTCCTCTCTAGCCCTCTGTGACTATGTCCTTGTCCATGGGATCAGGGGTCTCCAGTTCTCACCATACTGCTGGCCAACCAGGTCTCAGCGTACTCCAGGTTGACAGGACTCTATTGAATGTGGTCAGACACAAGTTCGCCCATGTCAATTACCACTCAATTCTCCATAAAATCTTAAAACGAAACAAAACTATGAGGGTGAATTTTCAGTTATACACCTCTGATGGCAGGTTAGAAATTTATTCCGACAACCGGAACCACAAAAACAATTATCAAGCATTTATATAATGCCTACAATGTGCCAGGTACTGGTCTGAATGCTTCATATATATTTATCACCACATCTGAAAACATGTGTCATTATCTTATGATTTCTACTGCTGCCTTTGAGAAGACGGTTTTTCGTCTGTCTTTCTGTTATAAGTAATCTGGCTTTTTATGTCATTGTTTTTGAGGTATTTATATGTTTTTGGTGTTCTGCAGTTTTGTCAGAAAATCATTAGATATGAATTTGCTTGGTTGTGTTCTGCTAGGAATGCAATAATAGGTAAAACTGAGAATGTATGTATTTTATCTATTCTGTAAGCTCTTGCACCATTTTGTCTTTGAATACTTCCCTCCTGAATTGTGATGCTTTTGTTACACTGAAACTTATATTGGGTATAATTTGAAACTTCTCATTTTCTCTTCATACTATTCAGCATATTTGAAAAGATGTTTTCCAATTTTTCATTCTCTTATGCTGAATTCTCAGTAACAACCTCAAATGTTTGGTTCATCAATTCTCTTTTCAAATGTATGTACTTTGCTGATCAATCTTATTTTATTTTGATTTTATGTGTTTTTAGTTCTTAGAGGTTCTATTTGGTACTACTGGTATGGCACTGCCAGATAAGCATTGGACTGCTAACCACAAGGTCGGCGGTTCAAACCCACCAGCTTCTCCTTGGAAACCCTATACAGGGTCACTATGAGTTGGAACCAACTCAATGGAATTTAACAACAAAAACAATAACATCTGGTAATTTAAAATTGAAATTTTAATTGTGGTTTGTATTTTTCCCATGTTTTTAACACATTTTGTGATGTCAATATTAACAGGAAATACATTTTATAAATATTGATGGCACCAGCCCCTCTGTGAGTATTTTGAAGCGTGCAAAAATATCCAAGGGTGGAGGAAGTTGTTCCTTGCTCTTAGCGCCATGTGGAAGCAGGGATACTCAATATCCTGCAATACCAGGTTAACCCCACACAATGAAAAACTGCTGTGTTCCAATTGCAAGTGTCCCTATTTAAAAAACACAAATTTAGCTCTAGCTGATAGTTCTTCATCCTTACAACCTCTAGTGTCTCTTGCCTCTTGAACATGGTAAATTTCTTCCTTCTTAATTGGGGAATTTTATTTGTGAGTTCATGTCTGGGGACATTTATGGGTGAAAGTCTTGTTCTGATATATCTTTTTAGACTCATATGTTATTTACTTATGGAAGGTGAGGGGTATTAATAGCTAAGTACAACATTGTGTGTTGACTTATACACCTGGGTCACATGTTGCTGTTGTTTAAGTGAAGTAGAGTTGGTCCTGACCCTTAGTGATCCTGCATAGGATTTCCAACAAGCAGCTGGTGAGCTTGAACTGATGACCTTAAAGTTGAAAGTGACTTTGCAGTCCAGCACTTTAACTGATAACAACACACCACAGTCACACATGGAGCACGTAAATTAAACACTACCATGGTCTGATGACCGTTGGTCTGTAACTGTGAACTAACAGGGAAGATCCTGTTGCACATTCAGGATGATTCAATGCCATCTTTCTCTTGGGTAGGGAAACTTTGTACTGGTCTATGTGGTGCTGTGGGTTAATGGGCTGGACTGCAAAGTCACTTTGAACCACAAGGTCGGTGGTTCAAGCTCACCAGCTGCTTGTCAGAAACCCTAAACAGGATCCTTATGGGTTGAAACCAACTCAATGGCACTTAACAACAACATCTTTTGCCTGTTTTAGGATTATGACTTAATGCCTGGGAATATCAATTGCAACTCATCACTATACATGAACCAGGGACTGAACGTCAAACTTTCATCTGGGCAGTAAGTCCACCCTACAAGACCATATTCTGCCCTGTCCTTGGATAAAGTAAGTCCACCGTACAAGACCATATTCTGCCCTGTCCTTGGATAAAGTAAGTCCACCGTACAAGACCATATTCTGCCCTGCTCTTGGATAAAGTAAGCTCTTGCTGAAACCCTGAGTTCCATATGCTGCCTGTGTTTTTGGTTCTCAGGTATTGCCTTCCTGATCTTTGCTGTTTGTTTGTTCACTTTGTATTGTGATTTGGGTAAAAGTTTACAGAGTGAATTAGTCTTCCATTCACAATGTCACAGCATTCTTCTCACTTCCTCCCTGGGTTTCCTGTTTCAATTTGTTTTTCCTGCATTATGAGCGTTATCCTTAGGCAAACGTTGCCTTTTTGACTTTCGCATGTTCATTGTTCCCAGGGATGCATTACTCTTTGGTGTCATGCTTCTCCTCCTAGACCTCTCTATCATTTGGCTGAAAGTGGATTTATGGGGGTGAGTTTAGTTCTAGTTATAAAGTGTGTCTATAAGATGTAGACTGCTAACAACATGGTTGGCAATTCAAATCCACCAGCCACTCCATGGGAGAAAGATTAGGCTTTCTGCTATCCTGAAGAGTCAATCAATTTGTTGTTCTATGGTGGCTGGTGTGTTGCTGTGATTCTGGAAGCTATGCCACAAGTATTTTATATACCAGCAGGGTCATCCACGGTGGACAGGTTTCAGCTGAGCTTCCAGATGAAGACAGACTAGGATGAAGGAGAGATAGACTACGTCCAAATATTTAGTTACTAAAACCTTATTAATAGCAGTGGAACACTGTCAGCACCAGATGATTGAACAGTGAAACATGATAAAAAATACTAGAATATTTCCAGATTCTGTGCCAGAAGATGAGTCCCTCAGGTTGGAAGGAACTCAAAATACAACTTGGAAAGAGCTGCCTTCTCAAAGTAGAGGGGATCATGATAAAATAAACGGAGTAAAGCTCTCTGGACCTTCATTTACTGATGGGGTACAACTCAAGATGAAGAGAAACAGCTCTAAAAATCCACTAATAATCTGAACATGGAATGTACAAAGCACACATCTAGGAAAATTGTCAAAAATGAAATGGAACCCTAGAAATTAGTTAGGTGAAATGACTAGTATTGGCCATTTTGAATGTGACAACCACATGGCTTATACGATGCTGGGAATGACAAATTGAAGAGGAAGGGCGTCACATTCATCATCAAAAAGAACATTTCAAGATCTGTCTTGAAGTACAAAACTGCCTGTGATAGAAAAATTTCCATACACCTACATGGAAGACCAAGGAGCTCTGGTAGCGTAGTGGTTACGAATCGGGCTGCGAACCTTAAGGTCAGCGGTTCGAAACTACCAGCCGCTCCGCGGGAGAAAGATGAGGCTTTCTACTCCCGTAAGGATTTACACCCTCGGAAACCCTGTACAGGGTCGCTATGGGTCGGAACTGACTCGACGGCACTTAACAACAACAACAACATGGAAGACCAGTTAATACCACTATTATTTAAATTTACACACCAACCACTAAAGCCAGTGATGATGAAATTAAAGAATTTTACCAACTTCTTCAATCTGAAATTGATCAAACATGCAATCAAGTTGTATTTAAAATTGCTGATGATTGGAATGCAAAGGTTGGAAACAAAGAGGAAGGATCAGTGATTGAAATATATGGCCTTGCTGATAGAAAGGGTGCTGGAGATCGCATGATAGAATATTGCAAGATCAATGACTATGTGGGGTCAGTCACTGAGTCAGAAGTCAATCCATGACACCTAACAACCTCTTTCCATTGGACTCATTATTTCCATGTGACTTTGCTTTTCCTCACTCTTCTTTGCTCCGGATGCAGAGAGATCAAGATAGCTCCTTAGATGGTCGTGTGCAAGCTTTAAGGACCTAGTTACTACTCAGCAAAGTAGGATGTAGAACATTGTACTACATTATGCCAATTGACCTTGATGTCCTGAGCCCCCTGAGCTAGTGACTCATTCCCTTCAGGTTATGACTAAGACGTTTTCATAACTTTGCCCCTGTAATCTCTGCTATCTTCAAGTTTGTATTTGTAGTGCATATAGACACATCTGTAGAAACAGTCGTTGTCAAACCTGTATATAGTCATGGGTACTGTGCCATTCACCTTCTCACACCTACTCAGCTCACGTTTCTCTTTATCCACTTGTAGGTTATTATTTTATTATTGTTGTTTTAATTCAGCAATGAATTTAAAAACAAAAACAAAAAAGACAGCACGTTTAAAAAAAAAAAAAATCACAAAGATTATGTTCAGGAAAAAATCTCAAGTTATATAGTCTGCCATGTTTTCCTGATTTCCACATCCTGGAATCAGTGGTCTCTTTTTCTATTCTTAAGAAAATTAAATGCTGCGTGTAGCGGTTCTGGAACTCGCTACCTTTGTCAATATTAAATATTTAAACTTAAATGAAGCTTTGAAGTTCAGATGATATGTTCTAGAGTTGGCTTCATTTACAACAACACTTAATATTTATGGCCATTTTTAATCTAATGGTTTAAGCTGTGTTATCGTAAGTCTCTCAGTGCTTGGTGGTAGTGTAGCTAATTGAAGTTACAGAGCTAATGCACTGACCCACTCACAAGATGATTATCCAAGATTTATGGCTGTCACAGAGCAGCAAAGACATGCCAATTTGCTTAAGAAATTTGTAGCACATAGAACTGGGAACTGGTTCAATAGGAGGCCATTTCTGCTGTCTTCATTTCTTGCCTCTATGCATGGCAAAACACAAACCTGATCAATGCACATTTTCTCAGCTACTTTTTAAAAATAAACAACTTTTCAAATTCTAGTTAACAATGTATTCCCCATTTCCTTTTCAATTTCTGAAAGTGCCGTAGAATTCTACAATTTCAAAGACAGATTGTTATTTGTTTTCCAAGTTTGATTCTTTTAATTTTTCAACACAGAATAGTCACATTCAAGACAGACAAAAATAGAAGAATTTGCGGCTTAATTTATTGTGTATAATAGAGGCAGAAATATTACTAGCAGAGAACATCAAATTGCAAATTAGGGTACAGTTTTAATTGTTTTGTGCCAATGACTGTATTCCAATTTATAACAATTACATAAGATAGAATAGAACAGCCTCATAGGGTTTCTAAGGCAACATTCTGTACAGAGTATTCTCTGGTAGCATAGTGGTTACGAATCGGGCTGTGAACCTCGGGGTCAGCAGTTCAAAACT
>NW_006408539.1:13690518-13706525 GCF_000296735.1 Chrysochloris asiatica
ACTGGATTGCAAAGTCGATTTGAACTGCAAGGTCAGAGGTTCAAGGTCACCATTCGCTCCTCAGAAACTCTGTACAGGGTCTCAATGGATTGGGATGGATTTGACAGCACTTGACTCCAACAACCCTAATTAGAATATGGGTTTTTTTTCTGTGTGGATTTTTTAATATGTGATTTGTTTTTGTTTTTTGTTTTTTTCTGGTTACCTAAATCCACCATTGGAATGTCAATACATCACTTCATTGTGAACTAAGTCCAACTTTCTGTTTAAGTTGTTAAAATTGTTGTAAAGGGCCATGGAGTCAGTTCCAACTCAAAGCAACCCTGTATATGGCCCAATGAGCAGCTCTTGTGTTTGAACCACTGATCCTACAGCATCATACCGAAGCTTCATGAATGTAATAGTATATGTGAATCTGTTTTTATTATTAGAAAAAAATTGACTATTTAAGTCAATTACATTATTTTTGAAGTTCTTGACAAATGAGAAATTATCACAATCCAAAATATAGGTATATCATTTCTGTGAGTACACCAGACATCTGATAATATGGTTATTATTTGGCAAATGTGGTACTGTAGGATAAAAACCAGATTGCTATTGGCAAGGTTGGCAATTCAAACCCACCAGTCACTCCTCAGAAACCCTATGCAGGACTAGGGTTAAGGATCAGAACCAACTGGATGACACTTAACAACAACTATCTCAGGTGAAAAAAAGAGGTTGGGGAGGCTAACCAAGCAAGGGGAGTTTGGGCTCCTACCCTGGTCCCGTGTCCAAAAGGATAAGCAATACCAAAGAGTCAGAGAAGCTGAGAGTATGGCACACCTTCTCTTCTGGGATGCATAAAGAAACTGTGCCCAGAGAACCAGATGCATTTACCAAATGTAGGGAAGGGTGAGTCAAAGCACCAGAGGATTAAACTGCAATTCTTTTCTCTCCTGAAAGCCAGAGATTGCATAGCTAAATAAAGCTCAGGAAACCTGTGTTCCCAGATTGCAAGCTTTAAGAATTCTCTGGCCACTGCCTTTGTAATGAACTTGGCTTTCATATCAATTACCAGTATTGGCCTATCAGGCTCAAACGGAATTAAAGTTAAAATCAGACTTTGATCCTCCACCATTTAGTCCTCTTTCCAAGACCTGAATTTCAAGCATTAGTGCTTAGCTGTGTGTAGTGTTAATTACTTGTATATTACATAGTTAAAAGGGAGCACTGTTGAGCTTCAACTTTAATCACCGAGGGTCTATTTGACAGTCAGATGAAAGACAGGTAATTGTTGCCCAGAGTAAATTTAAACCCAATTTTTTTTAACACCTGCCGGTTTGATCACTCAGTTCACAAGTACATTCTGCTTGGTTGCATTTTTGGGTCCACTTTCAACATTAATTTTTATGCTGAATCACTTGTGATGTTAGGGTTGCTTCTGTTTTTATGACATCAGCTGAAGAAAAAGAATGCCTTTGTCACAATATCACAAAATGTAAGAATTTCAATTGTGTATTCTGTTGCGTGTTTAGAATAACAGTGAGTTCTAAATAGGAGAGTTACATATGACTAACGCTGAAGAAGTTCTTGGGGTACATGTTTGACAGGGATATGGAGAGAAATGGATGATCTCTAAGTGTGGCGTTGTGGGTTAATGCGCTGTACTGCAACCACAAGGTCGGCAACTCAAGCTCAACAGCTGCTCCTTGAGTTAGATACTCAACAGTATCTAACCAAGAAACTGTCTGTCACAGAAGTTAGTGACCATCTAAAGAAAAGAATCAATTGCATTTAATTCAGAAAGATCCACTTTAAGAAGAAAACAATAACTCAATATTTTTATAAAAAGTTTCGGAATGACTATGTGATCCATTCCAGGTGTTAATCTTATTTTTCTTTGTTTGGTAAACAAATAAATCAACCTGTTATTGATTAAACTCTAAGACTCAGTAATGCTTTGCCATTATTAATTATTCCAATTTACCATGCCATTTAAAGTCGGCTGCCTAATCACGGAGACCTTCTTAATACTATAGAGTGGCAAAACCAGTGGACTAAGCTCAGCTTACTAAACTAGAATTTTAAAGGCATCTTCATGACCTTAAAAACTGGCACATGAGTGTCCCCTGTATATGTCCTCAATTAATTATATTTAGAATTACCTTTTGATCCTCCCAAATTATTTGTCTTAATAATTTCGAAAAAAAGAAAAAAAATAGCAATATCTTCTCTCTCCCATATAGGAGACATTGATGAGATAACTTTGGAACAAAATTATTTGCTACATGTACTGCATCCTGTGGATTATGGGTCATGGCTGACGTAGCAACACTTTTCTTGGCACATATTAAGTTTTCCATTAATATTGTTGAATGATTAACTGAAAGATATATTTAAAAGGTCATAGATCAAATAGACTTGGCCTCTCATATTTTAGCTCTATGACTTTACACAAGTTATTTAACCTCTCTGGGCCTCAAATTCATCCTCTATTAATAATACCTGCTGACAAGACTGCTGGGAAAATGAAATAAGACAACATAAATAAAGCACATGGAGATTGCCTGGTTCACAGCAGAGGATCAATAAATAATCATTCCTTTCATCAGATGTCTTTTCAATGTTGCACAAACTAGGAATTAAGCAACTGCATCACAACCAGCAAAATATTTCTGGAATGGTTTAATCTCATTTAGTTAATTAAAGGTAAATGTATAGGCTGTAAGAAAATAAGTATTGTGTAACATCAAACATAATAAATGTGGTAGGCTGTTGGTGGGGGTAGGGGTGGTTATGTGCCATGGAGTCAGTTCCGACTCATAGCCATCCTATATAGGGTTTCCTAGGCTGTACATTTTTACAGGAGCAGAAAGCTTCATTTTTATCCCTTGAAGCAGATGGTAGATTCAAACTGCTGACCTTGCAGTCAGCAGCCCAACTTGCAACCTATTACGCTACCCTGTTTCCTTGGTAGGTTGGAAAATGAATGCATGTTCCATCACTAATGTGAACTTGCTGTATCCTAAATGGAAAGAAAATAAGAAATGAAGATTGTCTTAGACTTGGGTTTTGATTTCTTTTTGGATAATTATTTTGTGTAGAATAGTGCCAGAGGGAGAAATTGGTTATAAGGAATGGAATTAAGTCAATCTGGCTAAAGTGAAAGCAGAGTATATTATAAGGTTACAGTGCTTTCTTAGGGAGCATGAGTAGAAACTTCAGATGCAGTACTCATTAGGAAACAGATTAAGTATACCTCAAACTCCCTTTGCTCTATAGTCATCTTCACCTTGCAAACCAGCTTTGCCCCCTTTACTTAGCCCATTCCTCCAAAATGGCTGCTCCAATCCCAGCTTTCGATGGCTCGTTTTTCTAGTTTCCAATTGTGATAGACTGCAGTGGTCATGTATCACTTCCGGGCTTATGGGGGAGAAATTTGTGTGGCTCGGCAAAACCACATAAGTGACTCTCTCTGGATTAGCCGATCACCCAGTCCCCAAACAGATAGGGCTTTTGAAAGTATAGGTTAAAATGAAAGCAGAGGTTAAGCATGTAAGACAAATCAAAATTCAAAATCGGAACTTAGCCTAACAATAATACAATCCAACAGAGTCTTTGCACTGTTCTAGACTCTACTAGAGATTTATATCTATTGGCTACTTACTGTTTTCAGCAATGCTGTGTGGGACCTGCTGTTGGTATCTTTGTTTCAGTTGATGAACTCAAAATCGTTCAGCAATATTCTCAGGGCCACAGAACCAGGCGGTGGCCAAGCTTTCCTTCAAACACAGCAGCGAATTTTCAGAACTGGGAGTTTGAACTGCTTGGCTCTTCTGCCTCACTGTGAAATTGCTTTTACCTGTCAAAGAAGCTTAGTTTTAGAAGTCTGGCCACTATACTGAAAAACAAAATTTCTAGGATCTTCTGGCTCTGAAGAATTTCATGGAAAAAACTGTGTTTTCCTAAGAGATTCTATCCCCATGGGGACCAACCACCAACTCAAAGCAGTTACTTGGAATTAAGACCCAACCACCTGCTCCTTACGTTCCTTATCAATGCAACGAAGATACATCTTGTGTATTCAACCAGGGAGGTACAAAAATGCTAAGGAATGCTCTTTTTAGGCTTTGCTACATGAACATATTTACTTCTCAGGAGGCCATTTTCTCTGCAAATAACCTGTGAGGGAAACCATGTTTTTTATTGCAAAACTACTTTATATCCCACTGATTCCCTCTTGATTAAAATAAAGAGGTGAAAAGTAATATTACCTATCAATGTCATCAAAATTACAAGGCAATTACCCAATTTAGCATACAATATTTGCACAAGAATCATAGGGCTAGGTATAATTTGCCAATTTTGATATAATGATGAAGCTAAGTATTCTTACATGAAGCATACCATTTGGTTACCTCCTTTCCGTCAACATTTATTTATCACTAATGTTGGTGTGGTGCTGTGGGCTAATGCGCTGGACTGCCAAGTCATTTGAGCCACAAGGTTGGTGGTTCAGGCTCACCAGCTACCCCTTGGAAACTCTATACAGGGTCTCTATGGGTCAGAAATGACTGATCAGCAGCTAATAACAACACTGCTACTTCAAGACTGCAGGATCAGCACTGGACTTCGAACCACAAGGTCAGTCAGCAGTTAACCTGCCAGCTGCTCCTGGGAAGCCCCCTTTGGCAGGAGTGGGAACCACATTTCTGCCAACATTTATGATAGCATTCAGTAGCCATATAGAAGTATCAACTTAAAAATTAGTCTGATATATTTAGTCAATATAGTAGTGGTTATGAATTGGGCTGTGAACCTTAAGGTCAGCAGTTCAAAACTACCAGCTGTCCCGCAGGAAAAAGATGAGGCTTTCTGCTACGGTAAAGATTTATAGCCTCGGAAACCCCGTACAGGGTCGCTATGAGTCGGTTCCGGCTCCATGTCACATAACCACCACTACCACAATATTTGGTCAAGGCCAAGATGGCCTAACTTTGTCTCTCATACTTCAGACATATTGTCAGGAGGGACCAGTCACTGGAGAAGGATATCATGTTTGGTAAGGTGGAGGGTCAGAGAAAAAGAGGAAGACCCCCATTGAGATGGATTGGCCAAGTGGCAGCATCGATGGGTTCCAGTGTGGCAATAATTGTGAGGTTGGCCTAGGACCACTAAGTGTTTCATTCTGTTATGCATAGGATCACTATGAGTTGGTACCAACTCGATGGCACCTAACAACAATGACAGCATATTTGGTCAAACATCTGATTAACTCACCTATAATGTGATGTAACTCTGGTAGCTTAGTGGTTATGAGTTGGACTATTAATTTCGTGGTCAGCAGTTCAAAACTACCAGTGGTTCTGTGGGAGCAAGATGAAGCTTTCTGTTCTCATAAAGATTTACAGCCTCAGAAACCCTATACAAGGTTTCTATGAGTCAAAACCAACTCCACGGCACACCATCACCACCACCACCACCACCACCATAATGTGATATCTGGAACTCTTGTTGCCTTGGTAGAGGCCAACCAAATGATTTCACTGGACTTATATGGTTCCTTGGAGTCCTGGTGTGGCACTGTGGGTTAATGCACCAGACTGCAAAGCCATTTGAACTGCAAGGTCAGTGGTTCAAGCTCACCAGCTATGCCTCGGAAACCCTATACAGGGTCGCTATGGGTCGGAATCAACTCAGCAGCACTTAACAACAACAAATATGGTTCCCTGGCAGGACGTTCCCCACCCCTGCTCTACAAGGTCCCTATGAGTCAGAACCTGCTCAATGGCACTTAGAACAATAGCAAAATGCTACTCAAAAGAGTTCTTTCAAATAAAAGAGCTCTCCTGAATATGGCAAATGGTAAATCAATTTTATTATGCATTTCTAATATAGTGGGGGGTTTTGTGTCAGGTAATTCACTTGATAGAATATTATTTTTATGATAAAGCCACTATGTAATACAAAGGGGATATTTATACTTACTAATGATTTCTCCATAAGCCATGTGTGACAAAATATTTTTGAAAGACATGGTTAAAAATGTATCTTAGCAGGCTTTGAGAAGCATATTATAAAACTCCCGTCTAACAGATGTTCCTGTGAGAGTAAAAGAAAAATAAACTTCAAATATTCATAGGCATGTTTGCCCACCTTCCAAATCCAGTGTGCAATTGCTGGATGCTGGAAAATCAAGCAGCTGTGAAGGGGGATAATTGATTGGTTGTAAGTAAGGACTGTGCCAAAGTTTGTGGTGCCTTCCTGAGGACCCATAACAAGCACATATAACAATGGTTAGTCACAAAACTAACACTGACAATTAAGTTTCATGAACTTTCTGGAATTTGCAACCTTCTGGTTGCAATTTTATAGTCCAGTTCTGTCAGATGGAGTAGGGAGAAAATACCATACACAATGTAAATCAATAAGGTTATATCAACACTAACCCTCCCAGCTCCCCCCCCCCAAAAAAAAAAGAAGCAAGAAAAAAGTCTCAATTATACATTTTCCCACACTTGTAGCCAAAGTTTAAATAAACCAGCAAGTTACAAAATAAATCTTGTCTTTGATTCGAAAGCTTCTGACAAATCAGTTAGATCAGGACAATATGTCAAAGTACAGAAATGACCCATCTAGGAAAGAGGCATCTAGCTATCTGCATGAGCATGTCAGGGATTGAATCCTGTTTGTCCAATTATGTGTCAGCTTGGCTGGACCAGGATTCCCAATGGTTTGGCAGTTATGTGATGACCTGACCCCACTCCATGTGATCTGATGTGATCAACCAATAAGAGGTACATCATCTTTAATCTCACCTAGACGTAAATGGAGTCCTGGTGTGGCACTGTGGGTTAATGCGCCAGACTGCAAAGCCATTTGAATTGTAAGGTCAGCAGTTCAAGCTCACCAGCTGCTCCTCAGAAACCCTATACAGGGTCCCTCTGGGTTGGAACCGACTTGAAGGCACTTCACAACAACAGACTGAAATGAAGATTATGTCACAAAACACTAGCTTCACAATTTCATTATTTTGTCTAATAAAGTGTTCTATATCAGACTCAACGGCACTTAACAACAACAACAATGATTTTGTAGGCCATGTCCAAGAGATTCCCAATGGTGTGGCATGCAACACCTTGTGTCTTACATGAGCTGAAAGGAGACACACATGAGCAGAGAAAGCAGGTTCTGCTACCACCAAGAAGGCATCCTCATGTGGTGCTGTGGGTTAATGTGCTGGACTGCAAAGTTGGTCTAAACCGCAAAGTCAGCAGTTCAAGCTCACCATCTGGTCTTCAGAAATCCTATACAGAGTTGCTATGAGTTGGAACTGATTTGACAGCACTTAACAACAACAACAACACCAAGAAATACAAGTCAGGAATGGAGTGTGTCCTTTGGAACCAGAGTCCCTGAATTGCGAAGCTCCTGGATGCAGACCAACAAGTGACGTCAAGGCATGTGGAGATGGCCCAGGAATGCAGGGCCTACAGAGGCTGAAAGGAGATGAGGACAAAAACGTCCCCGAATGCAGACTTCTAAACTCCTAAACTGTGAGAAACTAAATTTGTGTTTGTTAAAGTCATCAGCTTGTGGTATTTCTGTTATAACAGCACTAGGCCTGGTATGCGCGGTGGGTTAATGCACTGGACTGCAAGGTCAGTTTGAACAGCAAGGTCGGTGGTTCAAGCTCACCAACTGCTCCTCAGAAACCCTGTACTGAGTCACTATGTGTCAGATCCAACTTGACACCACTTGGCAACAACAGCAAGAGAACTAGGATCACACAGTAAAGTCGCAACGTGGATATTTAAACAGACAAAAATGGAAAAACAGGGACTTATCATTGAAATTGTAATAAGAAAAGCCTGTTAACAGGCATTAGAATTTCAAGAAGAACCCTGACTGCCTAGTCAATTTTGACCCATACTTGTTGTTGTTGTTTTCAGGTGCCATCAAGTCGGAACCGACTCACAGCGACCCCATGCACAGCAGAACGAAACAATGTCCGATCCTGGGCCAACCTCACTACCGCCGCCACACTTGACACCATCAATGATGCCATCTGGCTGAACCATCTCTTTGGGGCTCTTCCTCTTTTTCTCTGACCCTCCACCTTACCCAGCATGACATCCTTCTCCAGCGACTGTTCTCTCTGGACAATGTGTCCAAAGTATGAGAGACGAAGCCTAGCCATCTTGGCCTCCAAGGAGCACTCTGGTTGCACTTCTTCCAAAACAGATCTATTGGTTCTTTTGGCAGTCCACGGCACTTTCAGTATTCTCCTCCAACACCACAACTCAAAGGCATCAACTCTTCTACGATCTTCCTTATTCACTGACCAGTTTTCACATCCATATAAGGTTATTGAAAATACCATGGCTTGGGTCAGGCGCACCTTAGTCCTCAAGCTGACATCTCTTCTCTTCAAGAAGTATGAGTATTCCAGATCACTTCATTGTACTTCTGAGAAATCTGTACCTAGACCAAGAGGAAGTTGTTCAAACAGAGCATGGGAACACTGAATGTTTTAAAATTGGGAAAGATGTGCGACAGGGTTGTGTTCTTTCACCATACTTGTTCAATATGTATGCTGAGCAAATAGTATGAGAAGCTGGGTCCTATGAAGGAAAACGTGGCATCAGGATTGGAGGAAGACTTATTAACAACCTGAGATATGCAGATGATACAACCTTGCATGCTGAAAGTGAAGAAAACTTAAAATATCTACTGATGAAGATCAAAGAGCACAGTCTTCTGTACAGATTACAACTCAATGTAAAGAAAACAAAAATCCTCACCACTGGACCAATAAACAGCATTCTTATCAATGGAGAAGAAATTGAAGTTGTCAAGGACTTCATTCTTTTTGGATCAACTATCAACACTCGCAGAAGCAGCAGTCAAGAGACCAGACGACATATTGCATTGGGCAAATCTGCTGCACAGGACCTTTGACCCATAGAGATACAATAAAACAAAGTAGAACAGCTCCCACACAGCTGCCAAGACAGTAAACCTTACAGAAACAGACGACCACATATTTTTCCCAGAAGTTGGTGAGTTTGAAATGCTGACATTTTAGTTGACAGCTGAGAGAGTCAGAAAGAGACAGAAAAGCAGAGAGACAGAGAGATAGTAATATAAAGTAGGTCCTCAATTTCTTTAGCGAATTAGTAGATTTTTGACTCTATAAAGACCCTACTTTGCACCAATATGCAATTCCTGAAAAAATCATCACAAATAATGAGCAAAGGATAACTAGATAAATATTCAGTTCCCAATGCAAGGGTATTGGGAAGGTCAAAACATATTATTTCTGGGGTTTCAGTTCATACACGCATAGGTTTTTCCACAAAATATGTATCTTAATGTGTTTATGGGATCATTGGATGGCTGAAGACATGTTGTCTCAGTAATATTTGCTTTATTTTCCTAAAGGTGCCTTCAGAAATGTCCAGTCAAAACAGGGGTTTCCAAGGACATCTCCTGGGCCAGTTAAAGTCAAAGCAGAGAGATCAGCTCGGAAGGTTATGGTGACTTTACTTGAAAGACAAAGGACGATCACAAGGGCTCATTAAAGAGAAGTCTTAAAAATACTGAAAACTGCACTGGTGAGAAAAATGTCAGGAAAGTTGCACAAGGAATTTTTGTGAGATGACATTAAGGACATGATACGTAAAAAAGCAAAAGATCATTAAAATTTTAGAAAAGAAAATAGACAAAAAATTGATGTCAGGAGAAACCCTGAAACTTGCTTTTACAAGACGCAAATAGAAATAATGATGATATAAAAGACCTGAACAGAAGATTTCAAAGGGCGGCTCAAGAAGAAAAAGTAAAGTATTACCTAGAAAACCAAATAGAATGAGCATGTTTGTCATTTCTCAACCTTAAATGAACTGAAGAAAAAATTCAACTCTCCAGTTTCAATACTGAAGGATTCTATGGGTAAAATACTGAATATCACAGAAACATAAAAAAGAAGATGGAAAGAATCAACAGAATCACTGTACAAAAAGAAGTGGTGAACATTCAACCTTTTAGGAAACAGCAAATGATCAAAAACGAATGGTCCTGAATGAAGAAAACCAAGCTGCACTGAAGACATTGGCAAAAAACGAAACTCCAGGAATTGATAGAATACCGTATGAAAGGCTTCAATAAAAGGATGCAGTGATACAAATCCTCATTCCTCTCTACCAAGAAATTTGGAAGATAGCTACTTGATGAAGCAGCTGGAAGAAATCTATAAATTTTGCCTGTTTCAAAGAAAGGTGATACAACAGAATGCTGGAGTTATTTAATAGTATTATTAATATCACACACAAGTAAAATTAGGCTGAAATTATTGAAAATGTTTGTATCAGTACATCAACAGGAATCTGCCAGAAATTCCAGGTAGATTCAGAAAAAAATTATGTGAAAGGAGGTATGTTGTTATTGTTAGGTGCCATCGAGTCAGTACTGATTCACAGTGACCTTATATACAACAAGACGAAACACTACTAGGTCCTGCACTAACCTCACAATCTTTGCTACACTAGAGCCCTTTGCTATTGTCATTATGCCAACATCTTCTTGAGGGTCTTCTTTTTCACTGCCCCTCCACTTTATGAAACATGATGTTCTTCACTAGAGACTGGTCACTCCTGATAATATGGCCAAAGTATGAGAGACAAAGTCTGGGTATCTGGCTTCTAAGGAGCATTCTGGCTATACTCCTTCCAACACAGATTTATTTGTTCTTTGTCAGTCCTTGGCACTTTTAATATTGCCTTCCAACACCATAACTCAAATGCATCAATTCTTCTACGGTCTTCTTTATTTATTGCCCAACTTCCACATGCATATGAGTTTACTGAAATGCTATGGCTTGAGTCAGACTCATCTTAGTCCTCAACTGACATCTTTGCTCTTCAACACATATTTAAAGAGTCTTGTGCAGCAGATTTGCCTAACACCACCACAGAATGACAAACTGACAGATGACTAGTGGGGAAGGAGGTATATCATTGCTAATGCCATACTTAGCTCCTGGCTGGAGCTAAGACTACCCGAAAGATGTTCACTTATGTTTAATTGTCTGAGCAAAGGCATTCAACTGTGCAGATCATAGTCAATTACAGATAACTTTGCAAAATATAAGAAATCCTGAACACTTAATTGTGCTTATGCAGAATTTGTATGTAGACCAAGAAACAGTTGTTCAAACAGACAAAGGAGACATTGCATGGTCTAAAATCAGGAAATGTATTCCTGGGGTGTTTATTAACAACCTGTGATATGCAGCAGACACAACCATGCTTGCTGAAAGTGAAGAGGACTTGAAGTACTTACTGATGAAGATCACAGATTACAATTTTCAGCATGGATTACACCCAATTTAAAGAAAACAAAATACTCTCCAAAGTAGGACAACTATTAAGAAGAATTTTATAGAACCAAAATGCAAAATACATTTTTACTTTTAAAGAAAAAGAATAGGAAAACATAGAACGTAACTGGAAAATTATTTCACATTATTTCATATTTAATATTAAAAAGCAAAGGTAAAAAGGTAAACACATTTTTCTAAATGTCTTCTTATATTTGTGAGTGTAAGTTTTTTTTTGTGTGTGTGTGTGTATAAGTATATAAGGCAGAGACTAATAGGTGACTAGGAGTAAGATTACGGAAAAAAGTGTTTTAAATGTATACTGGATTTTTAATGAGTATAAATAAAATGTTTAGAAAAATTAAATGCAATGTATAAATTTTGAAATATAAGAGAACAAAATGAGCAAGATAATGTGAACATTTCAAGAAAAAGGCAATAAATGAGTAGAAGAGATTAAGGAAAAACCCATTAAAAATGTAAAAAAAAAAAAAAAAGGAAAGCTTAAATCCAAAATAATCAGTAATCAGATTTGTAGGGAATGGGTTAAGTTTTCATTAAAATAAAAACAAAAAAATTCTTAAAAGAATTAAGTAGTGGTGGTTATGTGCCATGGAGTCAGTTCCAACTCATAGTGACCCTATATAGGGTTTCCAAGGAGCAGCTGGTGGGTTTAATCTGGCAACCTTGTGGTTCATAGTCCAGAACTGGTCCTACAGCATCACACCAGGACTCTTCTGGTGGTGGTGTGCGATGGGATTGGTTCTGACTCATAGTGACCCTGTATAAGCTGTAACTCTTTACAGGAGCAGAAAGCCTCATCTTTCTCCTGTGGAACACTTGGCAGATTCAAATGGCTGACCTTGTGGTTGGCAGTCCGATTTGTAACCACTATGTTACCAGAGCTCCTAAAAGAAGTAAATAGACAAAATAAAATCATGTATCATGTTTGAGAGGCACTATTTAAATTGACAGAAAAATAAAAAAATACAGTGCTGGAAAAATGTATACCAGGTAAAGACTAACACAAAGAGACCAGGTGTAAATTTATAATATAAGATGAATTGCAAATAAATGCAAAAGAAAACATACCCCACAAAAAACAAAAGCTGTAAGTGGAATAAAGAAGGATTTTTTTTTTTTTTTTTTTTTTTGATAAAAGGCATATACTACCAAAAAGAGCATTCAGGAGTGTTTTGCATAATTATATGTTTTAAGAGCGCCCTTGGAACCCTGGTAGTGCTGTAGGATAAACATTGGACTGATAAGTGCAAGGTTGGCAGTTCAAATCATCAGATGCTCTGCAGGAGGAAGATGAGCCTTTCTGCTCCCCAAAAAATGTGCAGTCTCAGAAACCCTTACAGGGTCACTCTGAAGAGGAATCTACTCTACGGCAGTTGGTTTGGTTTTTTATTTCGACTGCGTGGCACAAACTGTTTGCTCTTAAACAGTAACATCAAATCTGGTGGTTTGAATCTACTTAATGGCACAGTGGAGAATGACCTGGCGATCTACTTCCATGAATATTACAGCCAAGAAGACCCTATGGACAACATGGTGACACAATGAGCTATAATCGAGTTGATGACCATAGATCATACACTGCAAAATCTCTAACAGTGATGGGGCAAATAGGAGACTAAAACAACCAATTTGTTATCAACAAGTCACATTGAAAGTAAAGATTTCTCATGGACTGACCTCTTTGTTCTTGCTTATAACACACCCAAATTCCTGAATGCAACCTTGCTTTCTTATAACAAATTGTGTCAAGCTTATCTGAATTCTACCCTAAACATGTAACCAGACACTTTCCAAGACACCCTGGCTCCTGATGGTGGAAAACAGCACTAGAGGTCACAAAGTAGGCACTGTTGGAAACATTCAATTTCCACACTCTACCTTCTTTACTGGGTCACTACACCAAGAGCAAAAATACTCCAACTTTTCCTCCAAATGTCCTATTCATGTTTTTATTTCCAATTTAGGTAAGCATCTTTTAATCTATCTCTAATAAAAGAATTGTTAATAGAGTTTTCTTCTATGTCCACTAGCTGCATGAGGTGGGCTTCAAGAGTTATTGGAAATATCCCATTATCATTCAATTCCATTGTTCCATAAATGTTTTGAAGCCTCCTTATATTGTATAATCCCCAACCTGTTGAAATTACAATGTTGCCCTTAAATTTCGAATATGCCTTTGTTTTAGTGTTTGCTTTTAACCTCAAATGCTTTGAAATTGGCTTTAATGTATGCAGGTCTCAGTATACCTCTGTCACCTTTGCTTCAAATATTGTTGTTGTTAGATGCCACCAAGCCAGTTCCAATTCATAGCGACCTTATACAACAGAATGAAGCACTGCCCATTCCTGTGCCATCATCACAATGATTGTTACACTTGAGCCAATTGCTGCTGCCTCTGTGCCAATTCATCTCATCGGGGGTCTTCCTCTTTCTTGCTGACACCCTTGATAATATGTACGAAGTATGATAGATGATGTCTGGCCATCCTGGCTTCTAAGGTACGTCCTGGCTATACTTCTTCCAACACAGATTTGCTTGTTCTTCTATCAGTCCATGGTACTTTTAATATGCTTTTCCAACATCAGTTCTTCGATGGTCTTTCTTATCCACTGTCAAACTTTCAGAGGCATGTGTGATTAGTATCATTAAAATGATTAGTATCACTAAAATGCCAGTTTACTCAAAAGAAAGGAAAAGAAAATGCTGCCTCCCTCTGAAGGAGCACCAAACATATCCACTGCCATCAAGTCAATTCTGACTGAGAGCAACCCTTCAGGTCTCCAGGACAGAGTTCTACTGTTCAGTAGTTACCAAGATGGTAATACATAATAGAAGCTGACTGCCTCATCTTTCTGCAATCAAGCAACTGGAGGGTTCAAACGTCGAACCTTTCTGGCAATAGCCCAATACTTAACCCAGTACACCACCAGGGTTTCTAACACTAAGCACAGGGTATGTATTTGCTAAGTAACTATTAGCAATAAAAGAAAAAATACAGACACATGTACACCTCTGATATTTTGCTGAAAACTCTTTGAATGCTTAATTTTCATCACAAGTAATAATATTGTTCTTGTATCACAAGCAGTTTGAGGGTTTACAAAGTTCGTGGATAAATACAGTTATTCAATTATTCTTCTCACAAAATTTGAATTACAAATTATAATTTCAGCAAATACGGGTCAATGTAAAAAATTATCAAGGTATTTTAAATTCTATAAAATATTCAATTGAACATTGTAAAATTTGGTCTACACAGCACTAAATTTTACAATATTTTATCCATTTCAGAAAAACTAATGCACAAAACAGTCAAATGTATATGGAGTTTATTTCACCTGTAATTTTAGAGTAATTTTAGGGATCTTCTACAACTCTGATAAGAAAATTCCAGGCATTTTTAAACCTACCTGCAAAGGTTTTAAATTACACACAGACAGAGACACACAAAAGAGAAATACAAAACATTCAGCAAATTATAGTCCTGGCAAGGTTCAGTAATGTTTATCACATGGAGCAGAGCCTTCACTTTGCAGCTCCATTAGATGCATGCATAACCTTAAGAGAAAGATTCAATTTCTCTTTTTTTCTTAGTAAGTAATTTGGTCCATATTTAGCTGTCCACCACAATGGCGGAGACTAAAGCCCTTCCAGAGGCATCTCAGAACATAGGCCTGGTGATCAACTTTAGAAATAGCAGCCATCGAAAACCCAACCGAGCATAGTGCTACTCTGACAAACGTGGTGTTGCCGTGAGATAAAACCAACTTGTTTACAACAGTTGTTCTGTTTAAGAAAATTTGGTCCATAATAACCTCAAATTTCAGCTATGATTTCATCTAATTCTAAATAATCTGACTAGTTTTTCAGTTTCCTGTTTGGATCTGAGTGAGTTTAGAACATTCATTAACTTTTAATTCTCCAAGATAACATTTTAGAGCTCCCTCACTTCAGTAAGCCCTGTGAGAGGGTGGAAAACAGAGGTTCTCATTCTATGGTAGTAATAAGCACATGTATTCACACAAAGCAGGCACTACCTGAGTCACCATGAACCTCCATCCAAACCATCCTTTGAGAATCATTTTGTTAAGAAAAATTAAGGTAACATAACATATTAAGCATCTTTCTGATATTCTCTGCTTTCAGCCAGGATCCATCAGACATCAGCAATGATGTCCCTCATTCTACGGCCTCTTCTGAATCCAGCTTGAACCTCTGGAAGTTCTCTGTCAATGTATGATTGTAGCCATTTCTGTATTACCTTTAGCAAAGCTTTACTCGCTTGAGATAGCAAAGAAATTGTCCAATGATTTCCACATTCCATTGGGTCATCTCTCTTTGGAATGGTCACAAATATGGACATCTTCCAATCAGTCAGCCAGATAATTGTCTTCCAAATTTCTTGGCAGAGATGAGTGAGTGCCTCCTTGTGCCGAGTCACTTTCTTGAAAGATTTCAATTTTTATTCCATCAATTTCTTGTGCCTTGTTCTTTGCCAATTCCTTCAATGCACCTTGAACTTCCTCATTCAGTATCATTGGCTCTTGATCATATGCTACCTCTTGAAATGGTTGAACATTAACCATTTCCTTTTGGTACAGTGACTCTGTATATTCCT
>NW_006408539.1:13714330-13723562 GCF_000296735.1 Chrysochloris asiatica
CATAGAAGAATTGATGCCTTTGAGTTGTGGTGTTGGAGGAGAATACTAAAAGTGCCATGGATTGCCAAAAGAACCAACAGATCTGTTTTGGAAGAGGTGCAGCCAGAATGCTCCTTGGAGGCCAGGATGGCTGAGCTTCGTCTCTCATACTTTGGACATATTGTCAGGAGAGAACAGCCACTGGAGAAGGATGTCATGCTGGGTAAGATGGAGGTTCAGAGAAAAAAAGGAAGACCCCCAACGAGATGGATGAGCCAGGTGGCATCATTGATGGAGTCAAGTGTGGCAGTGATAGTGAGGTTGACCCAGGATCGGACATTGTTTCTTTCTGCTGTGCATGGGGTCGCTATGATTTGGTTCCGACTCAATGGCACCTGACAACAACAACAACAACTGTAAACAGAAAGACCATTGGAAATCACAAAGTTATTTCTATATTGGATAAAAAAACACATTAGAACAAGTGTGTAAAAACTATCCAATAAGTCAGTTTGGAAGAAATATTAGCACTCCAATATTTCCTATCTATCTTTAAACTCCCAATTATAAACTTAAATTACAACATTACAGTTTTATTATTTATATGGTTGTAATGGGATAAACACTGGACTGTGAATCACAAGTTCGATAGTTCAAGCCCACCACTTGCTCTGCAGGAAGAAGATGAGGCTTTCTGCACCCACCCAAAGAATTAAAGCCTTAGCAACCCTACACAAAGTCACTATGAGTCTAAATTGACTTCAAGGCACTTAACAACAGAATGATGTAATTTTGAATACCAGTTTGAATCAATGTGGCCTAAGGGAGCTGCCATGGAAGTAGCAATCAAGAAATCTGCTGCAAAATTCTTCTTTAAAGTGTTAAAAACAAAGATGTCACTTCGAGGACTAAGGTGTACCTGATACACGCCATGGTATCTTCAGTCACCTCATATGCAAGTGAAAGCTGAAAGATGAATAAGGAAGACCTTATTCATACTCAAAGAATATTGAGTATACCACAGACTGCTAGACAAATGAACAAACTTATTTTATAAGAAGTATAGAAGGAATGTACTTTTGACTTATAATTATGAAGGATCAGTGTCTGGAGAAGAACATCAAGCTTAATAAAACAGAGCATCAGTAAACAAAAGAGGAAGATCTTTCTGAAGAGAAACACGGATACACAGTGGCCACAACAATGGACTCAAACATAGCAACAATTATGGCAACGTTTCCTTCTGTTAGTCACTGGGAGTCAGAATTGACTCCACAGCATCTAAGAATGTAACGGTAACAGTCATAGCTACCATTAAGCCCACTACGACTATAAAGTATCAGATTTGTCAGAACAAAATGTTAGGGATCATTTTTATTTAAAAATATTTGTAAATAAAGCCTAAAAGATTTGGGTAGAAGAAAGAGATAAATTGTGTGCTAGTATAAAAACGTTTTTGAGAGATTGTGAAAAAGACAGAAAAAGATTAATTTAATGGCATAAGGTTAGAAGGGTTGAGGTCAAATGGACTATATTTGCTTTGTTTACTAGAACCACTAAAAATCCTTAAATGCTACCTAAAACCACAATTCTTATACTTTATTTTGTGATCCTTATCAGAAAAATATCCCTTCCTCCACCATGACCTAATTCCTATAGAGAGGTAGGCACTGCATTACAAATGGAACTTCCAGATAAAATATATTGCACAGATATTTTTTCAAAAGATTTTAAACATTTTTCCTGCACATAATCAGGTTAAATCTGATCAATACTTTATAATTCTGTATCACTTAGAAATCAAGAAATTAACAAAGAATTAGCTATGGTAGCAGAATCTTTATGGAAACAAGAATTTGTAAACAGGGCAGTTCAACTCTAGCAGCATTATTAACTTTTCCTAGATGATTATAAATCTTTATTTTTATATGTGTATAAAAATGAGGCTCTGTTCACTGATAGGCTAATGCTGAGATTCCTTGCCTCAGAACAATTACAGGCCTGAAATAAGGGAGTCAAAGCAGCTTCAGATCTTATACAAAGGATTGTTAAAATCTCTTGTTAGCACACACAGTAAATCCCTATTGCTAAGGGAAGCCACCAATATGTTTCTACTAGTTGATTAACTTACTATAAAATATTGTCGCATTATTCTTTTCATCCCTCATTTCATGTCCTTACAATGACTGTGAAGATGGCCCGGGACCAGGTATGGTTTTGCTCTGTTGTACACAGTGATGCAATGAGGAAAAACTGACTTGAAGACACTTAACAACAGCAACAACCTTTTCATTATACCATCCACTTATGTAACACCATGCAAGCAGAAATCCTGTAATACTCCATTTTAAGAGAACCATCTGATTCGGGGTTTTTATTTTGTTTTGTATGTTTGTGCTTGCTCTGGGCAAGAACAGAGACTGTTATCTTAGATACTCTCATCCCAAATCCTGACTCAATTTCTTATTTCATGACCCTCATCTTAAAAATAAAAAATAAAAGGGATACCAGCCTGGTATGCAGTAACTAGACTTTATAGACTCCATTTTGTTTTTCTAGGAAGACAAACTGTGGTTCTCTCTGGAATATGTCATATTACTGAAATACATACATTGGTAGTTAGCATATTTTTAGAATGATGCACCGCTCTGAGATGCTATCGAAATAAGAAGTTGCTTAATCTCCTCAGATACTCTTTAAAATGTGGTACTTGATGGCTGATGTTACTTAAGATAATTAATGTCATTATACAAAGGCTCACAATGTCAGATATATAATAAAAAGTAGCATATTGAGCTATAACTCTATTAAGATATGTTTTAAATGCAACCGAAATGCTTCAGAAAGACTATAGAAATATTTTAGCTGATGAATCACACTGAACAAGTCCGAGAGGTTAAGTTTAGCTCTGTAGTAAAACATTGATCCAAAAGGTGGTACAAGTAGTAAATATAAATGAATTTTAAAAAGTGTTTGCAAAGTTACTAAGAGCGGGTTTGATATAGTTAACTTTAGATCTACTAGGGCAAATAGTGGCTCTGAAGAATAAACACTGAACCACAAGATCAGTTTGAACCACAAAGTCAGCTTCTTGGAAATCCTACATAAGGTTGCTATGAGTCGGAACAGACTCTACAGCACTTAACAACAGCAACAACTAGGGTCACAATTGCTCATGAAATATTTAGAATGTTGAATCCCCCGAGCACATTTTCACCTAGATGAGATGATGCTACACTTAAAATCACTGAAAATAACATGAAGATGTCTATCTAATTTTATGAAAGTCAGATAAGCTTTGGACAATTGAATAACGTCTCCAGAAAATAGAATTTTTAATATGAAACTCTAGCTGTAGTTATTTATCTCTAGGCCACTGCATCATGACTCTGATCCTAAAGACTCCCGTTCTACCAGCTTCCTAAGAAATGCCTCTCTTACGGGTCACTCTGAACAACGACATTAAAGTTGCGCGCTGATTCTGAGTCTCTGGGTGATGCAGACAACGCGCTTGACTACTAGTCAGAAAGATGGCAGATTAAGCCACCTAGAGTAAGACAGTCCTGGTGATCTGCTGCCTAATGCAGAAAACTATATGGAGCAGTTCTGCTCTGCACACATGAGATCATCATGAAAGGCAATCAACTGGACAGCAACTAACAACAATTCCTAATACTAAGTAAGAAGTTAAACATATGTATACAATCAAAGTCTGCACATCCTTGTAGCTGGAGAAGAGAACTGGAGAACTTCTGATGAAATTTGAGTGTGTTGTTGTGGTTAAGTGCTGTTGAGTTGGTTCTGACCCATAGTGATCCGGTATATGGTTTCCAAGGAACAGCTGGTGGGTTTGAGCTGCTGACCTTGTGGTTCGCAGTCCAGTGCAGATTCTACAGCATCATACCAGAAGTCCAACTTGGGTTTAGCAGCACAAAATTAGAGACATTAAAGTGCAACCTCTTTAATTCTTAGCAATTGTTAGTCAAAAAAGAGCCAAGTTTGACTTTGGAATATTTGCAAAGCTTTTTGCCATCAGGGCATTTAGCAGAAAATATCTAATGCTAATTAAAGTCCACCAGTATTCTAAATTTCCTTTTTGTTCTCAGAAAATTTCTGCAGGGGAACCAAAGATCCTTCAAAGGATAGGTAATACTGTCGTCTCTTGGTATTCAACATGACAAACCCACCAGCATTCCAAACCAAAATCCATGGATGCTCAAGACCCTTATATGAAATGGCAGAGTATTTGCATATAACCTGTCTATAAATATACTTCATATCATCTCTAGATTACCAATAATACCTAATATAATGTAAGTGCTTTGTGAAATGTACTTTGTGCTTCCTCTCAGCCTTTAAGGGATTGTTTTTACCACTTTTCTCTGTTTAAAAATATTTTTGATCCACAGTTGGTTGAATCAGTGAATGTGGAACCCTTGGATACAGAAGGTCAACTGTATTATTTTTAGGGCTTATCACCCACAAAGCAGGCTACAGTTAAAGAGGTAACAAAATGCTCATTATAAGATTAATTCCTAGCTGAAGGAGAACCTCAAATGCAGGTTCTAAAAGGGAAATTCCATAATCTAATTAAAAACCCACTGGAATTGTCCTCAATCCCATCAATAAAAATATATTACGGACAAGAATGAAATCATTTTGGAGTATATTCAGGAGTCTCATTAGAAGAAACTAACAACAAACTAAGGTTCCCAAAGATAACACAGTCATTACTTCACCTCACTTGGCAATTTAATGGACTTTGGAAAATGCAGTTCCTTAATTCTGAAACAACTGCAGTAAAGAACTCAGTCCATATAGGCAAATTGATCAATCTATTCCAGAATTGATGCTTCAGGAAGGTGCCCTGAATGTCACTGGTGTGAATCACAATGAGGTACTTAAAACGCAGTCATACATTCAGATTTGTTTTCTAAAAATAACATTGAAGATGAGTAAGAATTATTGCTTCAATCTGAAACATGAACCTTTGTCAGTCAAAACATGGCAAGAGCATGTTTGTTTATTTTTTTAAAACTCATGTTGAGTATGTAATTTTCTACCCAAAATATGACAGATGGCTTTATGCAAACAACTGCACACCATGGAAGGATAATAGCTGGAATGCTATTTCTCCTGATGTAGCGCCATCCACAATTCTGCAACTCCTCATATCAAAGGATTTCACATTTGGAGGACATGAGGATGAATTGACTATTAGTCATTATGATTCCAAGATATGGACAATACTGCTGAGAACTTTATAAGGCTGCAAAAAACAATTAAGATGACGGTTCATGGTCATCATACACTGAGACCTTTCCAGTTCAGGTCCAAATGTTTCCATTGTCAAGTCTTAGCATCTTCTAGATGAAGTTGTAAGAAGTATGATGCACATAAAGAAAATGGAAAAGTCAGAAATTCTAGTCTATTTCTTTTTTTTTTTCTCTAAGTTTGGTTTCTTAGCTTGTGAAACACTGCTGGAAAGTCAAATTTTTGCTGCCAGGTCTGACTGCAGGAGTGGAATTGGCAGTAGTAAAACCACAAAGATTGAGCCAATAAAAGATAATATAGATTATCTCCTGTTGTGTCTGCTTTCAAATTACTGTGTTTAAATGAAGTTCTTTTTTAGCAAACTGTCTTTAGCCTCTCTTGTCCTGGTCTCCAGTGGCCTTTCACTGATTCTGTAACTCCTTTTGTGTCTCAAACCATTGGAAACTTTGATCTTTTTCTCAAAAACTTCATGTAAATAAATACAACATGCACTCTTTGGATAAGCACTCTTATGGTCTATTTTGCAATTCTACGTGATTTCCTTATGTGATGCTTTTAGTAAGATAAAAACAATCATGAAAAGGATTAAAAGGAAACGTTTCATCCACAGAGGCGGTGGGATGGTACCAGAACCAGACTAGCTTTTTCATGCAATCTGGAATATCAATTTCAGCTTCTTTGAGTCCTTTTTGTTATAGTAATAGGATTTCTCTCAACATTTGTTTGGTAAGCAACAGTGTACCTTCAAATATAGAAAACCAGCACTCAAGGAAAAGGAAATGTTCAACCAGAGCAGTGCATAAAATTGCAGATATTTGACCATTATTGTCAGTTAAAAACAGCAATTTTATGTAGTTCAACCTAATAGGTTTCTGTGTTAGTTTGCTTGTTGTTAAGTGTCATTGAGTCAGTTCTGACTCATAGACACAGGGTATATGGTTTCCAAGGGGCAGCTGGTGGGTTTGAACTGCCGACTTTGTGGTTCTCAGTCCAATACTGATCCTACAATGACACACCAGGAGTTTGCTAGGACTGCCACAAGGAAACATTGCAAACTGAGTGGCTTATAAGAACAGGAATGTATTCTGCCACTGTTCTGGAGGCTGGAAGTCTAAATTAGCATGTTGGTCATGTATGTTCCCTGTAAACTCATTACAGGAAGATCATTTCTTATCTCTCTCAGCTCTTGGTAGCCTCAGACATTCATTGTTGTCTTTCCTCTGTACCTGTCTGCATTTCTGCTTCTGTTATAAGGACACCAGTTTTACTGGATTAGGGTCTGCACTACTCCAGTATGATCTTATGTTAGCTTAAGTGACAAAAAAAAAAAAAAAAAAAAAAAATCTTCACAGATCCTATTTCCAAACAATGTCATGGTCATAAATCCCAAGGGTTAGGACCCTTCAATATATCTTTTTAGAGGTGTAATCCAATTCATAATAGTGTCTTAAGGGGAGTAGGCAGACATCTAGTATGCCACCTGATATTTTCTCACTGAGTTACAGTCTGCTTTTTAACTGGGTTGTCAATAACAGAGCTACATCAATCATTTAAAAAAAAAAAGGCCAGTGGTTGAATAAATTATCATAATCTTTTCTGCCCTCAGGAGCCTTTGCAAGTATTTCTGCATATATACCCTGACTCATTTTATAAGTAATTCTGCACATGAAATATTTCAAACATAAAAATTACAGTAAAGCATTATCCACTAATGATTTCATAATTTGTCATTTGTCATCTGATTTTTAGGATATGGAAAAATGAAATCTATCATTGAGGACTTCTTCATATCCTTTCCATATCTTCTTTCTTTCAAGTCTTAATTAGTATTAACCACCAACTTGAAACTGGTATTACCTTTTTTGTCCATTATCTTATCAACTTACATTGGTGTTGTTAAGTGCCATCAAGTCATTTCCGATTCATGGTGGTGGTGGTTATGTGCTGTGGAGTTGGTTCCAACCCATAGCAACTCTGTACAAGGTTTCTGAGGCTGTAAATTCTTACAGAAGCAGAAAATCTCACCTTTCTCCCACGGGACAGCTGGTAGTTTCAGACTGCAGACCTTGCAGTTCTCAACCCGATTCATAACCACTACAATACCAGAGCAACTCCTTATAGGGCTTCTGAGGAACGACTGGGTGAGTTTGAACTGCTGGCTTTTCAGTTAAAAAATGACGTAGTGCTAAATAATAAAATAGCCCAATAAGGAATAAACAAGAAGTGAATAAATGACTTAGCCAGGAACTAAAAGGAAATGTTTCATCCATAGAGGGAGTGTGATAGAACCAGAACCAGACTAGGTTTTTCATGTAATCTGTAATAATCAATTTCAGCTTCTTTGAGCCATTTTTGTGATAGTATCAGGATTTCTCTCTACATTTGTTTGGTAAGGAACCATGCACCTTCAAACAAAAAAATAACCAGGACTCAAGAAAAAGGAAATGTTCAACCAGAGCTGTGCATAAAATTGCAGATATTTGGCCATTTTTGCCAGCTAAAAATATCAATTTTACATAGTTCTGCCAACTTTGAAGTTCAAACCAACCTTGTGATTGAGTGTTTATCCTACAGCGCAGTACCATGACTCACATTATCCTATGTTTATGCAATGATCCAGTTTTGTGTATTTTCAATATTATACATAAAGGATGTCCTAGGTGTACCCTTAGAATACTTTTTTAGACCTATTGCAATTACCACAAACTTGCATGACTTAAAAATAGTATAAATTTATTCTCAGTCTGGAGGGTTGGAGCTTAAAATGAAGGTGTTGTCAAGGCCATAATCCCTTTGAAGGCTCTAGAAGAGAATCGAGTCCATGCCTTTCCCTCAGTTTTTGACACTGCTGTCACTCCTTGGAGTTTCTAGGCTTGTGGATGCAGTATTCCAGTCTCTGCCACCCTTGTCTTAGGGTATTTGTGTTTCTCTCCATCTCAGTGTCTGTGTCTCACCAGGCATATTGAAATATGATCTGTTAAAGTACTCTAATGACTTTATCGTAACTTGATTACATATAAAGAAAGTCTACTACCAAATAAGAAATTATACCCACAGTTGCCAAAAAATAAAAACAGTGCCATCAAGTTGATTCTGACTCATGGTGACCTCATAGGACTGAACAGAACTGCTCTATAGTGTTTTCAAGACTGTAAATCTTTATAGAAACAGTTTGCCTTATTTTTTCCCAAACAGAATGGCTGGTGGGTTCAAATTTCAGACTTTTAGTTAGCAACCCATCCTTAACCCGTGACACCGCCAGAACTCAACCAATACAACTAAAAACCAAGCCTACTGCCATTGAGTCATATTTTTTTTAATTCATAGAGACCATATAGAACACAGTTGATGTTTGTTGTTGTTAAGTGCTATTGAGTCAGTTCCACTTCACAGCGACACTGTACAGGGTTTCTGAGGAGTGGCTGGTGAGCCTGAGCTTGCAGCTCAAACTGACTTTGCAGTCCAGCACATTAACCCACAACACCAACCAAGACTCCGTAGAACTGCCTTATAGGATTTTTAATGCTGTGATCTTTATGGAAGCAGATAGACACATCTATCTCTTGCAGAGCAGCTGGCGAGTTTGACCTACCAGTCTTTCGGTTATCAGTCGGGCACTTAACCACTGCATTGTTGTTTGTTGTTGTGAAGTGCCATCGAATTGGTTCCGACCCATAGTGACCCTGTTAAGGGTTTCCGAGGCGCCAAGGCGAATTCAAACCATAGAGTATCGCTCTTGTTGTTAGGTGCCATCTAGGCAGTACTGACCCATAACGACCTTATGTATGGCAGAATGAAACACTGCCTGATCCTGGGCCCACCTCACTATTGTTACCAGGCTTGAGTCCATCGATGCTGCCACTTGGCCAATCCATCTCATTGTGGGGGTCTTCCTCTATTTCTCTGACTCTCTTCACCTTAACAAACATGATATTCTTCTCCAGCGACTGGTCCCTCCTGACAATATGTCCAAAGTATG
>NW_006408539.1:13723662-13727222 GCF_000296735.1 Chrysochloris asiatica
TTGCTTGAGAAGGATATCATGTTTTGTAAGGTGGAGGGTCAGAGAAAAAGAGGAAGACCCCCAATGAGACGGACTGGCCAAGTGGTAGCATTGATTGACTCAAGTGTAGCAACAGTAGTGAGATTGGCCCAGGATCAGGCAGTGTTTCGTTCTGCTGTTCATAAGGTCACTATGAGTCGGTACTGACTCTATGGCAACTAACAACAACTGTACATTAAACACACACACACACACACACACATACACACATACACTCCAAACATTATTGCAGCAACCCCAGTTTAAGAAACAAAACAAGATCAAGACATATGAAAGCCTGGGGTATCCCACTCCCTCCTACTGGCCTGCTAACAATCATCCTTTGAAAAAACTACCATTTTGAATTTTGGTTTATTATTGCCATGAAAAATGTATAATCAATTGTATATTGATGTATGCTAAATTAATGTATTTTTGCATATTTTAAAATTGTATATGTATGGTATCACACGATCTATATTCTTCTGCTGTTCTTCCTCTCCTCAAGGAAGTATCCTCTGCTAAAACATATTGCACATTAAATTAAAACCCTAGTAAAGAGCCTGGTGAAAGCTACAATTATGTTTTGTTTTCTTTTGTTTTTTTCAACCCCAGCACTACAGACACATTTTGAAACAGATTTGTCAAATTCTTATTCTTCTGGTACTGATATGTACCTAATAGCTTACTATTGTACTTCCTCAGATGAGGAAAATTCTTTAAAAGCAGAAAGATGAAAACATTATTGTTGTTGTTAGGTACCCTCTACTCATAGTGTCCCTATGCACAACAGAATGAAACACCCAACCCACAATTTTTGTTGCCCTTGAGGCCACTGCTACTTCCACTATGCCAATCCATCTTGTTAGGGGTCTTCATCTTTTTCAATGAACCTCCATTTTACCGAGCATGATGTCCTTCTCCAAGGACTGGTCCCTCCCCATTACATGTGTGAAGTATGAGAGATGAAGTCTGTCCATCCTGGCTTCTAAGGAGCATTTTTATGGTACTTTTTCTAACACAGATTTGTTTGTTCTTTTGGCAGTCCATGGGATTTTTCATATTCTCCTCCAACATCATAACTCAAATGCATCAATTCTTCTACAGTCTTCTTTATTCACTGTCCAACTTACACATGCATATGAGGTTATTGAAAATAACTTGGCTTGGGTCAAGTGCATCTTGGTCCTCAAACTGGAATCTGTGCTTTTGAACAATTTAAAGAGGTCTTAGGCACAAGATTTGCCTAATGTTATATGTCATTTGATTTTTTAACTGCTACTTCCATGAATGTTGATGACTGACCCGAGCAAACTGACGTCTTTGACAATTTTAATCTTTTCTCCATTGATATGGAGGTTATTTATTGATTCAGTGGTTAGAGTTATTGTTTTCTTTACATTGTGGTTATTATTTTTTTTTTACATTGTGGTATAACCACAAATGTGCTCTTTGATCTTCATCAATAAGTATTTTTACTTCTCTTCACTTTCAGCAAGCTAGGTTGTATCATCTGCATATCACAGGTTGTTAATGAGTCTTCCTCCAATCCTGACGCCATGTTCTTCTTGATATAATCCAACTTCTTGACTTATTTGTTCAGCATACAGATTGAATAAGTATGGTGGAAGAATTAACCCTGGCACACAACTTTCCTAATTTTAAACCATCTTGTGTTCCTTTGTTCTACTTGAATGATTGTTTCTTGGTGAATTTACAGGTTTCTCATGAGCACAATTAAGTGTTCCAGAATACTCATTCTTCTCAATGTTTACCATAGTTTGTCATGCTCCACACAATTGAAAGCCTTTGCATAATCAATAACGTACAGGTAAGCATCTTCATGGAATTCTCTTTTTCAGGCAAAATCCATCTGATGTCAGCAGTGCTGACCCTCCTGACATGTCCTGGTCTGAATCAAACTTGAGCATCTCACAGTTCTTTGTCATTGTATTACTGCAACCATTTTTTAATTATCTTTAGCAAAATTTTATTTTCTTGTGATATTAATGATATTGCTCGATGATTTCTGCATTCTGTTGTATCACCTCCCTTTTAAATAGGCATAAATATGGATCACTGATAATTTCTTGGCATAGATGAGTGAGTGTCTACAGTGCTATATCAGTTTATTGAAATATTTCAATTTTTATTTTATTACTTCCTGAAGCCTTATTTTTTGCCAGTGCATTCAGCGCATTTTTGGTTAATGGTCTTGTGTAAGCTACTTGGACTTTTTCCTTCAGTATCATTGTATTTTGATCATATGCTACGTGTTGAAATATTTGAACATTGTCCATCTCTTTTTGGCATAGTAACTGTGTATTCCTTCCATCTTCTTTTGGTGTTTTCTGCAGCATTCAATAATTTCCCCATAGAATCCTTCAATATCACAAGTTGAGGCTTGAGAATATTTTCTTTAGTTCCCTCAGCTTGATAAATGCTCAACATGTTCTTCCCTTTTGGTTTTCTAACTCTAGATCTTTGCATATTTCATTATAATATTTGATGTCTTATTGAGCTGCTCTTTGAATTTTTCTGCTCAGCTCTTTTACCTCCTCATTTCTTCCATTTGCTTTTGACATCTCTATGCTGGAGAGGGACTTTTAGAGTCTCTTCTGATATCCATTTTGGACTTTTCCTTTTTTTTTTTTTTTTTGTCTTATCAATGTCTTATTAATGACAAGGCCAGTATCTTCTTCATTGCAAATACATTTTTAAAATAACATAAAAGATTGTTACATATATGGACCTCACCAGATGGAATATGTAGAAATCAAATTGACTATAACTGTGGAATGAGCCACTGGAGAAGTTCCATATCATCAACCAAAACAAGGAACAGACTGTGGAACAGACCACCAGTATGTAAGTTCAGGCTGAAATGGAAGAGAATCAAAACAAGACCATGAGAGTCAAAATATGACTCTGAACATATTGCACCTAAATTTAGAGATCATCTCAAGAACAGATTTGATTAATGACACAAGATCAGAAGAGTTCTGGCATGACATCAGGAACATTATACAGGAAGAAATCAAAAGGTCATTAAGATAAGCAAAAAGGAAAATACCAACATAAAAATAATTACTGAATAACTCAGGTATGTGAAAAAAGGGGGGGGGGCGGATATCCAAGTAAGCAAAAGAAATAAAATTTTTACAACATAAGAAAATTCCAAAACCCTTCCCTTTAAAGGCAAATTGGTCAAGGATTGAAAGTTATAAACGCAATAATGGTAAGCATAGACTTTAGGGAATTTTCAAACAGTACACTGGAGTAGAGTCTATAGTTAAAGTATAGGAAGACTTCTCCAATCTTTTTGTAAATAAACTCCAAACTGAATCAGGAAGTAGATTTAAGAAAACATATTGAAATGTAAAATCTATTAGAAAATACCCAGTATGTGGGTAAATGTTTCCTGAGAGCTTTAAAACATTCATGGTTGGTGGTTAAGTGCCGTTCTGACTCATAGTGACCCTGCATAGGGTTTCCAAGGCTGTAAATCTTTATGGGAGCAGAAAGCCTCATCTTTCTCCCAT
>NW_006408539.1:13740272-13767343 GCF_000296735.1 Chrysochloris asiatica
CTTTGGAATGGGCACAAATATGGATCTCTTCCAATCAGTCGGCCAGATAGTTGTCTTCCAAATTTCTTGGCAGAGATGAGTGAGTGCCTCCTCTGCTGCCTCGCTTTCTTGAAAGATTTCAGTTTTATTTCATCAATTCCCGGAGCCTTGTTCTTTGGCAATTCCTTCAATGCACCTTGACTTCCTCCTTCAGTAACATTGGCTCTTGATCATATGCAACCTTCTGAAACGGTTGAACATCAACCATTTCTTTTCGGTACAGTGACGCTGTATATTCCTTCCATCTTCTTTTGATGCTTTCTGAATCATTTAATAATTTGCCCAGAGAATCCTTCAATAATAAAAGTTGAGACATATTTTTTCTTCAGTTCCCCCAGCTTAAGAGATGCTGAGCATGTTCTTCCTTTTTGGTTTTCTGATTCCAGATCTTTGCACATTTTGTGTAATATTTGGCTTTATCTTTTCAAGCTGATCTTTGAAATTTTCTATTCAGCTTTTGTACCTCCTCATTTCTTCCATTTGCTTTAGCATCTTTATGCTGAAGAACAAGTTTCAATGTCTCTTCTGACATCCATTTTGACCTTTTCCTTCTTTCTTGTCTTCTTAATGACTTTTTGCTTTCTTCATGTATGACATTTTTGATGTCATCGCACAACTCCTCTGATCTTCAGTCTTTAGTGTTTAATGTATCAAATCTGTTCTTCAGATGATCTGTAAATTCAGGTGGGATCTATTCAAGGCTATATGTTGGCTCTTATGGACTTGTTTTCATTTTCTTTAGCTTCAGTTTGAATTTCCATATGAGTAATTGGTGGTCTGTTCCACAGTCTGCCTCTGGCCTTGTTTTGAGTGATGATATGGAGCTTTGCCATCATCTCTTTCCACAGATGTAGTCAATTTGATTTCTATGTATTACGTCTGGTGAGGTCCATGTGTATAGTCATATCTTATGCTGTCTAAGGAAGGTGTTTGAAATGAACAAATCATTGATTTTGCAGAATTCTATCATGCAATCTACCATTCTTCTTCAATTTGTCTTTTCCGGCATAGTAAACCATGTGGTCATCAGGTGCAAAATGGCCAATACCAATCCATTTCAGCTCACTAATGCCTAAGATATCGATGTTTATGTGTTCCATTTCATTTTTGACAACTTCCAACTTTCCCAGATTCATACTTCGTACATTCCATGTTTCAATTTTCCATGGATGTTTACAGCTGTTTCTCTTCAGTTTGAATTGTGCACTATTAGCAAAAGTAGGTTCTGCTGGCTTTTCTCCCAAGTGCTTTACTCCAGTCACATCATCACGGTCAACTATACTTTGAGGAGGCAGCTCCTGCCCAGTCGCATTTTGAGTGCCTTCCAACCTGAGGGGCTCATTTTCCAGCACTGTATCTGACCGTGTTTCTCTGCTATTCATAATGTTTCCAGTTACTAAATATTCAGAAGTAGTTCATCACTCCTTCTTCCTAGTCTGTCTTCATCTGGAAGCTCATCTGAAACCTGTCCACCATGGGTAACCCTGCTGGTATTAAAAATACTGGTGGCATAGCTTTCAGAATCACAGCAATTCACAAGCCACCACAGTAAGAGAAACTGACAGACAAGTGGAGGAAACCATAGATTATGATTATGATTTAGCTATGATTTCAAGAAACATTCACATTGAAATGAACTCATTACTCCTTTTCCTCTTATTATTGTAGAGCTCAGATCCTTTCCAGGATCTTCCGTGCTCCATGTCACTTTGACCTGGCTGACTCTCCAGTTTTCTTCTTACCCATTGTCCTCTGGTTTACTGTTCTCCAACCATGGTAGCTCACTGGCTTTTGTATTTTCTTGTTTTATTGACCGAATGAGATGGGTTGGCACAGTGGCAGCTGAAATGGGTTCAGACATAACAATGGTTGTGAGTATGGCCTAGGACCCAGTGGTGTTTTGTTCTATTTTGCACAGGGTCTCTATGAGTCAGAATTGACTTGACAGAGCATAGTAACAATGTCTATCTGAAGCCTTGGTAGTATACTGGGTTTGTCACTGGGTTGCTAACCACAAGGTCAGCTGTTCAAATTCATCAGGTGAAACATGAGTGTGGCTGCTGTGATAAAAGTTTTGTTGTTGCTTTTGTGAAGTGTTGTCGAGCCAGTTTTGAGCCGTAACAACTCTGTATAGGGTTTCCAAGAAGCAGCTGGTGAATTTGAATCAACTGACAAAGATAAGGAGCAATTCTACTATGTCCTACAGAGTTACCAAGAGTCTGAATTGACTTGATGGCAGTGGAGTATTTTCCATTTTGGATCTTTCTGTCTGCCAGTAGTCCTAGTGTGGTGCTGCAGGTTAATGCACCAGACTGCAAAGTCAGTTTCAGCTGCAAAGCCTGCAGTTTAAGCTTACCAGCCATTCCTTGGAAACCCAATACAGTGTCACTATGAGTCAGAAAGGACTAGGCAGCATCTAACAACAACAGCATCTATCTATCTGGAGACCTGATGGGGCACAGTGGGGTAATGCACTGGACCACAAGGTCAGTTTGAATCACAAGGATGGCAGTTCAAACCAATCAGCTACTTCTCAAAAACTCTATACAGGCTTTCTACAAGTCAGAACTGACTCGATGGCACTTACCAAAAACAACAATATCTATCTGCCTATATAGATGATGGTGTGGCTTTGTAGGACAAAGTGCAGGACCACGAGGTCAGTTTGAACCAATAGGTAGGCAGTTTCAAACTTACCGGTTGCTCCTCAGAAACCCTATACAAAATCTCTATGAGTTGGAACCAACTCAAAGGCACGTAACAACAACAAATATGATGGAATCCTGATGTGGCTCTGTAGGATAAGCACTAGACTGAAAAGTCCATTTGAAGTGCAAGACCAGTGGTTCAAATCCTATACAGGATCACCATGAGTTGCCACTGACTCAAGGGCAGTGCCCATTTACTCAGGAGCTCACACAACTTCCTAAACTTCAGGCCAGCCAGCCTTCCCATTTCTCTTATTTCAAGTCAATGGGTTCTAATAGAATAGGTCCAAACTCAGTCCATATCTTCATTGTAGCATTTCTCCCTCATTACAATAACACTTAGACTCAGGTGGGTACCAGCAAGGATCTAGCTCACTGGTTCCCTTTAACATTCCGTCCTAAAAGGAGGTTTTCTCTGATGGACTGACTTTACCAGCCTTGAAGCCTCGGAAACTCAGTTTTTTTCTTGTGTGAATCTCTTATTCTCCCAGTAGTTCTGGGTTTGGCTTCATGTGTTTTCAAATGCAAATATCCCAATTCTGAAGGCTCTGGGTGGGCTTCAGGATTTCATCTAAGGCCCTATACTCTACAAAGGCTTAAAGAAAGAAGCCTATTTTGCCCACCAAATTCTAACACCCCTTTTAGCAAATCCAATCCAAGTATAGACTGAAGGCAGGCTTACAAACTCTCTGTAATAATAACTTCCGCTGTTGCTATCATACGTGTAATGTCTATTTTATAATAATAAGCAGGAGAAACCAATATCCATAATGCATTCAAACACATAAACCTGAGTTTTAAAGTTTTTTTTTTATTGTGAATTGATGGAGTCCTGGTATGGCGCTGTGGGCTAATGTGTCAGACTGCAAAGTTGTTTGAACTGCAAGGTCGGTGGTTCAAGCTCACCAGCTGCTCATTAGAAACCCTCTTCAGGGTTGCTATGGGTCGGAATCGACTCGACAACACTTAGCAATAACATTGTGAATTGAGTGATAATTTAAGTGGGAAAACATTGGCTTTACACCACCATTTCACTGCAATGATTACAATCTCCTCCATGCACCATCATTCAACAGTATTTGCTTCTATTCCCTCTGGGGTTTTTTGTTGTTGTTGTTGTTGTTGTTGTTGCTGCTTTGTTTTTTTTTTTTGGGGGGGTGTACACAAAAACACTTAGGAATGTATAATAATTTAAACAACCAAAGGGCATATTCTGTAATCTTACACACATAAACTTTTTACAACACTCAAGTTCAATCTTTTCTTCTCCCTTGGGCTTCTTGTTATTGTTGTTGTTGCTAAGTACTGTCGAGTAGGCTCAGATTCATAGTGACACTGTATAGCATTTCCAAGGAGTAACTGGTGAGTTTCAACCACAGACCTAGTGGTCAAAACTGATCTTGTGGTCCAGTGGATTATCCTGAGTACCACACCAAGACTCCTCTCCCTGGAACTAGCTAGTCCCTTTTATATGCATGTGGCCTTGGACCTCCAGCAGGGTGATTCCAGTAGACCCAGGTGCAGTATAAGCTCTCCTTTTTAGCCTGCCCAACATGACATCAGCTCTAGGCAACTCCAGAAGCAGCTTCTCTCCCCTCAGCTGAAATGTTAAATATCACATCCCTTCATTCTTTCTCTTACAAACCCTCATAATTTGATAAGTCTGGAGCCATTGCAATGAATCCTGCTCACAGACCAACTGCTTAAACCAAGTGGGGACCAAATCTGACTTTCTGTGACTCCACAAGAAAGAGGACCAAACTCAAAATCATCCCTAGGCCGATTCCTCTGAAGTGGAGGTCAGACGTGCCTCCACCCTATATCAATGCCTTTAAAATGAGTCAGTCTTGAGAATCAATTTAGAAAACTCATCCTTAAGATTTTATTTCTCTAGAACCCCACTCTTCTCAGTACCACAGGTCTTAGGCCAGGTTTTCTAGAGAAGCCAAATCAATAAAACATATAATGTATATATAGAGAGAGACCTTTATTATCAAGGAAAGAGTTTACAATTGTAGAGTCCCAGGTTCCCAGCAGAAGAGAGAGAATCCCTCTCATATGTCCATAATATTGGGAACATGCCATCCCCCCAAGAAAACACCCCTTCAATTGATTGAGTCATATCCATTCATCATACAGCTAACAAAGCCTGTATTAGGTTTTATCACCATGGGAATAAGCACATCCCAACTGCTAAACCTCTAGAAATCCTGGCATAGTCAAGTTGGCACAAAACCCTGTTACATGGAGTATTGGAAATAGGGCCAATGAACTTGTCAGTGTTTCTTATAGCATCATTTGGTATCGTAAATATAATCCTCTGGCTATACTTTCAGCTATCATCATTTTGAACAGAATATAATAATTTGAAGTTCTGCAAAAGAGAAGCTAGAGATTTAAATTTCTTTCCTGCCATTCTATGTTTTTTGTACTTATTGAGTAAAGATCTTGACATCTCCAGATTGGGAGGTATATGAGTATCAAATGATTACATCATATTTTTACTCTTAACACTACATATGAACACATGCAATGACACACTACTTGATTATTCAACAGGAAAGCGGGCAGCTGAAAAGTTTTATAAACATAGGCACCAAAATTCAGGGTATAGATTGTTGTTATTAAGTGTTTTCAAGTTGGTTCTGACTCATAGAGACCCTGTATAGGGTACAGTTAGTAAAATGTTGAACTCACCATCTATGTTTATTTGGTTATTCTTTGAAGAGCCCTCCCTAATTATTATGATGAGCTGTCACTCTTTTCAGGATTCTCCCCAAGTACCTATTGCCATAACAACTAAGAAATTAGGAACAATGTGCTGTTAGACTTGCCAGTAACATTGTTCAGGGAATGTTGTATTCACTCTCAGTGTAGAGGATGAAACGCATCAAAACACAAGTGTCAGAGAGGCTTATGGGCTGAAGAAGGAGAAGAAATTATTTGGCTAACACTCAACCCCTTTCAGCTTTGGACTTGAAGTACAAGAGAGACAGCCCACTCTACTCCTGATGTCTTGCTTCTACACACCCTGTGCTAATTTACATTGACTCTGAACACCTGTTCCCCATGATGAACAGTAGATTGTAACTTGTCAGACATTGTCTCTCTTAATTTTGTAACAGATGTGGAAGCCACAGGGTTAGTTCTGATGCCACTTTAGTGATAGACTGAGTCATGGATTAATATGCTCACACCTAATTTTACATTTCTTAGTGGCTTTTTACCAAAACCAGAGATATTTTGATTGCTGTTTGTAAGCTGTGACAAAGGTATGTATTACGGAATCTAAAGTGATTCCAGGGCATTTGAACCCCACATATAACATATTGGAAGCATGGTGGCTCTGGAGGATAAGCACTACAATGTGCACCACATGATCATTGGTTCAAGCCCACCAGCCACTCCAAGGGAGAAAGATGAGGCTTTCTGCTTCCCAAAGATTTATATCCTCAGCAACTCAGTGTGGGATTGCAGTGAGTTGGAACTGACTCAATAGCACTTGACATAAACAGCACATAACATATTGTGCTGACATATGGTGTAGATGACGTGTAGCCCACTGTTTAGGGCACACAGTGCACTCCATAATTGTTAGCTGTAATTCTTACCACCAAGCAGCCCTAGGAGTGTAGTGGGTTTCAATTGGGCCACAAACCACAAGGTCAGCCATTTAAATCTGCCAGCTGTTCCAAGGGAGAAAGATGAGGCTTTCTGCTCCAGTAAAGATTTACAAACTTGGAAACCCTGTACAGAGTCTCTGTGAGTTGAAACAGACTCAACAACACATAACTACTACCACCACCATTCTTACCACCAAAGCCATCTATAACTTTATTTTCTCTTCAACTGCTGTCCATATGAAATCTTGTACTTCTACAAAAAAATTTAAAAATGTAGAAGAAAGGAAGAAGTATGATCCTGATCTGATGGCCCCACATCACTGATTTCTATTAAATTATGTGTAGACACACGCAGAATGTGCTGACTCACACGGGGCACAGGAAAGCAGCTCTGGCCACCTGTCAGCTTCAAAGACTGCTATTATGAGCTCCAACTTGCCATTAATTTTCAGATTGTTTAAGCTACTGAACAATTAGCATACATATTTTTTAAAGACTGAAATTACTTTCTTTAAGAATTTTTTGCATCAGTTCTTGTGGTGCTGTGGTTAATGTGCTGGACTGCAAGGTGGGTTTGAACAGCAAGGTTGGCAGTTTAGACTCACTTGTTGCTCCTAGGAAACTATGCAGGTTGCTGTGAGTCAAAACCAACTCAATGACACTTAACAACAACAACATCCTTTTGTTGAAGGAGCCCTGGTAGCGTAACAGATTGCAAACTAAGACGCTAACTACAAGGTGAGCGATCCAAATCTATCAGCCACTCTATGGGAGAAATATGAGGCGTTCTGCTTCCATTAAAATACACAGTCTCAGAAACCCTATATAGGGTCACTGTGAGTTAGAACTGGCATACACCCACCACCACCACCATCCTCTTGCTGTTGTTAAGTTGGTTATGACTTAGAGAACCTATATGGAACTGCCAACCTTGTTGTTAGCAATCCAGTGTTTATCCTATAACACTGCATCAGAATTTTCCTACTCTCTCAGTTCATCAATAAAAAGTTTAGCCTGCTTTTCATCTTTCAATTTACATTACAAAAATTTTGGAATGTTTTAATTCATCAGTAAACTTTTCATGATTTATCAGAATTTATCATAATTACTCAGGTATATTTTTAGATGCATGTTTATTTGTATGCTTATAAATCTAACAGATTATATAATTTAATAAACAATATATCACTCTGTAGGTACAGTAGTTTGGGCTTTTCTGATTTGACTGACAATGATAACACTAAATTATATGCTTCCTGAGAACTGGGCTTACATTCTTTTTTTTTTTTTTTTTTTTGATAACCTAAGACCCAGTACATTCCTGACACAAACAAAACACCCAATAAATACTGCTTTAAATAAGGATAAATAAACACATGGACATATACCTATTCACTATTGGTAAAAATGTAGTCTATACTCTACTATATGAGCTCTGGTGGCGTTGTGGTTACGAATTGGGCTGCGAACCGCAAGGTCAGCAGTTCAAAACTACCAGCTGTTCCGTGGGAGAAAGATGAGGCTTTCTGCTCCCGTAAAGATTTACAGCCTCAGAAACCCTGTGCAGGGTTGCTATGAGTCAGAACCGACTCCATGGCACACAGCCACATACTCTACTATAAACTCAGACATTTTCAATAGAATATTTTACTATTTTCATTTACAAGAGAACAGTCTGATGCTTACAAAAATATTTTTTAAAATTCTATGTCACAGCAACATAAAGCATACTTCAGAAATTGCTCAAAAGACTCCCCTATTGGATATTTGAACCAACTTTGAAATTATCCACAAGTAAGCACCAGATTATTTCATCTTTTTTTATAGATGGATGAAAATGACTTAGAATCAGTAAATTGTAAATAGAAATAAATGTTCTCAATAACTTTCTATTAATGTACAGGGTTTTTTGACCAAACAAATATCAAGTTCAGCTTGAAAACATCTCTAACCTATAGGCAGAGTTAGAAAATATCCTAAAGCCATGAGTGAAATTTTTATGATGCTAATCTTCTAATAAGAGTATATTATGCTAAATTATTGGAGTCCTGGTAGGGTGCTGTGGGTTAATGCGCCAGACTGCAAAGCTGGTTGAACTGCAAAGTTGGTAGTTCAAGCTCACCAACTGCTCCTCAGAAACCCTATACAGGGTAGCTATGGGTCGGAACTGACTTGACGGCATTTCACAACAACAACAACAACATGTTAAATTATTACCACTGAACCAATAAATAACATGAATACAAATGGAGAAAAGTTTGACATTGTCAAAGACTTCATTTTACTTGGATCAACTATCAACACTCATGGAAGCAGCAGTCAAGAAATCAATCATTAGACAAATCTGCTGCAAAAGACTTCTTTAAAGTGTTCAAGAGCAAAGTTGTTAGTTTGAGGACTAAGGTGCACCTGACCCAAACTATGGTATTTTTGATAACCTCATATACATGTGAAAGTTGGACAATGATTAAAGAAGCCTATAGAAGAACTGATGCATTTGAGTTATGGTGCTAGAGAAGAATATTAAAAGTACCATGGAGCACTAAAGAACAAACAGATCTGTGTTGGAAGAAAAGTACCATCAGAATGGTCCTCAGAAGCCAGGATGGCCAGACTTCATCTCTCATACTTAGGACATATGTCTGGAAGAACCAATCTCTGGAGAAGGACATCATGCTTTGTAAAGTGGAAGGTCAGCAAAAAAGAGGATGGCCTCGAAGGAGATGGATGGACACACTGGCAGAAACAATGGGCTCAAGCATAGCAATGATTGTGAGATTGGCACAGGCCAGGCCAGTGTTTTGTTCTGTTTTGCATAAAAGGTCACTGTGAGTCAGTAAGGACTTGATGATCCCTAACAATAACATGCTAAGTTACTGCTCTTTCTTAATTCATTCAAGCATTCATTGAGCCACTTCTTAACTTAGACATTAGTCATTTAATTATTAATTTAATGATCAAGGATTTAACTGACCTACTAAGGATTCAGCCAGAGTCTCTGTCCTCAAGGCATCTATACACATGTAATTATAACTCAAGATGGAAATGAACCAATCATGATTCAGTGGTATTGAAATCATACCAGCTTTGGAGGTAAAGTGTAAAGGATGGGAACGTGTGGTCAGTGAAGGCTTCCTTGCGATTGGTCAACTCTCCTTAACAGACACATCCTGTTCAAGGTGATCACTTAAGAAGAGGCTAAAGTTAGCTCTGTGAATGTAATGAAATCACTTATCATCTCTAAACTTCAGTTTCTGCATAAGTAAAATGTCAAATTTAGAGATGATCTCTGAATTTATTTCAATTACAACATCCTATCATTCTAGGTATGGTGCTATAGGATAAGCACTGGACTGGTAACCCCAGAGTCAGCAGTTCAAACCCACCAGCCACTCTCAAGGGTTCTATTCAGGGTTCCCATGATTCACAACTTAAAAGGATGGCACTTCACAACAACAACATATTAGAACAGTAGTCAAGCAGAAGGTTGTCCATCACCAGCCCACTCAGTCTTCAGGTTGTAACAGTTTTACAGCCTTAGGTTCCCTCCAAAATCTTGAAGCCCCAAGGTACCTGGGAATTTTAAAGAGGTAGCATTTTGTTTGTACATACACACACACACACATAAAAATAATTATAGTAGCAATCACAGGTAAATCCAAATGAGGGAGGTGGGAAATAATCAAAATGTGTTGCATGGAGGGAAAAGTTTAGCCGGTTAGCAAGGATGTCTCTCATGGTACAGAGCTGTGCCAACAATCTACAGGTGCACACTGTGGGGGTTGTTGGGAATGAAATCAGCAGGTGGTGTGATGACAGTTCTGAATCAACGTGGGGCTCATCCTAGGGCATACTTATCCATCTGGTAGGCTGTGGCATATCCTTTTCATTAATGTTTCCTCATAGCACAAGCATTCTTACTCTCTCCAGGAGCCATTGCAGGAGAACCAGCAACAGAAAGAAAATTAAGAGACTGAAAAGTTAACAAGGAGTATGTTCCTTTAGTTGAGATCTCAGCTCTTCTCTGTTATTGACAACACTGATTCTATGTTTGTGAAGGGATTGAATACATGTGTGCGCATGTGTGTGATATCTACATCTGCTACCCATCTACCTTCCTATATATCCATGAATCCACCTTGGCATGGCACCGTAAACTAAGCACTGTACCATAAGATCAGTTTAAACTGTAAGGTCGGTGGTTCAAACACATCAGTAGCTTCTTGGAAACCCTATACAGTGTCACAATGGGTCAGAACCTACTTGATGGCAATTTACAACAACAACCTATCAACTTAATTTATCTTTCTTCTTACATTTATACAACTTGATGGGAAATTTAAAAATCAAGTAACCTCTCAAGACAGGTTAAATTTTAAACTCCCATTCTAATGACTGTCCTTTTTAAAAAAGTACGTTTCTCTACTCTACTGAGACACTTTTATTTGGCTCCAAATCAGGACACAAAATTACCACATTTAATAACTTTAAAACTAAGTCATTTTTGACTACACAATGAATCACTGTGATGCCACACAGCTCATTTCAGTGTAGCAACTGAGGGCAAAGTAAGTTTCAGCTCATCACAGAACTGTATGTTTTAGTTCATCAATCCATGCACTTTCTGGAATCCTAAAGCATATTTATCTTTTTTTTTTTTTTTGCATGTTAGAATGATCTGAGTGGGAATGGGGGAGAGCAGAGTGCAGTTGGCTGAGCTCTGAGGAAGTATTTCTCATTTCTTACAGATAAATTTCCATGAAGTGATGGCGAGTGTAAAAGAGAGCTATAAAAGACACTTTAAAATACCAAATACATTTAAAAAGCACAATAACAAACTGCACACATGCAATGTCATTTTTATCTTCTGGATTAATAAAACAGTAACACCACCCATTAATAAAAATCCAGTTTCTTTCCAATTCTAATAATGAGGAGATATATATATTTTAACATATGTAAGATCTTTGATCATTTATCTGTTTGTTTAATCACTTAATAATTTTTGAGGGACAACTATATCTCAAGCATGCCTAGACTCAAACAACAAATTCTTTACTTCCTGTATGATTTAATGGGGGAAACAAAGACATTTTCTGACCACTACAATATCATTTGATCAGTATTAAAATGAAGATACATATAAATTGTAACTGAAAAAGAGGGGGCACCTAACCATCTGTGAGTATTCGGGAGCTGGAGGGACCAAGCAAAACTAAGAGAAAGTGTCATTTGGATTAATACTTCAATGGGGCATTTGTCAAGTGGGGCTTATATTTTTGTTAGAAGGAATAGTGTAAAGGAATGGCAGAATAAGAACATGAGTCAAAATCAGAAGAATTCCAATTGTTTTATATGAAGGAGAAAAAGGAAAGGGACTAATTCAACAGGAAGAAAAGAATACCGTAAATTGTGCGTCTTACTAAAGAGTTTACATGTTTGGTCTAGAAAATGGGAAGCTGTTAGTGATTTTGAGAAAAGGAGTTACATAATTAAGATTTTTTTTTTTTTTAAAGTTCTGATAGCATTAAACTAGAATATGAAAAGGAATCCTGGTAGCATAGTGGATTACAATCTGTACTACTAACTGCAAGGTCAGAAGTTCAAATCCACCGACTGTTTTGTGGGAGAAAGATGGTGCTTTCTGCTCCCATAAAGATTTACAGCCTCAGAAACCTTATATAGAGTCGCTCTGAGTCAGAATCGACTGGCTGACACACAACCACCACCATCACCATTGCCAGAATAGAGAAAACAGAGAAGAGAGGTTAGAGTCAGGGAGAATAATAAGGAGGCTCTTATAATAGTCTGGGTAAGAGTTACTGAGAGTCTGAGCTAAAGGAATGACCCTAGAAATGAAGAGGACAGTGCCAATAATATAGACCTTTGGACTTAAAGTCAAGGTTTATTATGTAGAATTTATTATGTAGAATTTATTATTAGATTTATTATATAGAATAAAGATGGAAGCACGTGTGGGGAAGTTATTAATCTGTGTTTACTGAAACTGAAAATAAATATGTTTTAAAATGCTCTCTATTTATTAAAGGAGCTCCAGTGGCACAGTAGGATAAGCACTGGACTGTTAACCACAAGGTCAGCAGTTCAAACTCACCAGTCTCTTTGAGGGACACAGATCAGACTTTCTGTCCCTATAAAGATCTACACCTCAGGAACCCTGTGTAGGGTTGTTTGGTGTCAGAACCTACTCAATGGCAGTGGGTTTGATTTTGGTTTAGGATCTATATTTATTGCTTTGCAATAATTAGGGTTTTCCATTATAAAATTGTATGGTTAATAATTTTAGTAAAAATATGATTGTGTGATCCTCACAGCCCTTTATTCTACTTTCACCCTCTTTGTGTGAGTAGTGTTTCATCTGTCCTGTTGTCTCTACATTGATTTCTTTTCGAACAACTAAGTGGATCATTTGTTAAAATACACATTTTTAGCCCATTCATAAATACTTTACACCATTAATCCCATAGTGGAAACCAGGAAATGATCTGAAAAACAAGATGCATATGGCCCATATTTGCACTTGGAGGAGTAGTCCACATCCTTCCAGTATTCGAATGCATCTCTCATGTTCCAAACTCATGGGTTATGCTCTGCACTAAACAAGAAATCCAATGACTTATTACATTAGGCAAATCTGCTGCTCAAGACCTCTTTAATGTGTTGAAGAGCAAAAACGTCAGCTTGAGGACTAAGGTGTGCCTGACCCAAGCCATGGTATTTTCAATAATGTCATATGCATGTGAAAGCTGGACAGTGAATAAGGAAGACTATAGAAAAATTGATGCTTTTAGTTAGGGTGTTGGAGGAGAATATTGAAAGTGCCAAGGGCTGCCAAAAGAACAAAAAGACCTGTGTTTGAAAATATACAGCAAGAGTTCTCCTTGGAGGTCAGAATGGCCAAACTTCATCTTTGATACTTTGGACATATCGTCAGGAGGGACCAGTCACTGGAGAAGGATATCATATTTGATAAGGTAGAGTGGTCAGAGAAAGAGGAAGAACCCTAGCAAGATACATTGACAAAATGGAAGCATCAATGGGCTTAAACGTGGCAACAATTGTGAGGTTGGCCCAGGACTGGGCACTGTTTCGATCTGTTGTGCATAGGGTTGCTATGAGTCAGTATCGACTCAATGGCACCCAAGAACAACAAACATAAGGACACTGTTGTTGTATGTCTTCAAGTCAGTTGGGATTCATAGAGACCCTGGAGAGAGTTGGTGGATTTGGAACTATCGACCTTGTGTTTAACAGTCCAATGCTTATACTCAGCACCACCAAGACTCCTTAGAACACTAGGAAATGTCATTTATGACAAAATTTGGATCAGTATGAATTCAGAGTTATCACTTAGTTTTACTAAGCAATTTCCCTCTACTCTCTAGAATAAAGCACTTGCCCTTGATAACATGGAATAGATGTGTCTTCCCCCCATGCAAACCCATTAGTCTTTGTGCTATGTGTTGCCTGTATAGATTTTACATCATAAGACTCACACTTTGTTCTTATTTTTAATGTAAAATATGTCTAGCCACTTTGTCAACAATTTAAGACTTATTTGCAAAAGCTACTTGTCTTTTGTAAGTACACTAGGGTGAATTAAAAAAAAAAAGATAGAAGTAGAACGGGAATTTGTTGAAGGTATAGATTTGTGGCTATTGCCCAGCTAGCATTATCTGTCATTTTACCAATCAACACTCAAAATATGTGCACATCACACAGAGGTACTTGAATTAAGGACTACAAAGGAAATGGAAATTGACACTCTTTTCAATAGTTTATGATCGTATTATTGTTGTTGATTCGTTTCTGACTCTCAGTCCTATAAAGGGTTTCCAAGGGATGGCTGGTGAGTTTGAAATACTGACCTCGCAGTTCAAACCAAACTTGCAGTCCAGTGCATTATCCTGCAGCACCACACTAGGACTCCTAATAATCTTACTGTTGTTGTTGTTGTTGTTATGTGCCATGAAGTCAGTTCCTACTCATAGCGACCCTGTACAGGGTTTATGAGGCTGTAAATCTTTATGGGAGCAGAAAGCCTCATCTTTCTCCCATGGAATAACTGGTAGTTTCAAACTGCTGACCTTGTGGTTCGCAGCCTGATTCGTAACCACTAGACTACCAGATTAGGAAGAGTTTAAAAAATTAATGTGATTAATTCTAGGTTTAATTATGGGATACCAATAGTGAGGCTGTTGTTGTTGTTGTTAAGTGCTGTTGTTATGAGTTGCTTCCAACCCATAGTGACCCTGTGTAGGGTTTCCAAGGAGCAGCTGGTGAGCTTGTGTAGGAGACCGCAATCACTGAGGTGTTGAGGCCCTGTGTCATGGATGAAAATCCTACATGATGGCTCCACTCAGGCTTGCTAGCCAGGGACCCTGAGGATCCAAGGAAGTAAAATCTGGATGTCCCGGGTTCATTGGCTTTTACGAACTCACTGGATGGCTACCTCTGTACAAGTCCTAATATTGTTCATTCTATGCTTTTAACTCCAGTAATTGTAGCTTCTGAGAAAATGGTTTTTATAATGCCTCTCTTAATGTCTCCACTGTGTTGGTAGTGCGTAGGGTCCTGGGAATGAATCTTTCTGAGGTACAAGTGATAGCCACCTGGGATGAGTGTCAGAACAGCTCCTTTTTGATTATGTTCAATATTAACTTAGAACATGAGCTCTTGATTATCCATGTACATTAATAAAACTGAATTTCCCCATAGAACTGAGGCAGTAAAACTTCTTCAGAGGACGAACAAGGACAGGTTTACTGGGATTAAGCAGGGAGGTTCTGGAGAGGAACTGCCCGGGGTATTCACTTGAGGTGGAGTGGTAAATTCTGGGAATATTGGTTTAAGAGACAATGGTGGCAGCCCCTTCAAACTGCCCCCAGGTATAATCAGTTTGACCTATATGTTCTCCTTCCTCCTGAAAGCTTAAACCAGGTATCTGAAACAGCTTGACTTTCTTCAGACCTTTTGAAATCCTTTTCACCTTTATCCATTGAAGATTAGGTGCTATAGGTATGTTAATTAGCCTTGAGAAACCTCAAGCTGCTGCCTTGGGATTTGAATCTAAAAAGTAATTTATAACAATTTGCTTGAATTTCTGGAAAATTAAGGATGTTAGATTATCAAGACAGTTTGTGATGTATGAATTTGTTTCTGTAAATCATTGTGTCCTGTTTTGAATGATTAATCACATTTCATTTCTGTACCCTGCCTTAATAATCCCCTTCTTCCTTTGTGTAACGTCCCTCCCTGAAATAAAAGACGGACGCAGACTGAAGCCCGCATGCATTACTGCTTGCAGGGTCATGGAGGGTCTGTCTGCCGGTTTTGCATCCACTCCGGTCTCGGGGTGTCTTCTTGTCTCTCTTGTGTCTTTGTGTGTACTTTTTCTCTATCTCTTTCACCGCCAGATCTCCCTCCTTCGTGAACCAAACTTCTATGTCAAGGCAGGACCTCGACAAGCTTGAACCACCAACCTTGCAGTTCAAATGATTTTGCAGCCTGTTGCATTTGCCCACAGCACCACACCAGGACTCCAAGAGTGAGGTAGGAATTCAGTAAAGGCTTACTTCACCCTATTGAAGTTTTTGAAACTGTGAAATCCTTTTGTATTGAACAAATATTTATTATTTGTACTACCAAGAATTTGACAGTAGTTCAAGTCTTGTCACATACAGTGTGCTTGGTGTACTTCTGAATTCTGACTTTGAAAACGTCATTACTTATTCATTGACTTGGCAAGTGTTTTTGAAAACTCATTAGCTACTGCTTCTTTTCATTACCACTGTAATCTAACTGGAGTTCTAACCAAATTGATAAATTTATTGACATTAATATATACTTACAATCGATATATTTGAGTGCCAGAGTTGCAAAAATGCTGAGCAAACAAAATCCTCAGAAAACAAATGATATCTTCTTGCTCAGGGGTCTGCTACTAGACTGTCAGCTCTTCTTTGAGCTGCTTTGTGGTTCAAGTGTGCCCCGGACGTCAACTAGTGGCTGCCTAGCACATGCTTTTGTATTGATAGAAGAGAAGCACAGGAAGCCAGGTGGAATAATAAAATGCAGTTTCTGTTTGTGACATGACTCTCTCACATACCATGGACCAATGTTCGTCACATGGCCAATCCCACAACCATGGGTGGGAGATACATTCCATCCACTCTGAGAAGAGAAGAAGAAGAGCTATCAGCGATCTACCACTATGGACACTGGGTAATGACTGAGAGCACTTCTAAAGTAAGGGTGCTCTTTTCCTTGCAGCGTCACCGTCTGCAGTCCCATAGCCTTCACCACAGCTGTCAGGCTACAGCTCCGTACCCAGCCTTACCTCTCCATCCCAGTAGGTTTGAAGTCCAGTGCTCTTCACTCCACCACTAGCCAATCTCTTTGGTACTCTACATCATATACTTCAGACCACTTCAGGTCAATTTTAGCAATTTAGGTAGCATCTCTTGTCACCCAAATCTCCAATGATGGCTTTTCTCAAATATCACTCTAGTCCTGAAGCATCTTCCTTAAATACCTAACATCTAATTTTCATCATTTTCACCTCCTCTGCTAGGCTTCCCAGAATGATTACAAAACCAAAAATCCACAGCCATCAAGTTTATTTCGACTCATAGCGACCTTATGCTGGGTTTCCTAGACTGTAAACTTTTACAACAGCAGACAATGTCATGTCTCTCTCGAAAAGCGACTGCTGGGTTTCAATTGCCAACCTTGCAGTTAGAAGCCCAATGCCTAACCCAGAGCTCCACCAGAGCTCCTTAGAGTCATCACAAGGGAACACTTATTAAAAAACCCAGTTCTATCTAACCCTTTGTTGTTGTCATTGTTAGGTACTGAAGAACAGAACACTAATCTGTCCTGCACCATGCTCACAAGTGTCATTGTGTTTGAGTCCATTGTGGTAACCACTGTGTCAATCCATCTCAATGAGGGTCTTCCTTTTTTCCTATGACCGTCCACTTTGCCAGGCATGACGTCCTTCTCCTGGGACTGGTCCCTCCTGTTAACATGGCCAAAGTACATGAGACAAAGGTTTGCCATTCTCACTTATAGGGAACATTCTGGCTGTACTTCCTACAAAATGGATTTGCTTGTTTATCTGGCAGTTCATGGCACTTTAAAAATTCTTCTCCAACACCACAATTCAAATGTATCAATTCCTCCTAAGCTTCTTTATTCATTGTCCAACTTTCACATGTATGGTGGTGGTGGTTATGTGCCATGGAGTCAGTTCCGATTCATAGCAACCCTGGATAGGGTTTCCGAGGATGTAAATCTTTACGGGAACAGAAAGCCTCATATTTCTCCTGCTTCACAGGTAGACGGGGTGATTAAAAATTCTATGACTAAGATCAGACCCTCCTCAATCCTCAAAGTGACATCTTTGATCATTAACCCTTTAAAGTGATCTTTTGCAGCAGATTTACCCAATATAATGTCATTTTGATTTCTTGACTCCTTGAGCATTCAGTGTGGATCCAAATAAAATGAAATCCTTGATAGCTTCAATCTTTTCTTTGTTTATCATGATACTGGTTATTGGTCTAGTTTTTGTGTGTGTGTTTTTCCTTTACACAAAAGTACAATCCATAGTAAAGTCTATATCCTTTGATCTTCATCAGTGCTTTATGTCCTCTTCCATTTCAGTAAGTTGTGTCATCTGCCTACCACAGGTGGTTAATGAGTTTTCCTCCAATCCTAATGCTGTCCACATCTTTATATAATCCAATGTCTCAGATTATATGCGGAGCAGACAGATTAAATAAGTACACTGAAGATACAACCCTGATATACACTTTTCATGAATTGAAACCATACAACATTCCCTTGTTCCATTTGAAAGACTGTCTATGCTGTTGTTGCTGCAAAAATATGAAACATCAAATCATTCTTCCCACAGCTCCCTCTCTTCAACTGGGTTTCATAATTTTTTGCAATAACCACACAGGACTCAGATACCACATTCAGAGTTATGTGGTTTATTAGGAAGTTAACAGGTTATAATCTGGACAGAAATACCCAAGGCACAGTTCCAGCCAGCTGCTGATAAATTCCCACAGGACATGACACCATAACCCTCAGCCTGAAGACATTTGGTTCTAGCTCCATGGGTCTGCAAACCTAGTTCTCCAAGTTACATTCTTGGAAGCATCCCACAATATAAGCAAACTTTTTACCCAAAGTCACTCAGCTTTACTTGCTCTGTGGGTTGGGAGCCCACTGCTCTGTCTCATGTTCTGGTTCTTGGTTCTGCTACTGCTACTTCTCCACCACTCCTCTGGGGTCACAGCTTACTGTCCCTGGGTTGAGGAAACTCAATGCTTTAAAGAACACACTCTGCTCCTGGCTCTCCTTTGATGGCAGGGAGCTCCCTTCTCTTGCGCTTCTGAGATGGCTCATTTTAAACGCTTGCTAGAGTTTCAAGTTTTTACAATTACAATGCACTCTGCTAACATCCACTGTTGAATCATGTCATCATGTCTGTGTCTTCAACTACCTTTTCTTATCCAGACACAGCAGGGCAGAAATGTTATTTAGTGGAGTTACAGATCCTGACAGGAAAAGACATTAGTTTTAAGTGTGTTGAGTTGATTCTGATTAATAGCAGCCCTGTAGAGGGTTTCCCGGGAGCAACTGGTGGGTTTGAACTACTGACTTTTGGGTTAGCATTCCAGTACTTATCTTACAGTGCCACACCAGGACTCCAGACTGAGTCACTGAGAACCACTTCACCACTTTTAGAAGACACCAAAGTTGCCACGTATGTACTGCGCACACATGCTTACTATCTAAACATGTATGAGAGTTTCATGATTGCAGTCTTCTATGTTTTTATGTATTCACATATAGTCACTGTTTTACCTAGATTCAACCAATTTCTTGAGCTAATTAATAGAAGCAACTACTATTCGTAATAGATACTGTTATTTCTGACATGTTTTTATCTTTTTATAATCTTCATTCACAATAAACTTCTGGATTGGTTTTATGATATTACAGACATGAAAACTGAAGGACCATACCTTCCCCAGGTTATAATAACTTTCAAAACCAGGTTCTAAATTCTTATTTGTCATCCCCAAGGCCATTATTTATCCACTAGATGTCTAAATGTAAGAGTCGTGATTACCAAACTTTCAATGCTCATTTTCCAGCATGGGGATCTGCAAACACTATGTCCTTATTCCTATTGGGACCCTAGAAATTATTGACAGTAAAGTGCTGATTGGCCAGAAATTGTTCATGAAAATTTTATTAGAGATTCAAAATGATGGAAAGTTTCTATCTCTCAGTTACATATTTGTAATATTCCCAGTTCTCTTACAGTTATACTCATTTAGAAATGTAATTACTTTGTTGCCACAAATAAAAATATCAATGAATTTTATGTTTTATAACAATATATTTTAGGATACTTGAATATTGAATTCCTTTTGCTCTTTGAAAATGACCTTAAACTTGACTGATATCTGCCTTCAAGCATTACATGGGCCTGCTAAAACTGGCATTTAAAGAACAGATTTATTGTTTGCTGATGAACTATTTTCTTTCATGTGAGTGTAGTACCTAGTTGTTCATTTTTAACTTTTTATCTAAGGTCAAATGCAGGATCAATTTAAAATTTTATACATCCTTGTCCAAAACTCTGATCTACCATAACCATGATGATCTACAAGGCTGCTTCCATCTCTCATTTCAATATGTGAAAGTTCTATTAGAATGGTAGGTGACAAATGACTTGCAGCATGAAGCTGCAAAAAACAAATTAAAGAACTTCATAGCAGTGCTCTTAGGGCATTCTCTACCTATCAAAAGGCAGAATTTAAAATCAATTGGATTATATAAAATTCATTTTTCAGCTCCAACTCATGTATCTCCTTTCCATGAAAAATAAGAAAATTGAATGCAATGAAGATATGAAACAAGATTAGGAAAAAAATAAAAAGTTAAAGTATTGAAGGTTTGAGGACCACGTCATTAAGACTGAAAATGTTAGAAATTCCTCAGTGTTGTAGGTTTTGCAGCTGTTAAGATGTAGGGGAAGTGTCTTTTGAAACTACATTGTGCATTTATGAAAACAAATGTAAGGGATATTTTCCAGTGCACAGACTAGGTTCTGTTATGTCATTCGCTTTTTGCAGCAACATTGTTGTTGTTGTTAAGTGCTGTGGAGTCTGTTCGGACCCATAGCGACCCTCTATAGCGTTTCCAAAGAGCTGCTGGTGAGCTTGAACCACCAACCTTGAGGTTCAAACCGATTTACAGTCCCGCACGTTAACCCTCAATGCCAAACCAGCAGCAACACTGGTGGTGGTTTGTGGTTTTGTGCTATGGATTCGGTTCGGACGCATAGTGACCCTGTACAGGGTTTCCGAGGCTGTAAGTCTTTACAAAAGAAAGCCTCATTTTTCTCCCATGGAAGAGCTGGTAGTTTCGACTGCCGACTTTGCGGTTAGCAGTCCAATTTGTAACCACTACGCCACCCGAGCTCCTTGCCTTAATGGCTTCTTTTAAGTACCAGGTTTTCTTTTCCTTTCACCAACCAACTTTCTAAAGAATAGTGCCCAACTTCCTGTTACTCTTTTTCTACCACTTACCAGCGTAAGGAGCTCTGGTAGCGTAGTGGTTACGAATCAGGCTGCTAACCTCAAGGTCTATTGAAACTACCAGCTATTCCGCGGGAGAAAGATGAGGCTTTCTGCTCCCATAAAGATTTACAGCCTCGGAGTCCCTGTGCAGGGTCACTATGAGTCGGAACGACTCCAGACTCCACGGTACTTAACAACAACAACAACCAACTCCTCCCGACTGCTGTAGGATCAGTAGTGGACTTCAAATCCACCAGTTGCTCCTTGAAAACCCTATACAGGATCTCTATGTGTCAGAAATGATTAGACAACCCTTGACAACCATAACCCACACCACTGCACATTGGTGCTCAAAGCTTCAACTCTAACACCCTCATAGATTGTTCACACAACTCCAGATATAACCTCTCTCTTGATTATCAGTATCATTTCTTTACTGACAAGCTGACCATGATTTCTTGGATCTCCTATGCTACCTTAAACTCAACATGTTGTTGTTGATTACCATCGAGTCAATTCTGACTCATAACAAGCCTATATAGAGTTTCTAAGGAGCAACTGGTGAGTTTGAACCACCAACCTTATGGTTCAAACCAGCCTTGCAGTCTAGTGCTTATCCTATAACATCACACCAAAACTTCAAACTCAGCATATGTAATACCAATATCATTATGTTTTACTAGACCAATATTTTTTTCAGGAGATCCAATGCCAGTTTATTATATCATAGTGTATTCAGTCACTGAAATTTAATTATTTGGAATCATTATTTGCTTCATCCATTTTATCCCTTCCCCATATAATTTAACAAGGTTTGTTGATTTTTTTGTAGTGTTAATGTCCCTCTTTTTCTACAAAACGTCTGTTGTTATCATTGCTCTCTTTCTCCAAAGTCACTGATGTCTCAACTTCCTAGATGTTAAGTTTAGTTTTCATTACTTGGCCCAAAAGTCTCTTAAAAACACAGTTGTTAGTTTTATTTCCAATCTCTCTCCTCTCTATTCCCCTGCACAACCCATTTCTTTGATTCACTATTTCCAGGACATGCTATACTGCAACAACAACACTTGCTATTCTTATCCTTCCCTTGAATTATTTTTTCTTGACTTTTAATAAGACCCTAGTTCTTGAAATTCTCTATAACGACCATCTTCAAACCATTCTTTGATTCCTCATTCTCAACTTCAAATCACTAACCACGTCTAAAATGTGTTTTTCACACAGAAGATCAACAATAATATGTTTGTTCTCCTGTTTCTACATGTATATTCTATGTTCTGGAGAGTAAGCATGGTGTTTTTTGGTTTTGTTTTTCTCCCTCACCTAACATGGTATCCTGTGTTCTAGTCTCAGTAAATAAATTCTTGCTTTTGTTGAAGATGATAATAAAGATGGTGTTATCTCTATATGTGCAGAGTTATCACTAGAAATAAGTTCATGGTAATGGTCTTTAGTCTGTCCTGTGTCCATGCTCATAATTCCCTCACGGTTGACTTGTAATTGAGTTAAACATTGCATAATTTAAGAATTAGATAGAAGGAAGAAGGGTGAATGTTTTTAGGCATAAATGAACACATGCAAAGTTATGGGAAAGTGTAAAGTATTGGGGTGAGCAAGAAATAAGGATGATTTGAGGGGGACTATTATTTACGTAGGATTCTGTCTAGTTGGAATTGAATCATGAATATAATAGATGCTAGAGTCCAAGGGAAGTCCTGGTGTGGCACAGTAGGATAAAGTGCGGGACTAAAAGGTCGGTTTGAATCGTAAGGTTGGTGGTTCAAACCCACCAGTCACTCCTTGGAAACCCTATACTGAGTTGCTATCAGTCAGAACTGACTCGACAGCACTTAATATCAACAACAACATAACCTTAATTGGAAATAATACAAATGCCCATTGTTGTTGTTAAGTACCATTGAGTTGGTTCCAACCCATAGCTACTCTGAATAGGGTTTCTGAGCAGTGGCTGGTGAGCTTGAACCCCCAACCTTCAAACTGACTTTGAAGTCCAGCATATTAACCCACAACACCACACCAGAACTCCAAATGCCCATTGTTGTTGTTGTTATGTGCCGTGGAGTCAGTTCCGACTCATAGAGACCCTGTACAGGGTTTCTGAGCCTGGAAATCTTTACAGGAGCAGAAAGCCTCATCTTTCTCCCACGGAACAGCTGGTACTATCGAACTGCTGATCTTGAGGCTCACAACCCGATTCGTAACCACTACGCTACCAGAGCTCCTTAGGTAGAAAAAAATTAAGTTAGCTATTTATTAAATGGAACAATACACAACCATTTAGAAGACTGACAGCCATTAATGTAAATATATCTTAATCTGTTGCTGAAATGCAGAAACATCACTACCTTTGAGGGCATTGGCTAGGAAGAGGTAAGAAAAAATCTTGCAGCATGACAAGAATGACCCTTATTCTTATCTGTTGCTGTTGTTAAATGTCATTGATTGATTCTGACTTTAGCTACCCTGTACAGAGTTTCCGAGGAGCAGCCGGTGGTTTTGAGCCACTGACCTTATGGCTAGCAGTCCAGTGCTTATCCTATAGGGACAATCCAGGAGTCCTATCCTTCTCTAGTTAGTGGTCATCTAATTGTACATAAAGGTAAAAACATTAAGTTATATACTTAATTTTCCCCCTTTTTACTGTAAGATATAAATTTTAAAAAATCAGTGAAAGTACAAATTATATATTAGTAAACTGTCAGTGCTACTTCTTGCTATATTAAACAGGATTTAAATATTCTGAGCAAAATCAAAACTTGCAAGTCTTCTGTATATTTAATTCACCTGAAGGATGAATGCTCCTTGGTGAGCCTAGAGTTCTAGACAGAGTTCCCTTGATAGGAGTTTTATAAGTACAGGCATACCTCATTTTTAATGCACTTTGCTTTATTACTCTGTGCTGATATTCCTTTTTATTTTTAAAACTTCAAGTTTTGTAGCAACCCTGAATCAAGCAAGTTCATGGCGCCATTTTGCAATGGCATATGCTCACTTGGATACTCTGTGCCACATTTTGGTGAGTCACACAATATTTCAAATTTTTCCTAATGCTATTGCACACATAAGAGACTTAAAAACAAAAGCAAAAAAAACCCTGCCATTAAGCAGATTCTGACTCATCACATGCCTATATACAGTTTCCAAGACTGTAAATCCTTAAGGGACTAGACAGCCTCATCTTTCTCCCAAGGGCCACTTGGTAGATTAAATTGATAATCTTTCTGTCAGCACACCAATGTCTAATCCAAGATACCACCATGTCTCCTTTAATAGACGACAGCATACTACAACATCCATCACTTATCTGTCAGTTGGTTGTACTGTGGTGGCTTGTGTGTTGCTGTGATGCTGGAAGTCATGGCATCAGTATTAAAATACTGGCAGGGTCATCCATGGTAGACAGTTTTTGCATAACAGACTAAGACAGACTGTTGTTGTTAAGTACCGTGGAGTCGGTTCCGACTCACAGTGGCCCTGCACAGGGTTTCCGAGGCTGTAAATCTTTACAGGAGCAAAACACCTCATCTTTCTCCCACAGAACTGCTGGCAGTTTGATCTGCTGACCTTGAGGTTGGCAGCCCGAATCATAACCACTAAGCTACCAGAGGCTAGGCAGATGGAAAAACAGACAATTTTTGATGATCAGCCACTGAAAAGATTATAAATAGCAGCGGAGCATCATTAGATATATTGCAGAAAGATAAACACATTATGAATACCAAAAGAATATTGTCAGATACAATGTCAGAAGATGAGCCTCTCAGCTTGGAAGGCACCCAAAATACCACTGGGGAAGAGCTGCTTCCTCAAATTAAGATTGAACATAATAACACAGCCATCAGTATGGATTGCATCTCAAGTATAGAAAACAAAAATCCTCACAACTGGATTAGTAAATAGCATCATCATAAACAGAGCAAAGGTTGATGTTGTCAAAGACTTTATTTGGCTTAAATCCACTATCAACACTCATGAAAGCAACAGTCAAGAAATCAAAGGATATATGCATTAGACAACGTTGTTGCCCAAGACCTCTTTAAAGTTGTCTTGAAAAGACAAGGATATCAGTGTGAGGACTAAGGTTTACCTGACCCAAGACATAGCACTTTCAGTAACCTCATATGCATGTGGAAGTTGGACAATGAATAAAGAAGACCCTAGAAGAATCGATACATTTTAATAATGGTACTGGAGAAGAATATTATAAGTACCACAAACTTCCAGAAAAACAAACAAATCTGTGTTGGAAGAAGTACAGCCAGAATGTTCCTAATAAGCCTGGATGGCAATAGTTTCTCTGTATACTTTGGACAGTTTACAGGAGGGTCCAGTCCCTGGAGATGGACATCATGCTAGGTAAAGCAGAGGGTCAGTGAAAATGGGAAAGGCCTCAATGAGATGGATTGGTACAGTGGCAGCAACAATGGGTTTAAACATCACAATTGTGAGGATGTTGCAGGACCAGGCAGTGTTCAATCTATTGTCTATGAGTGGTAACTGACTCAACACTTCTTCGCAACAACGATGATATAGTGTAAATATAACTTTTATATGCACTGAGAGACCAAAATCTTTGCTTGACTTACTTTATTGTGATGGTCTGGAACTGAACCTGCACTATCTCTGATGCATGTGTCTATTTAAAGCAATGATGCATGTATTTGTCCTAGGCTGCTGCTGTGTACTGTACAGGGTTTGTGAGCTTATAAATCCTTGCAGGAGCAGAAAGCATCATCTTTGTCCTGTGGAGTAGTTGGTGGTTTCAAACTGCTGACCTCGCCGTCAGCAGACCAATGTCCAATCCACTATGCTACCAGGACTCCTTAATTACACTATAGCTATGGATTCGATTATATTTATATCATCATCATCATTACCAGAAGTACTCAATAAATGTTAGCCATAATTTTCTGCCAAGCACTGGGCCATACCTTGTGAATACCGTATCTCATTCACCTCCCACTGCAGGAGTATACATCGGGTATTAATATCTGTATTTTAAAGATGTGGTAACTAAAGCTGAGAAGTCAAACAATCTTCCCATTAACACAGACAATAAGTGGCAGAGCCGATTTTCCAAACCAGGTTTTTCTAAGGACAAAGTTTGTATTCTCCTAATCAAGATGCTCTAATTTCTCAAGACACTGGGAGATTAAATGTAGCTAGAAATGCCTTAAGTATAAATGCTGAAATAAGAGTATTTTACATTACCCTCTTACCTATGCCTTTTTCTACATAATGAACATAGATAATAAAACATAAAGAATGAAGCCTTGCTTATGTTTTTATTAGGAAAGGATACACACAGTTAATGAGCAAAAAAAAAAAAAAAAAAAATTTCTATAAAAACAGATGTAGCTCTGGGATTTTCCTAGAGAGAAGAAAGTGAATAAAGAAATCGTAAAAATGTATATGAATATTTAAAAATACTTATCATAGAAAAAAATTACAATAGTATTGAATTTGAGGGTTAAAAATAAAAGGTAATATAAAGTTCCAGAAAACAATAATATAAAAAAAGGAATAACTACATTTAAATTAATACAATTCTGGCCACTTTGAATTGAATAATGCATACAGTAAATGTTATAACACAAATTTGAAATAATACAAATGACCATTAGGTATAAAAAATAAGTCATATATTTATACAATGGAGCACTACTCAACCACTTAGAAGACTGAATACATATTAGTGCAAACAAATCTTACATATGAAAAATAAGTATATATTAAATCAAAGGATTCTATAAACGTCTTCTGATCAAGCATGCAATCAAGACCTTACCTGATGGGATACACAGGAAACTAATTGATTAAATCTGTGGATATAGATGATAGAGAAACTCAATATCATCAGGCAAACAAGGGCAGGGGCTAACTTTGGAATAGAACATTGATTGCTCATATGCAAGTTCAGGCTGAAGCTGAAGAAAATTAAAACAAGTCCATGAGAGCCAAGTATGACCTTGAAATTATCCACCCTGAATTTAGAGATCATCTCAAGAAGAGATTTTAAGGAGAACAAACAAGATGGCGGATCAGGTGGA
>NW_006408539.1:13770358-13797015 GCF_000296735.1 Chrysochloris asiatica
TCTAGATTCATCAACTAAGAAGAGAAGGACTAAGAACTGGTGGCCAGGAGCAGACTTGCAGAATGTGCCCTTTGGAAATGTAATTTATTATATATGCCTAAGTGGGTTTTTTTGTTTGTGTGTTTTTTTTAAAAAAGCTAAAGTGGATAAAGAGAAATACTTTTAACTGATGGTATATGGAGGGAATTATAATCAATGTAATGAAACAAGCTATATGAATTGTTGAATGTGAAACTGATGATGTGCTCTGTAAACTTTCACTCAGTCCACAATAAAAACCTTAAAAAAAAAAAAGAGATTTTAATGAATTATACAACTAATGACCAAACACTATTTTAAGACTTTTGTGAAGACATAAAGAACATCATACAGGAAGAAAAAAAAAAAAAAGTCATTAAAAAGACAGAAAAGGAAGAAAATACAAAAATGGATGTCAAAAGAGACTCTGAAACTTAATCTTGAGCATAGAGAAGCTGAAGAAACTGGAGCTGAACTGAAAATGTCAAAGGGCAGCTCAAGAAAACAAAAGTCAAGTATTATAAAGAAATGTTCATAGATGTAGAGTTAGGAAACCAAAAGGGAAAAATGTGCCTGCATTTCTCAACCTGAAAGAACTGAAGAAAAATTCAATCTCAGGTGGCAGTATTGAAAGATTCTTTAGAAAAAATATTAAATGATAAAAGAAGCATGAAAAGAAGATGCAAGGAATACACAGAGTCCCTATAACAGAAAGAACTGGTAAATGTTCAACCATTTCAAGAGGCAGCATATGACCAAGAGTCAATGGTATTGAAGGAAGAATTCCAAGCTTCACTGAAAGAACTGGTCAAAAAACATGCCTCCAAGAATTGACAGAATGCAAATTGAAATATTTCAATGAACTGATGCAGTACTGAAGACATCATATACTTAGTATGATAAGAAATTTGGAAGGCAATTATCTGGTCAATCAACTGGACAAGATCTATATTTGTGCCCATTCCAAATAAAGAAATCAACAAACAATACTATCAATAACACTTTCAAGTAAAATTTGCTGAAAATAATTTTAAAATTGGTTGAAGAAGTAAATCAGTATGGAGCTGTCAGAAATTCAAGCTATATTCAGAAGACGATGTGGAACAAGGACATCATGGCTGGCATCAAATGAATCTTAGCTGAACACAGAGACTATCAGAAAGGCGTTTACTTGTGCTTTATTGACTATGCAAAGGCATTCATATCATAGGTCATACAAATTATGTGTAACATTGCAGAGAATGGAATTCCCGAAGACTTAATTGTGCTCATGAAGAACCTGTACATCAATAAAGAGGCAGCCGTTGGAACAGAACAAGGGAATACTGAATGCTTTAAAATCAGGAAAGGTGTGTATCAGGGTTTTATCCTTTCAATAAATTTATTCAAACTATATGTTCAGCAAATAATACGTAAAGTCGGATTATATGAAGAAAAGTGTGGCATCAGATTTGGAGAAAGATTCATTAACAACCTGCAATACGCAGATGGCACAATGCTTGCTGAAGTACAGAGGATTTAGAATACTTACTTAAGAAGATGAGTTTGTGGAAAGATTTCAATTTGTATCCCATCAACTCCTGGAGCCTTGTTGTTCACCAATAATCTCCAGTGCAGATCTCCTTCAAGGACAGTTTCTTTTAATGTCACCTATGAGTATGTCTTTGCTTGCTTCATAATTTTTTTGATAACTCTAGAAATGAAATTTTCCTCATCCTCAGTCTTTGTTTTTGTTGATTAAAACAAATTTTAGTAATTTACTTGATTTATAACTATTTTTTGAAATCCTATATTTTTTGTTATGTCTGGTCTCCGGAAATCTCTGCTATTTTAGCTTGAAGTTTGTGATTGTTTTGACAAAGACTTTTCCTGAAGAAACGAAGCCAAAAATGGAAAGAAAGAAAGAAGAAAGAAAAATATGGAAGAAAGGAAGGGGAAGGGAGAGAGAGAAAGAGTGAAAGAAAGAGGAAGAAAGGAGAAGAGGAAAGAAGACAAAAAGAAAAGGAAACAAACTCTACTAGTCTTTCACATTAGCTTTGTGTTGGGCAATTCCCTCTTGCGCCTATTACACCTCTGCCTTAGCCAGCGCTTTCTGCTTGTGCTGAGTTTAGAAATACGCCATGGCAAAAACTCAACATCTTCGACATATTTTCTTAGGATAGGGCTTGCTCAGGCCATGCACATGGTTTTCTAAATTTCCTGGTGTACAACAAGTATGTGGACACTGTTCACAATACCCTAATTTCCCAAAAGCTCTCTTCCCAGAGGTTCCCATCACCTCCCTAAGATGTTCTGAGGTTACTCATTTGCTTTAGAATGCATATGTGCTCTGCGTGGCTACTTTCCTACACTGACAGACTCCCAGCAGATCAGGCTCCCAACACTGACAAGCTGGAGAAGAATGAAACAAAGGCAAATAAAAGTGCCTTAAAGCTCTCCTATACTTTTTAAATTCCCTTTTTTTTTGATCCAGAATTTTCTTGGTTACTATAAAACTTTGGGCTATTTTCCAATGTTCTGATAAAGTTAATTCTGACAGTTTTAATTTGACATATTTATGTTTATGTTGACATATGTGTCTTGGAGCTACCTAAAAACAAAAATACCAGTGTGTCAACTTGTTTCTGATTCCCATTGATCCTTTAAGACAGAGAACTGGCCCATAGACTTTCCAAAGTTGCAATTGTTACACAAGCAGACTACATATTTCTCCAGAGGAGCAGCAGATGGGTTCAAACTGCAGAACTTTTGGTTAGCAGCTGAACATTTCACCATTAGATCTCCTTGTTGTTGTTATTGTTAAGTGCCATTGAGTCCACTTTGACACGCAGTTTCCGAGGATTTCCGAGAAGTGAGTTTGAATCTCTGTCCTTGGAGTTCAAACTGACTTTGCAGTCTAGCGCATTAACCCACAGCGCCATGCCAGGACTCCTTTAAGTCTCCTGTTGTTGTTGTTGTTGTTAAGTGCCATCGAGTCGATTCCGACCCATGGCCACCCTGTTTAGGTCTCCTACACTGCCCTATATTGTAACATACCAGCTGTGTCATTGCAAATGCAATATTTTGAGGGAAACATTTAAGGTAATAGCTTTTCAATATAACCAAACTTGAATATGTTATTTCTCCAGTGACTTATTTATATATGGGATTCTTCATGCTATGTCTGTCACAAGGATGAGACCTTCGGGTTCTGTAAAAATTTACAACCTCTGAAACCCTAGACAGGTTCTCTCCGAATCGGAACTGACTACATGGGGCACACAACAAAAACAACAACATCAATGCATGAAATAATTGCCAAATTATTTAAGTAAAACAGTAGATTAAGAAAGGAACTGGCTTTTTAAAAAAATATATTGAAAGTAACACTGACTTGAAAACAAAACAAAATGTCGGTCTCTAATTGAAGTTCTTAGCTTAGTTAGCTAAGTAACTAACTTGGCACGTCAAACGGTATGCTCAGACAATGCAATTTGCATCCTTAAACTGTAACTGCTTCATTTGCAATACTTCCTACTTTGCATGATTGTTGAGAGGTTCAAACTAAAATATCTGTATGTCTGAAGAATTTACTAGAGTCCTGGTGTGGCACTGTGGGTTAATGTGCTGGACTGCAATGTAGGTTTAAACTGCAATGTATGTTGGAACTTCAAGGTCGGTTGGAATGACAGGTTGGCAGTTCAAGCTCACCAGCCTCTCCTCAGAAACCCTATACAAGGTCGCTATGGGTCGGAACAAACTCAATGGCACTTAACAACAACAACAACAAAAAAGAACTTACTGAAATTCCATCAACAGTAGGCATTCTAAAAATTGGTTACTGTTCTTATAAACTGCTTTATCCTTATCTTTTGTGTTAATCCTCTTATGCTAAGGTATAAGCCACCTAAAGCTTATGGAAAGCTTGTACTGGTTGAATTCTGCTATGATCAATCAAGTATTCATTTTATATTAGAGTAGTAACAGACAGAAAAATAGTGATAGTATTTTATTGTTAATATTAATTGTGTGCATGAAGTTGATGTGGAACAAAATGGTTCTTAATTATTTATTTTCCATAAGAAAATCTCTTGAGGTGTAATCTTACCTATGCAAGAGCCAAATACCATGTTTTACATTAATAATGCTGTGTATTGTAGAATAAGCATTAGACTGAAAGGTTGGTTTGAACAGCAAGATCAGAGGTTCGAACACACCAGCTGCTCCTTGGAAACCCTATATAGGGTCACTATGAGTTGAAATTGACTCCATGGTACTTAACAACAGCAACAACAACAATGCTGTGTGTTATTTGAAAAAAGCATGGTACATTCAGAAGGTGTTCTGAACTTAAACATTTTCTCACTGAATTCTATAACTTAAAGATGACTTTACTTGGACGACTGTTGTTAAGCTTGTAGTTCTCATTTCTTTCTAGAACATTGTAGAATCAGGTTTCTGTTCCTAGCTCTACACAAATTTCTTTAATGCATTATAATTACCAAAGAAAAACATAGACTTTTACAGTTTTACATAAAGCTGAGAGACATCACTTTGATGATTTGAAATTCAAGAAACGGTTCAATTTCATATTAGGAAATATTTTTAAGTGATTAGGCATTTAATTCTTTCTCAGCTTGTACACGTGTATCAATAAACTTTAATTAGGCCACTTCAGGCATGTGTCAATGTCATCTCTTTAAAAATCACTGACCTCTTTAAAGTTTTCAAATTTTGCTATTTATACTTTTTTTCTATATTTGAAAATGAAAACTGTGGCCTGCTTTAATTAATAATGACTTTTTAAACAGCATCTCCATTGCCAACTATGAGCAAATATGTGGAATAGAAGATTAAGTAGTAAACCCAGTACATCCCAATACATAGTAACCTCTTGCCCCAAATGAATGCATTTAGTTTAGATACAACAATGCCTAATCTTCACTTAGCCAAGTTGTGCGGTGTGAAACATATTTGGCTAAAAACTAGGAGAATCTGAAAATCTGAGAGGCTAAGTTAGTCCTGGTATGGCACTGTAGGCTAAGCACTGGACTGCTAACAGAAAGGTTGGTGGTTCAAACACACTAGTTGCTACTTGGAAACCCTATACAGGGTCATTATAAGTTGGAACTGACTCAATGGCACTAAACAACAAGAAGTTAGTTATACAGCTAAGCTATGAGTTTCAACCAGATCCAGGATTTGGGTTTTACTGGTCAGTGTTATTTCCAATACGCTAGAATAGTCCACTTTTGGTAGCTAATGAGCCAGTTCCCTTCTTAGTCAACTCTTCTAGAAACAGGAGTCAGAATGGTAGAATGCAAGTAAGGCCCATTGTGCCCCAAACCCAGTGAGTGTTTAACTTCGACAAAGTTATTTTTTGAGTATCAGTTCAGGTCCCTCATCTGTAAAATGAGAACAGATGCACTTACATTGTAGAATTGCTCCAAAACTTTCATTAATTATCTGACATATAAGAAGTACTTTATTGTTGTTGTTATTGTTGTTAAGTGTCGTTGAGTTAGTTCCGACCCATAGCGACCCTGTACAGGGTTTCCGAGGCTGTAAATCTTTATGGGAGCAGAAAGCCTCATCTGTCTCCCATGGAGCGGCTGGTAGTTTTGAACTGCTGACCTTAAGGTTCGCAGCCCGATTTGTAACCACTTTGCTACCAGAGTTCCTAAGAGGTGCTTAGTACCTGGCAATTATTATTATTATGACAAGAGCAGAGAGATTTTTCAATCCCAGGACACTGTTTACAAAGCTCATTTTGTTATTGCATGTTGCTCGTTCATGTATAAACACAAAACTGCAAAAGAAATGCATAGAAAGCTCCTGCCTGCTGCTTCATTACAAGGTCACACACTCAAGTTGTGGGAAGATCATCAGACTCCTCATAGGATGACTCTTTTCTTAGCTGGGCCCTAAAGGACTAAGACAGTTGGAAACGTGGACAACTCACACACTTCGTGGTTTATAAAAAGCAGATACCAGAACTTTCTTTGGCCACCTAGCAGGGTTTGTAGGTGTGATGTGAATGCCAAAAATATCAAAGTATAAAGTCTATTATAAACATATGCATATATATGTTATATGGAGTCCTGGTATGCTGCTGCAGGATAATGTGATAGACTATAAGGTTAGCAGTTCAAACCCACTAGCTGCTCCTGGGAAACCCTATACAATGTTGCTATAATTCAAAATGGACTCGATAACATTTAACAACGTATATATTATATAGAGGAGCACGGGGGCTCTATAATAAGCACTGGACAGCAGACCATAAGTTTGATGGTTTGAGCCCACGAGGTTGGCAGTTCAAGCCCACAATGTCAGCAGTTTGAGCCCATCAGCCACTCTGCTGGAGAAAGTTGAAGCTTTCTGCTCCTGCAAAACGCAAAGCCATGTAGCCTCAGAAGGCCTATAAAGGGTCAGTGTGAGTTGAAACTGACTCCATGGTACTTAACAGCAATAACAACATATATAAAATCAGGACTTATAATTATACTATGAAATTTTATACTATTATAATAGTACTATAATTTTTCAGTTTATGAAATGTTCAGGTTTTACTTAAAATTTGATGGGCAAAATATAAGCTAACAAAAAAACTGACATATGAGTGATGGCAAAATCCTTACAACTGGATCGATCCATAAGTAACATCACAACAAATGGAGAAAAGAGTGACCTTGTCAAAGACTTCAACACTCATGTAAACAACAGTCAAGAAATCGAACGACATATTGCATTATGCAAATCTCCTGCACAAGACCTCTTTAAAATTTAAAATGCAAAGATATCAGTTTGAAGACTAAGGCACACCTGACCCAAACTATAGTATTTTCAATCACCTCATACGTACGTGAAAGTTGGATACTGAATAAGGAAGATTCTATGCATTTAAATTATGCTGTTGGAGAAGAATTTGGAAAGTACCATGGACTGCCAGAAGAATAAGAAAATACGTCTTGGAAAAAATGCAGCCTCAGAAGGAAGGATGATGAGATGTTAACCTTCATATTTTGGACATGTTATTAGGTGGGCCAAGTCTCTGGGGAAGAATATCATGCTTGGTAAAATAGAGGGTCAGTGAAAAAGAGGAAGGCCCTCAAAGAGATGGAATAACACAGTGGCAGCAGCCATGGTCTTAAGGGTATCAACAGTTATGAGGGTGATACGGACTGGGCAGTGTTTCATTTTGTTGCACAAAGATTGCTACAAGTCAGAAACTACTCACCAGCATCTAACAATAACAACCAAAGAAAATAAACAAAATTGAAAACATGTATTTCACCAAGTGACAATTTTTAAATGTACTTTCCTAATAAGAGCAGCTGTATTTATTAAGTGTTATAAACGTTTTACATGTATTTGATTATTTAATCCTAAGAAGCTGAGTGTTCAGTATTCTTCCTCAAATATATTGATGAAAACTTTGTAAGAGCTGTGTCTTGTAGAAGGCATTGGCATTTTCAGTAGGTTAGCGTAGTGGTTACGAATCGGGCTGCGAACCTTAAGGCCAGCGGTTCGAAACTACCAGCCGCTCCGCGGGAGAAAGATGAGGCTTTCTACTCCCGTAAAGATTTACACCCTCGGAAACCCTGTACAGGGTCGCTATGGGTCGGACCCGACTCGATGGCACTTAACAACAACAACAACAACCAATTTAATAGCCAAAGAGTTGGACTGATTTATTAGCCTAGTTGAGGCTACTTTATAATTTGGCTTCTAAGGGGCACCTTTCTTGATATGAGCCAAGGCCTTTTCACTCTCATTTTGCATCTGTCAAGATAGATGCTGATAGGTCACAGAGAGTCTTTCCAAACATGTGAGGCAACCATTTGAGAGCTCAGCCAACTTTCCATTTCTCAATTTATTTTAATGACAATCCTCTGGCTGAGTGACAATGAATGACCCATCTTAATTATATTCTTCTTCAGGGTAGTAAGCACAAGCTCACAATTTTGAGTCACTTTTAAAATCTTATGTTTCCCAATTTGAACTAAGCTTAGATTATCAGAGCTTGGATATTAATATTAGCTTTCACAATGTAAGTTTTAAACATCATAAGTCAATTTAAAAAAAAAATGTCAAAATGCAATTTCACCATAATACAAGATAGACCTACTTATTCCTATTTTCTATAAGTTCTAGAGGATCATATGAATCCTCTTGCCAACTCTGTGAAAATATGGCCTCTTTTAACTCAGCTACCTGAAAAAAATCAAGGCCATGATTTAATTTGATATGTTCCAAGGACAGGTTATGATTTTGTAAGCTTTTAATGGAAAAAACCTTATGGGAAATCTTTCTCATTATACCAACTAAGGCTATGCTATCTCCATTCTTTCCTTATTAATTGCTTCTTGTCCTCGTTTGTTCCTTTCTTCATTCATTGCTTCATTCATACTCTAAATTTCTATTGCATGCAAGACACATACAAAAGTCTAAATGCTGAGAGATTCAAATTCGGAGCAATTCAATGCCCTTGTCCCTTAAAGATCTAGTGATCTTCAAAAGAATTAAACATAATACACTCTGTAGTCTCTTGATATAATTTTGCAGTTCTTCAATATGATTTGGATACTCAAAATCATGGCCTATCAATGTTGTTGTTGTTAAATGTCATCGAGTTGGTTCTGACTCATGACAACCTTGCATAGGGTTTTTGAGGAGCAGCTGGTGGGTTTGAATCACTGACACTGAGGTTAGCAGTCCAGTGCTTTTCCTACAGTGTTACACCAAGACCCTGTGGTATATCAATAATAAACCATTTTCTTATTTAATAGATCAAATACTACATTTCTACACAAATAATGTGCACCTTATATGTTTCATCTTACTATGCAACTCACCCAGCACCCTCACAGTATAAGCACTGGGCTACGAACCACAAGGTCTGAAGTTCAAACCCACCAACTGCTCCTTGGAAACCCTGTACAGGGTAGCTATGAATTGGAATCGACTCAACAGGACTTAACAATGACAACCATCCCAATATATATATTTACATGTTACTGATTTTAGTATAATTATTTTTTACAGTCCAACAGATTTAATATTAAGATGTGGTCTTGGTGTCTGTTGATGCTGAGGTTCGCTTCCAAGCCATAGATACTCACCAGCTTACCTTCAAGTTTCTAAAGCTGCCATCTCCTGAAGGACTGCTTTACTGCTCAGCAGACTCGCACGAAAGAAGAACTCTCTTTTCCTGCCTTGGCAACAGTGCTCTCCAGGGTGGTCCGAGAACCACTAAGGCAAGTAAAGCTGGAGAACTAGAGCTGCTCCAATTCTGCCCTGTTGTCTGGAGGCCACCATGCTTGGACCATTGGAATCTCCCACCTGCCTTGATGCTGACAGACAGGCATGGAATTTGAAGACACCAAGCACTTGTATGACTTTTGCTCCTATGAGATGGGCCCAACTGTTCACTCTGGGGGCCGTGGGACTGAGGGAGTGGGAGTCTGCACTATTCTATTACCCGTCTTCATGAAAGACTTCACTGTGAGACCCAAGTACATGTGGGCAGTGACCTCTGCCCACCATGGGACCAGCTTGTGGTCAGGCTGTGGCAGCCTAGACCCACGTCCTCCATTGATCTTCCATGAGCCTACTGCGTGGTTCACCCAACTACAGATTGACTGCAAGAAACTCCACAGCTCTCAGGCCTCTTAAGAACTACCTCAGATCACACATTCAGGTTCAGTGATTTATTTTCCAATTTTGAGGCTTACTAAATTCAATCCCTGACTTACTGACCATAGCTTATACCATTATTACAGAAATATGATCCAAAGTAACATTTTCTATTGAATGAGGGTGAACAAAGCTGAAATTGACTTCTGGAAATGTTAGGAGATATGTAGAGACATTTACAGTGTATGCCAGGGCATGTTGTGCCACACCATTTTAATATAATTTCATCACATCTGACCATTATATGTGTGTGTGCATTATTTATGTGGGTGTGCTACTTGCAGTAAAGTGAAGTATCACTATTTCCATATTTAACCAAGAGTCCTCACTCTTGCCACTCTACCCTATCGCACCAGGTAAGAGTAAGTACCACTCTTACTGTGTCTCACCAGGAGTCCTGGTGTGGTGTTGAAGGTTAATGCACTGGACTGCAAGGTTGGTTTGAGCCACAAGGTTGGCGGTTCACGCTTACCATCTGCTCCTCGGAAACCCTATCCAGGTCTATGAGTTGCAACCAATTCGCCAGCACTTAACAACAATAACCACTTAAGGTTCCTAACATTTTTGAGTAGATGTCATACTTATGTTTAATACATAAATTCTTCTTGTTGTTAAGTGCCGTTAAGCCCTGTATAGGGTTTCTGAGGAGCAACTAGTGAGTTTGAATCACCAACCTTGTGGTTCAAACTAACCTTGCAGTCCAGTGCTTATCCTACAGCACCACACCAGGACTCCAATACATATGTTAGCTCATCTATTAGGATGCAAGCACATGCCTTTCTATTTTCATATCTCATAAAACAATTACCCTAATTCAAACTGGAGGTAATAGAAACTATTTAATCAGTAAAAGATAATGGCTGGAGACAACAGATAAACAAGGCATACTTCCTGATCTCAAACCTATTTCACAACCACAATACTCAAAACAGGCTAATATTGGAACAACGACAGCCACATGGTACTATGGCAGACTGCATAACAGAACTGAGAACCCAGAAGTAAATCCACCTACCTATGGACAGTTGGACAAAGGGTCAAAATACATTGAATAGGGGAACAGGTAGTCTTTGTAACAAATGGTTCTAGCACAACTGAATATCCATTTTCAGGAAAATGAAACAGGATGGATACCTCATACCATGAAATATATATATTAAGTGCCGAAAAACAGAGCAAAGACCTAAATGTAATATCTAAAACTGTAAGGGTCAGAGAAAAATTATGAGAAAATTGGGAACCCTCACTTAGACATAAATAAACTATCAAACATAATTAAAAATGTACATCTAGCAGAACATAAAGTGGGACCTCTGCTGCCCACCAAACTGCTGTTGTTGTTGTTAAGTGCCGTCGAGTTCGTTTTGACTCATAGTGACCTTATATAGGGTTTCCAAGGAGTGGCTGGTGAGCTTGAACCGCTGACCTTGTGGTTCAAACTGATCTTGTAATCCAGTGCATTAACCCACAGCACCACATCAGGACTCCAAAAGAGAACCTACAGAGGAGGAAAACAAATTGGCAATGATATAGCTGACAAAGGGCTGATTGCTAATATTTATAGAGAATCTCAGCACCTCAACGACAAAAAGACAAACAATCCCAAATGAACGGAGGCACTGACCATGAACAGACACTCATCAAAAAATGCTCCTGATCACAAGCTATTAGTGAGATAGAATAAAAACACTGATGCAGTATCATCTCAACATAGCACTAATAGCAAAGTTCATAAAAACACCATCAGAAAATCACAAATGGTGATCAAAGTGTGGAGAGACGGGAAAGCTCCAACCAAGATAACTCAAAAAGTATTGATACAAAGTCATAGGACACTTTCTAACAACAACAACACAAAAATCAAACTGTGAAGCTATTAGATTTTGACATATCACCCATCTAGATCTATACATTTCTAGAGGCAGTGTTTCAGCTTCTCCAACCCTTCCACAAAGCATTTTTCATTCTGATTTATATTATGTTGAAACAGCCATTAGACCATCTTCAAGAGACTCAGATGATGTTCTTTAAGTCTAGGGAACAAACAGACCCCGAAAGAGCAAGATTAGGACTGTAGGAAGACAGGGTAAGATTTCCCAATGAAAACCTCACAGGACAACCTTTATTATCCTCAGAGAATGAGCAGGCACATTGTCATAATGGAAAAAAAATATCCTCAGTGCAATTTTCCTGCCAATTTTTATCCCCAATGTAGTTTTAAATTTTCTTAAAACTTCTTCCTTATGAATCCTATGATCATGCTGTGTCCTTTACGAACAATTCTCAAGACTTCCCTTGTTGCTGTTGCTTGTTGTTGTTGTTAAGTGCGGTGGAGTCGGTTCTGACTCATAGTGACCCTGTACCGGGTTTCCGAGGCTGTAAATCTTTACGGGAGCAGAAAGCCTCCTCTTTCTCCTGTGGAATGGTTTGTAGTTTCGAAGTTGATGTTAGCAGCCTGATTCATAACCACTATGCTACCTAAGTGTCATCAAATCGGTTCCAACTCATAGTGACCCTGTATAGGGTTTCTAAGGAGTGGCTGGTATGTTTAAACTGTCAACCTTGTAGTTAGCAGTCCAGTGCTTATTCTATAATGCCATAGCAAGACTCTAAAATTTTCCTTAGGAATCTCAAAACACAGTTGTCATAACATTCTGAACTGATCTCTGTGCACTGAATTTAGCTGGCCTAGCATATCCCTTCAGAAGGCACTGTTTGGTTCAGACCCATTTTCTGGTGTGGTGCTGTGGGTTAATGTGCCAGACTGCAAAGCAGTTTGAATTGCAAGATTGATGGTTCAAGCTCACCAGCTGCTCCTTAGAAACTCTATACAGGATTTCTATGTGTCGGAACTGACTAGATGACCCTTAACAACAACACCACATGAGATTAAGACAGTTGTATTACTAAGAGAACTTGTCTGCAACTATCTACTGATGGTAGAGACATGTTTAAAAATGCTTTCTTAAAAAAAAAAAATACACACATCTGTATGAACTGAAAGGCACATCCTTAATAAGTTGGAAATGGAAATACCATGTGATCCAGTAATCCCAATATCAGATATACAAATATGTCCTAGAAAAATTAGAATTGTGGCATGAATACATACAAACACATATATGTTCTGTGTGACCCTATGGGATAGAGTAGAACTGCCTCATCGAGTTTCCTAGACTATAAATCTTGACAGGAGCAAGTCAGTCTCATCTTTCTTCTGCAGAACTGGTCATAGGATCTAACTGCTGTCCTTTTCAGTTAGCAACCTAATAAGCAACCGACTACACAGCAAGTACTCCCAGTGTCCCTGAGTCAGAATTGATTCGATGGCATTATGTAAGTGGATATGTTCATCACAGCAATATTAACAATAGCAAAAATATTGAAATAAACCAAGTGCCTATAATGAATGAATGGATAAACAAACTACAGTACAAAATGGAATACTATGCAACTTCAAATGATAATGATGAATCCATGAAACTTCTCATAACATGAATGAGCCTGGAGGATATTATACTGAGAGGAACCATTCATTAAAGGAGAAATAGTGTGAGACTACTTTTATAAAACCATTATAAAAAGTCAGGCAAAAGTTTACATACCGAGAGGGACAGTTTTTGATGGTTACCAAGGATGGGTGTGGGGTTGTAGGATCAGAACTGGACTGTGATCGGCAGTTCAAACCCACCTGCTACTCCTCAGAAACCCTATACAGGGTCACTATGAGTTGGAATCGACTCGATGGCACCTAACAACAATAACAACAGGGATGTGAGAGTAAGGAAGATAAGATCACTAATTAGAGAGTGTTGTTGTTGTTATGTGCCGTGGACTCGGTTCCGACTCATAGCGACCCTATAAAGGGTTTGACATGTAATAACTTGGTGGAGGAAAAGACAACATACAATAAGGAGGTAAGCACAATATGACCAAGACAAGGAAGACACTAAAAGATGCGCAAAAGTTAAGAGCAACAAAGGCAAATACTACTGTAATATACAGTCTTGCAATAACAGCAATGTAGATGCATGGCAAACAATATCTAAATGTGAATATATAGGTACATATAAAAGCTGAACATTTGTGGGAAGATGAATTGGACTACACCCTGGAGGTATGTGAGTGTATCTAGATAGATTTGTCATAGGATATTTCCACATATGTATTAGTATTTATTAAACATATAATCATGTATAGATTACAGTATATAGGGTCAAAGTTATGAAAACTTCTTAGCATACCAAATACCTTGAGAGAATGAGTCACTGGGCTCAGTTGCTTGGGACCAATGTTTTGAAGAATATCTAGGTCAATTGGTATAACATATTCCACAAAGATAATTTTATGTATTCTACTTTGGTGAGTAGCAACTGGGGTCTTAGAAGCTTGTGAGTGGCCATTAGAGGGGCAACAGTTGGTTTCTCACCATCTAGAGTAAAAAGAGGGAAAAAGTCAAAGATTCAAAGAATTAATTAATTCCAAGTACTAATGGATCACAGTGTTCTCTGCTATTCATAAGGTTTTCAGTGACTAAATATTTTTAAAACATTTACTGATGAAGATCAAAGAGCACAGCCTTTGGTATGGATTACATCTCAATGTCAAGAAAACAAAAATCCTCACCACTGGACCAATAAACAACATTCTTATCAAAGGAGAAAACATTGAAGTTTTCAAGGACTTCATTCTTCTTGGATCAACTATCAACACTCATGGAAGCAGCAGTCAAGAAATCAAAAGACGTATTGCATTAGGCAAATCTGCTGCACAAGACCTTTTTAAAGCATTGAAGAGCAAAGATGTCAGCTTCAGGACTAAGGTGCGCCTGACCCAAGCCATGGTATTTTCAATAACCTCATATGCATGTGAAAGCTGGGCAGTGAATAAGGAAGACCGTAGAAGAATTGATGCTTTTGAGTTATGGTGTTGGAGGAGAATATTGAAAGTGTCATGGGCTTCCAAAAGAACCAATAGATCCATTCTGGAAGAAATGCAGCCAGAGTGAATCTTGGAGGCCAAGATGACCAAACTTTGTCTCTCATACTTCAGACATATTGTCAGGAGGGACAGTCGCTGGAGAAGGATATCGTGTTTGGTAAGGTGGAGGGTCAGAGAAAAGGAGGAAGACCCCCAATGAGATGGACTGGCCAAGTGGCAGCATCGATGGACTCAAATGTGACAACAGTAGTGAGGTTGGCCCAGGATTGGGCAGTGTTTCATTCTACTGTACATAAGGTCTCTATGAGTCAGTGCTGACTTGATGGCACCTAACCACAACAACAACAATGGACCACAGAGCCCACTACCCTGACACCAGAAGAACTAGATGGATGGTGGTAGGCAACCACAACAAAGCACTCTAGAATCACAATAGATGTTCCTGGAGAGAATGGGAGGAAAATGTAGAATGAAGTTCAAAGTCATTAAAAGACCAGTTTTACAGATCTGATAGAGTTTGGTGGTACACCTGAGACTATGGCCCTTAGACAACCTTCAAACCTGGAACTGATTAGACATACATATAAAGTGAGCAATAATACAGTGAAGAATGTCATCTTCAGTTCAATCAACCAAAGTTGTTTAAAAGACAGTAAGGGGCAAAGAAGAAGAATGAATGGAAATAGGGAACCAGGGAGGAAGTGAGAAAACTGCTTGCTGTTCCACTGAAGGGACTGCAGCAAATGTCCTGAAACAAACAATGTAAAATGGTTGACTTGAAAACAAATGTGTTCTGCAAAATGTCACTGAAACCACAATTAAAAACAAAACAAACAATTTACTTCTTCACAGTTCAGTCATTTTTCAAAAGACGCTGGTAGGTCATACTATGGGAAAAGAGTGAACTATCCGCAGATAGAGAAATTTCCTGTTATTGTTGTAGTTAAGTGCCATTGAATTGGTTTTGATCCATAATGAACCTGAATAGAGCTTCCAAGGAGTTTCTGATGAGCTAGAACTGCTGCCCTTGTGGTTCAATCTGACTTTGCAGTTCAGCGCATTAACCCCCAACACCACACCAGGACTCCAATACAGGACTATGCCATGGAAAGTACAGTGGGTAATCAGACAGGCCTCTGGAAGGGGTGACGCCCATGATCTTTGGTTCTCAACTTTGCAAATCAAGGAACAAAAAGAAGCCAATTAATGAAGCATTCTGCTAAGCAATTTGGCAATTTATTAACCTCTCACAACAAACCAGTAAGGGAAGGGTTACCCATCTCAGTTTTTGCAGATTAAGAACCTGAGTTTCCACATTGTCCAAGGTCATGTAGTTAGAAAGAGGAAGATTTGGAATGAAAATTTGGGATTATATGACACCAAAGCCACTGTTTTGATTGTGTTGTTTAAAGCTGTATGGGACTTGTAGATGGCCTCAAGAGGACTGACAGCTCTTTCCTTTCAAGAGGAAAAAGAAAGAAAAACAGAAGTTGGAAAAGCAAGCAAACACCACTCTAAGTAGCTGTGGATCCTCTTCAGTTTGGGCTTTGTACTTGAAAACTCATTCTGTTTATCTGTACAAAGCTGGTTCTTTCTAGTGCTCCTGCCCGGGGAGCCAGCACCAGGGTTTCATGTCACATTGTTCAGACCTTTCACAGCAATCACATCTCTGGAGTCACAAACTCCATGCACACACACCATCCACCCATCCATTCTAACCAGACTCTACAACCACACCACAGCTTTCTCTATGGGGTCCCAAACTCCATGTACACACACACCACCCACCCATCCATTCTAACTGGAGCCTACAACCATATCAAAAGAAGGTTTGCTTTTTACTTCTCAATTTTTTAATTCTGTGGGAGTTTATTTAACCTTTCCTTCATCTTGTACTTGCTAAATATCACAAATGCAATAAGCAACCTTCTTTGAGATACTCAGGATCAGAATTACTTCTATAATTTGCAACAATTTCAAGGAATTCTTCCTAATTTAAATGGTAAGAACAATTGGATTCCAGAGAATTGCTAGCTCTTATGTTTTGCCAATATTTGATGTTCATTCCTTTTTTCCCATCAAGTGCAGAGTCTTACCATTTAGAGAATAGAAATAGATATTTTGATGTTGTGATGACCAGCATAGATAGGGACCACCAGAAAACTTAGCTGAAGGATTTTCAATGAAGTCATAGTATATCTCAATCTCACACTGAAAAACAACAACAAAAAAAGATGTTAGTCATAATAATGCATGTGGGTGGGATTTAAACCAATGGTAAGAATAGAAAAATACAAAGATGTATCTTAAAATTAACCGGTCACCTACTACAGTTCTGCATTTTCCCACTGTTTTTAACCTCTGCCGTGTTGCTGGCTTCCCATTTCTTCAAATAGTACTTGCAATGAATGAGTGATCGTATAACAAACAAAGGGCACAGTGTGAACAGCCAACAAGAGAATCATTTAAACAAATGCATTTGTAAAACATGATTGTTTTAAACCTGTCCGTGTCAGGACTGCAATTTGAATTAAACATAAGGTAACTTCTTTCACTGAATCAATATGAGCAAATAACATCGCTCCCAACCATGTTTTATTTCACAGTCAAAAATGGTTCTTAGCAGCTTTCCGAAGGCTAGGCTTCAGCCACCTGCTGACAAAGTTGTTTGCTTTTTTTTGCAAAATTTGTTCTTTTGCAACATTAAAACAGACAGACTTGCAGCCAGCTCACATGGCTCAGGAGTCTAGAGATGTTTGAAAGGTACTTTCCTTAATGAAAACAATAACTTCCTGTTGTTCTTACTGGCAAATAGGAAAAATAAGAAGCACAAAGGGGTTTGCCTGAAGCTAGCTTTCTAAAGTCCTGGCCAGTATCAGACGATTTGTAATCAGAGGCAATTTCTACCACATACATATAGGAAGTCTTACTCGTGGTCCATGTGCACTTTTGACTTCTAAAATTACGACTGTTATTGGCCATGGGAATCATGATTTCATAGTAGTCATGTTTAGTGATGAACTAAGGAGCTTAAGAACGTCTGCTTTCTTCCATATCTGAAAATAAGGTATGATCCTACTGTTGTTGTATGGTATTGAGTTGGTTTCAACTCATAGTGACCCTGTATAAGGTTTCTGAGAAGGGTTGGTGGGTATCCATCTTGTAGTACCACATCAGGACTCAAGATCCCATTAGCATATTTTATATTCAGACAGAATAAGAAAAGTGGTGGTACTGGGAGGAAAATGTCCACAGCTGCCTTGAACTTATAATGTGGTGGAGTTCTTGAAGCAAAGTGTGGAGAAGAGAAGACAAACTCATCAGTAAGATACATTATCATCTTTATAATGTGGCGTACTTCTTGAAGCAAAATATGGAGCAGAGAAGACAAACTCATCAGTAAGATACATTATCATCTTTCCTATGCTTGTTCAAATGCTTGCAACTAAGTCTGACTGATTTTCATATCATTCTAATTCTCTACACTTACGCAGCATAATATGGAATCCTGGTGTGGCACTGTAGGTTAATGCGTCAGACTGCAAAGCCATTTGAACTGCAGGGTCAGTGGTTCAAGCTCACCAGCTGCTCCTAGGAAACCTTATACAAGGTCGCTATGGGTCAGAACAGACTTGATGGCACTTAACAACAACAACAGCAACATGCAGCATAATGCATTATTTAATATCTCTTCTAGCTATAGTTTGTAACTTCCATCAAACAACATGTTTGCCCTCCTGAGTCTAGTAAGAGAAGGCTGGAGAAGATGATGACAAGATTATATGATTTAGTTGTCATTGTTAACAGACTTCTTTGTGATCGGTAAGACTTGAAACTCTAACATGGGTTTAAAATGAGCCATCTCAGAAGCAGGAGAAGAGATCTCACTACTATCAAAAAAGAATAGCAAGGAGTGGAGCACGTGCTTTGGACCCCTAGTCCCTCCACATTGACACTCCCTGACCCAGGGACAGAGAGTGATGAAACCAGAGGAGTGGCAGCAGAGCAGCAGAACCAAGAGCTGGGCGTGAGACAGAACAGTGCAGGCTTCCCAGCTCATGAAGCAAATTAAGCTGAGTGACTTTGGGCAGGGACTTCAGGCACTTAATTTGGGGAGCAAGCTTTGCTAATCCCTAGAGCTAGAGCCAGATACCTTCAGACTGAAGCTTATGATAGAATGGTGTGTCCTGTGGGCATTTATTGTTGTTGTTGTTGTTAAGTGTCATCAAGGGGGTTTTGATTCATATTGATTCATCAATTCAGGTGGCCCAACAAGTGGCTGGCGAGTTTGAATCACTGACCTTCTGGTTCAAAACCATCTTGTGGTCCAGTATTTTATCCTACAGTGCCATACCAAGACTCCATAGAGTAGGATAAAGTGGACATTGTAATAATAGCTGGGCAGAGAGACCTGCCTGTGGGCATGTGAAGAGTTGCTGTCTTGACTGGAATAACTGTGCCCTGAGATTTCTGATCCTGAATTGTAACCTGTTAACCTTCCTATGAAACCCCATCAATGTGGGTATGGTATCTGAGTTCTGTGTGGTCATCTCATTGAATTACAGAACCTGGTTGAATAGAGTGCTGTGGGAAGGGTGGTTTATTATCATTTTATTTACATTATACTTTTCAGCATTCCAGAACGAAAACTGGACACAGTGGAGTTATTGAGCCACAAGAGTCACTGGGTAAAAACCAACTAACCCAACAAACCAATCATCTCCAACAGATACCAAGAGATTTATGCATACCAGGGGGTTTCAAAAGTCCACGGAAAACTGGAGTTAAAACATAATGGAAATTTTCTACAAACTTTTTGAAACTCCCTTGTATTACTGAAAACTGACCACATCTATTGTTATATGCTGTTCTTTTAATGCTTTGTTTAAGTGATCTTGAAAGTAAGGTGCTTGTGCAGAACAGAGTTGGGGTACTTGAAATTAAGGTCCTCCAAAAGTGAGAAAGATAATGAAACTTTTTCTAATATTAAAGAAAATATTTGGTTCACAAATATTTCATGGAGAAAAATGAGCTTAAGTCTTAATATGTTGAATTTTTTTCAATTTCTGAAAGTGGATAATAATATCTTGGAATTATATATATAGTAGCAGTTGTGATTTTTTTTCCCCAAGAAATAAACTAGCCTCCTCTTGTGAAATAATTGCCACTGGTGTGGTGCTGTAGGATCAGCTCTGGACTAAGTACTACAAGGTCAACAGTTCAAACCTACCAGCTGCTCCTTGGAAACCCTATACAGGTACGTTATGAGTCAGAACCAACTCAGTGGCACTTACAACAAAACCAAATTTACCACAAAGCTAAATTTAAATTTTACGCATGTGAAATAAAAGCATATATATTGAAATAAAATCAGGAAAATTGTGACATGATGAGGTAGGTAGAATCCTAAGATGTGTTCCTCCCCATCCCTCTGTACCCCTATGGTTTCTGACACCTGATGATGTAAGGAAACAATTTTACTTTTTAAATCTGACCATATCCCTATTTTGTATAATATCCTGCAACACATGCCAATCTCTAGGAAGGTGAAAGCCAATATTCTCACTGTGGCTTAAAGACTCTGCATATTCAATCAGAAGGAAAAACCCAAAACAAAAATGTCAGTATGATTGGCTACTACAAGAATAATCAAATTGTTCACTGGGAAGCCATAAAAACAAGTAATCAAGTCCCTTTAGGACAAACCCAGCTCTAAGACTGAAACTCAAAGGGAATACATGAGTAGGCTTGTAAGCTTGCTGATGACTACATTGGTCTGTTGGTGAGTGGAAGATGGGGAAAGGCAGTAATGAAGAAATGGGCTGATTTCAACCACATTCCATAGATTCCAGTTGACCTGGAGATGAGAGAGAGAAGAGGAATTGATGGTTGGTCCAAAGAGTGGTGAGACCTGGGGACACCTAAGCCCATAGACAGGGACATAGCCACCAAGGACTAGAACTGAGAGTGAAGTGTCCAGCTAATATGAAGTGAGATGAGATGCACAAAAACACCCAAACTTGCAGATAGTACCCATTTGACCTAGCCTCAATGACTTGATAATCAAAATTCGACTAAAGGATGATTTAAAAAAAAAAAAAAAAGATAAAGGAAATGAGGGTAAATTGCTACAATTTGATAAACTTGACCTATACTCATGGACATAGTAGCTCCAAAAACCAACAGAGAGGGAAGGAGACTTCACATCAAATATCAATTCTATCCCCTCTGTACACAGGGTAGATAGAGACCGGCAACTTAGACAATGGTAATCTAAAATGAGGTGGGGGGTGGTGAAGTTATGAAGTGACTGGCTTATAAGGTTTCAAGAGGGAATTTAGTTTAAGAGTATGGTGGGGAGGAAGTTAGAGTACCCACTGAATAGTTTTCATCTTGTCTAGATGGGTCTGGTAAAATGAGATGGGGATAAGGTTCTTATGATTCAATAGTTAGTAATTGTTATCATGACTAATAGCAGCTGTCACAATTGTAAAGGTAGAAGTTTTGTAACAAAAATGGAGGAGTAGTTAATCTTACAGTCCAGAAACAGAGGACCCTAGGACCATTAACAGAGAAGGGCACAAGCGGAATGCGAGACCTTATCCAGAGAAGCAGTGACATCAGAGATGGAGGCAGAGACAGGGACATGGAGAGAATGAGCAGCTGAGGACTCTAGATTCATGGAAAGAGAGAGAGAGACAGCTGGTGGCCAGGAGGCAGACTTGTGGTGTAAATTATTATATATGCTTAAGTGTTTGTTTTTTTTTTTAAAGAGCTAAAATAAATATAGAGAAATACTATTAACTGATAGTACATGGAGTGGATCATAATCATTGTAATGAAACAAATATATGATTTTTTAAGTGTAAAATTGATGATCTGCCCTGTGAACGTTCACTCAATTCAAAATAAAAACTTGGAAAAAAAGACTCTACATATTCAGCTCTCTATCCTCTTTATTTTCATCTACTACTTTCACTTTGGTCTGGCACTGTGGAATAAAACACTGGGCCACAAGGTGAGTTTGAACCACAAGGTCAGAGGTTCAAACTCACCAGCTGCTCTTTGGAAACCCTATAGAGGGCCACTGTGAGTCTGAACTAACTCAACGGCACTTAACCACAACAACTCCGACTTTTGGTTATCTTGCTCCCATATCCCTGGACTCCTCACTCTCACTGGAATATGTTAGACATGGTGACATCTTGGAGCCTTTTCCCTGGCAGTACTCTCTGTGTGTGGCATGGAGTCCTAATGTGGCACTGTGGGTTAATGCGCCAGACTACAAAGCCATTTGAACTGCAAGGTCGGCTGTTCAAGCTCACCAGCTGCTCCTTGGAAACCCTATACAGAGTCACTATGGGTCGGAACCGACTCGATGGCACTTAACAACAACAACAACAACAATCTCTGTATAGAATGGTCTTCTCCCAGATATATCTATGAATCTCTGTCTCAACTCATCCAGATTTCTGGTGAAATTTTACCTCTCAGTGAGATCAATTGCCTCTCAAAACACTCTCTAGCTCTTTTAACTACTTTAATTCCCAAGACACTCACTACCACCTGACACATTACATCTGGATTTTCTTATCTTTTTCCAGTCACAAATTATGGACTCCTTGAGTACAGGGATGTTTCTGTTCACTGAAGTCTCCGGTGTTATAGAATTTATTCAGTCAATATGCGTTGAATGAAATAGTGTCTTGGCATTAATATAATGCAAAAGCTAGAAAATACAGTCCATATCTTAAAACAGCAAATAAATAAATAAGCAAACAAATTTTTAAAATATATATGCCATGGAAGAAATTCTTGAAAATATCCTTCTACAACATATTGCTAAGGACAAGTATACATTTATGAGGATTGCTGTTACAAAACACATATATGGATGGTCAATGTTAGTGAGGCAAATAAGAAAGAAATAGAGACAGTAATAAAACATAATAGAAGGGAGTATTCCTAATGTGAAGACCTAACTGCAAACTGAAAGTGTTTTTCATGTTCCAGAAAAAAAAAAAAAACAATTTTAAAAAACAGGAACATAATGGCCAAATGGAACATAATCCAATTGTTAAAAAAAAACACAACAAACAATTTAGTAACAAAAGATGAAATTTGTCCTTATCTCAAAATTTCTCCACAATATAAAATCCCAGTAAATACACAAAACCTTAGAATTTCTATGAGAAGAAATTACTGCCACAAAACAGATGTTGAACTAGTTGTGGTTTCTGCACATGACACCTAAAGGAAAATTATGGGCTAGGAAAGTCTCATTAATATTTACCAACTATTGATTATTCAATTGAAAATATATAACCATTAATTAGAGATTTATTAAACAGAGTTCAAAATAATGGGATGTGCCAATAGAAAGGGTTGAGAGAAATCGGTGAAAGCATGTTAAAAATTCATTTAAAAAGGGAAGGAATCCATGAATACTTTGAATACAAGATTTGAATATTTTCATCTTATAAACTGCAGTAATGCTTAATAGACAAAATAATAACTGACAGAATTTAAAATGCAACAAAGAACATATGAGGTACATAGTATATTACTAGCAGAGTGGTATACTTCAACCATAGCACAAGCTACCAAACTCCCAAAGTTTACTTAACTCAAGAAAAAGTGGTAGTGGTGGTTATGTGCCGTGGAGTCGGTTCCGACCCATAGCGACCCTGTTCAGGGTTTCAGAGGCTATAAATCTTTACGGGAGCAGAAAGCCTCATCTTTCTTCCACGGAACAGCTGGTAGTTTCGAACTGCTGACCTTGCGGTTTGCAGCCCAATTCGTACCCACTATATTACCAGAGCTCCTTCAAGAAAAAGTAGACAACTTGAATGTGTCGTCGTTGTTGTTAAGTGCTGTCAAATTGGTTCTGGTGCATAGCTACCCTGTATAGGGTTTCCGAGCAGTGACTGGTGAGTTTGTATCACTGACTCTGAAGTTCAAACCAACCTCACAGTCCAGTGCTTATCCTGCAGCACCATACTAGTATGAAGTTTTGATGTAACTATCAAAAATTTTAACTTATACTTATAAAACTTCCAAAAAAGACAAATCCATTCCCAAACTATTTTAGTACTATATTTTAGTAAATAGTTAAGAAAAAATAATCCAATTAGATAGAACATGTTCCAGAATATAAAAGAGGAAGGAAAGCTTCCCAATTCATTTTATGAGACCAACACTGCCCTGATACAACAAAGTATCAAGAAAAGAGAGCTACAGACCAATGCCCTTGATGGACACAAGCACAAAATCTCCATAAATATAGGCAAATCAAGTCCAGAAATATAAGATGTTGAGATAAAAAGGAAAATTATAAGTAATGCTAAATGAACAGTGCAATTAAAATTAAAAGACTGAAACATTGGTATTGGTAAATTTATCCAAAAGCTTATTCTTTGGATGATAAGTAATAAAAGTTAAGAACTCAGACAAAAGTAGAAACAAAATTAATAGTTTCAAAATTGATACTGTCACCAAGAAAATAAATATAAACTGAAAGGAGTAGTTGAAAAGTTGACAGTTCAAACCCACTCAGCTGTTCAACAGAATAAAAACCTGGTGATCTGCCTCTCCAAAGATTACAGTCTAGAACACCCTATGTTATTGTTGTGGTTTGGTGCTCTGAGACATTGCAAACTCATAGCAACCCTATGTACAACAGAAGGAAACAGTGAGTAGTTCTGAACAACAATATATACACACACAGAGTCCTAATGTGGCACTGTAGGATAAGCAATGGACCACAAGTCAGTTTGAAGTACAAGGTCAGCGATTCAAATCCACTAGCTGCTCCTTGGAAACCCTGTACAAGTTGGAACTGACTTGACGGCACTAAGCAACAACTATGCATATATGTATAATACACACACACACACACACACACACACACACACACTTATATATGGAGTCCTCGTGTGGCACTGTGGGTTAATGTGCTGGACTGAAAAGTCAGTTTGAACCACAAGGTCATCAGTTTATACTCACCAGTCACTCCTTGTAAACATTATATAGGGTCTCTGTGGGTTGGAAACAACTCCACGGCACTTAACAACAACATGTTAGGATATAGTATATGCATATTTTATTACAAATTGTTATAGACAATGATGTTTTACTGTAAGCTAAGCGAGTAAAGAACTCTTACCCAAAACTCAGCCTTGTGGTGGGTCACAGAAATCACCTGAGCCTTACTCACTACCTTCGCAGCTTAGAAGTCTGCTAAATCTAAGTGATTTCCCCAAAATCATGCAGCAAGTAAAGTCTGCACCCCCACTTTCCTAGTTCTGGGCTTTTTCCATTAAAAATCACTTTGCCTGCCCAAAATTTCTTAATCAGATTTTGCTTAAAGAAAACTAATGCTTAAGTGATCTAATATGAAATGAGCATAGTGACTGAATTCATTTTTCATGGTAGTATAGATGCCAGTCCTGGTGGGGAGCTGTGGGTTAATGCACTGGACTGCAAGGTTGGTTTGAACCCCAAGGTCAGCAGCACAAACTCACCAGCCTCTCCTTAGAAATCATTTACTGGGTCGCTATGAGTCCAAACTGACTTCATAGCACTTCACAACAACAGGGATGAACATCTGCCTAGTTACAATCTAGGAGACAAGGGTTCTCATCTTAATTTCCATGAAACCTAAATTTTGGTGTGCCCCTGATGGTTTATTTTAGGCCATTTTGTCCTCATTTCCCTGATGGGAAGTTAGAACAAAATATCGGAACATACTATAAAATTCTACTATTTGGCATATATCTTTATGCTGAAAGAAAACCATTTGGCAAATTACATTAATTTTGTTTATACTACTATGTTTTAAAAGTTTTCAATGATTCTTTAACTTTAGTGTAGTGGTTACGAGTCAGGATTCTAACCAAGTCAGCAGTTCAAAACTGCCAGCCACTCCATGAAAGATGAGGCTTTCTGCTCCCGGAAGGAGGTATAGCCTGGGAAAACCTATATAGGGTCACTTTGAGTTGGAGCCGACTCCATGGCACATTAACCACCACCACCCTTATACGTAAGGGGAGGCTTTCAGGAGCATTGTGGGATAATGCACTGAATGGTCAGTTTGAACCATAGATCAGTGGTACAAATTAACCAGTCACTGCTCAGTTACCCTTTCAATAACAAAATTCGCCCAGACAATCTTTCAATAATGAAAGTTGAGGCTTGATTTTTTTCTTCAGTTCCCCAAGCTTGAGAAATGCTGAGCGTGTTCTTCCTTTTTGGTTTTCTGATTTCAAATCTTTGCACATTTTGTTGTAATATTTGGCTTTATCTTCTCAAGCTGATCTTTGAAATTTCCTGTTCAGCTCTTGGACCTCCTCATTTCTTCCATTTGCTATAGCATCTCTATGCTAGAGAACAAGTTTCAGTGTCTCTTCTGACATCCATTTTGATCTTTTCTTTCTTTTTTGTCTCCTCAATGATTTTTTGCTTTCTTCATGTATGATGTTCTTGATGTCATCCCACAACTTTTCTGGACTTCGGTCTCTAGTGTTTAATTTATCAAATGTGTTCTTCAGATGATCTCTAAATTCAGGTGGGATCTATTCAAGGTCATATGTTGGCTCTCATGGACTTGTTTTCATTTTCTTCAGCTTCAGTTTGAATTTGCATATGAGTAATTGATGATCTGTTCCACAGTCTGTCCCTGGCCTTGTTTTGATTGATAATATGGAGCTTTTCCATCGTCTCTTTCCACAAATGTAGTCAATTTGATTTCTATATATTCCATCTGGCAAACTCCATGTGTATCGTCATCTCTTATACTGTCTAAAGAAGGTATTTGAAATGAACATATCGTTGGTTTTGCAGAATTCTATCATGTTTTCTCTGGGCAAATTATTGAATGATGCAGACAGCATCAAGAGAAGATAGAAGGAATACACAGAGTCACTATACCAAAAGGAAATGGTTAATGTTCAACCATTTCAAGAGGTAGCATATGATCAAGAGCCAATGATACTGAAAGAGGAAGTCCAAGGTGCATTGAA
>NW_006408539.1:13798400-13808604 GCF_000296735.1 Chrysochloris asiatica
GTTTCATTCTGCTGTGCATAAGGTTGCTATGGGTCGGTACTGACTCGGTTGCACCTAACAACAATAACAACTCCTGGTGTGGCACTGTGGGCTAATGTGCCTGACTGCAAATCCATTTGAACTGCAAGGTTGGTGGTTCAAACTCATCAGCTGCTCCTTGGAAACCCTATACAGAGTCAAAATTGACTCAACAGAGCTCAACAACAACTCAGTAAACCTAAGGACTTCTGTAGGGTAGTGGTTACGAATCTGGCTGCAAACTGCAAGGTCAGTAGTTGAAACTAGCAGCTGTTCCACAGGAGAAAGATGAGGTCACTTTGAGTCAGAACCAACTCACTGCATGGCACACACCACCACCACCAGTACTCAGTAACCCTATGCAGATTTGCTATGAGTTGGAACCAACTCAACAGCACTTAACAACAACAACAACAAACATATTTCAGGGAGTCCTGGTGGAGTAGTGGTTTACACAGTGGGCTGTTAACCACAGAATAGATAGTTCGAACCTACCAGTCACTCCTCGGGAGAAAGATAAGGTTAATCCCTTAGGGATTTGTAACCTCAGAAAGCCGATACCAGATCAGCATGAGTTAGAAGCAACTTGACGGCATACAACAATAACTTACACTTAAATGATGGTCCAGTCAAGAAATACATAAAGTAAGCATTCAGTAATTATACGCTGATGAAAGGGAAGAAGAAGAAACAGATAAATAGAAGAAAGTAAAGAAATAAGCAGGCATCCACTCCCAAAGTAAGAACTTCTCCAATCCATGTAAACAGCACAAAGAAGAGCAAATTATAATCTGCCCCCAGAAACTCACAACCTTTGCAATTCGTTTTCATTGGCACAAAAAAGCCCTCATGCTTCTCATTCTAGTATTTCTTTTCTCTCTTTAAAATATGGGAGTGATGTTTTCCTTCTCAGACTGGTTCCCTGGGCTTTTAAGCCCTGCAGTTATTCAGTATAATTGACTGCATGACAACTTGAGATAGAAGTAACGTTAGGTCAGCACTGAGTCACATATCAAACTAAGAAGGCATTATGGGACAAATCACATTTTAATCAGTTGGAGCTTAGATAAATGCAAGAGTATTGACGGCATTTATGGCGTGTACAGTAGCCTGTGGGGTGACAGAAAAATCACACTTTGAAATATTGTCGGTGGTTGTTAATTAACAGTACATCATAATGGAACTCCTGTGGTATTACATGATGTCCATGTGATTTCTCTAATAATTTATAATGCTTGATGTGATCCCACAGCATGTGACAACAAGTGTGATGATGTGTATCTCTGCTTGATCTGCAGCAAAGAATTTACTTTACAGGCAATCGGCACTGTTACTAATGCAGGCCCCTTACTGGTATACTCCTTCCAGAGAGGCGTTTTGACTTTTCCACAATTGGGATATGGCATGAAGTGTTCAACTGAAATCTAATTGCACAGTGACTAAACAGGATCTCGCAGGAAATACATAAATACATTTTTTCCGGGAAATAAAGAAGTGTAAAGTAGTTTCTTAATTACTACTTCATAGCTGCCTGGGCTCAGATGCCACAGTTTTGAGTCCCCAACGCTCTAATCTTAGACTAATTGCATCCTTGACATCTAATTGTTCTGTTACAACCCTGACAGCCACACTATTCTTTCAAATGTTTCCTGGGGAGGTGGGAGAGGGAAGAGGAAAGAAGAGACTTATAATAGCCAACTAAAAACAAAAAAAGAAGGATACTTTGGCCTACTCCCCAAATTTCTCCCAACCTTTAAATACCAGTAGGAACAGAAGCATGTCACACAGTAATGATACGTTCCCTATACATCTTTAAAACACTCCCACCAGTGTTTGTGTTAGGTGACTGACAAATGAGTCAAAAAATGCTGACTGGATTTGACTTTTTATTATTATTATTATTAGTTTTAATTCGTACCCACACATTAGTCATTGGTAATCTGCATGTAAATATCAATTGCATAAACATGAGAAACAAATTAACTGTCCTCCAGCAAACAACCCTACTTTTTCCAGGACCATCTTTCTATGCCCCAGCCCACTTACCTGAAATTGGAGCTAGAGAGTAGGGGGCAGAGGGTTTCATTTGGGGCAAAGCTTTTTGTTTGCCTCCTTTCTGTGCAAGCTCAACAGACCCTCAGTCCGGAAAATCTCTTACAAATTTCTTCCTTGGGAAAATATCACAGAAGCAGCTGCTTCTCAGCTATTTTGAGTGGATTTTCTGAGAACAGCTTGTAGCTGCAATATTGTATATGGTGGATGGTTGGCAGGAAGCTCGTGGTGGGAGAGGAGTAAGTAAAACCTAACAACCAGTAGTACCAGCTACAGTAACTGACAAATGGCGGTCGGGTGGGAAGAAGGGCCACGCCCAGAAAGAGCAAGAGATGGATGGGAAGACACAATTATCCCAGTGGCAAAGGAATTAACCTCTTTTACCAATCTAAGTCATGAGTCACGCATCTAAATTGTTAATGCAATTTTAAATGAATAAAGACAGATCCATGGCAAGGAAACAGAAAAAATCACAAAGGATAAAGGGAGAGACATACATTTAAAAGTCAGTGAAATTTCAAACTGCATTAAGATAACAAGAAGAGCCTCACCATAGTATCTGATGGCAGCTCAGCAGAGAAGGAACCTGTGTTTTTATTCCATAATGGCTTGAGTATCACAGCTTGGGCTAATGGCTAAAATATGTTGTGACCCTGCTCTGAGTCATAGCATGTAATCTTTGCATGTAACAAGGAAGCATGTTACTATGATGGTCATTCCCTATAGATCCTGATACCCCAACAACCTGTGATAGCTGCCCACATGTCACCAGAACAGCATCAGTATGTGAAGCCAGGCTGAATTTCTTAGAACTTATGGTCTCAGCAATCAGAGTGTATAACAACAGGTACTTAACATATCCCAGTGGATCCTGGATGGGTCTTGCACTGGAGCAATCAAGATTTCCCCACTTTATGCTTCCTACATTGCCAGTCCCCTGAACCTCGGGCTGCTAGAAAATGTCTTCATGAGACCCCATTGTTCTCAAAATCTCATGTCTTTTGTATAAACAACCACTCTTCAGATCTCTGATACTTGCTGTCTCCACATCACAAGTCCAGCTCTAGCCTTGGTCCTGCCATAAGTAAGACTTTGTACTCTTAGTGGTTTCACCTCTTTTTGTTTAAAACATTTAGAAACGAATGATTGTTCTGATTGATTCATGCAAGATCTCTAAATTTGATCTTTGTTTTGTTATTTTTTAAAGTTAATTCCTCACACCTAAAGTCCTGGTGGAGTGCGCAACACCACAATGTCAGTTTGAACCACAAGGTCAGCGGTTCAAACACACCAGCCGCTCCTTGGAAATCTTATTCAGGATTACTATGAGTCAGCCAAAGAGTGGCTGGTGGGTTTAAACTGCCAACCTTGTGATTCAAACCTACCTTGCTATCCAGGGCTTATCTTACAGTGTCACACCAGGACTCCCTTCATGATCCTTGTTGTTGTTGTTGTTAGGTGCCATCAAGTCAGTACCGACTCATAGTGACCTTATGCACAGCAGAACAAAACACTGCCCTATCCTGGGTCAACCTCACTACTGTTGCCACACTTGAGTCCATTAATGCTGCCACTTGGCCAATCATCTCATTGGGGGTCTTCCTGTTTTTCTCTGACTGTCCATTTTACCAAATATGATATCCTTCTCCAGTGACTGGTCCCTCCTGACAATATGTCTGAAGTGTGAGAGACAAAGTTTGGCCATCTTGGCCTCCAAGGAGCACTCTAGCTGCACTTTTTCGAAAATGGATCTATTGGTTCTTTTTGTAGCACATGACACTTTCAATATATCTCCTCCAATGCACTTTAGTCCTCAAGCTGCCATCTTTGCTCTTCAACACTTTAAAAAGGTCTTGTGCAGCAGATTTGCCTAATGCAATACATCGTTTGATTTCTTGACTGCTGCTTCTGAGAGTGTTAATAGTTGATTCAAGAAGAATGAAGTCCTTGACAACTTCAATCTCTTCTGCATTGATAAGAATGTTGTTTATTGGTCCAGTTGTGAGGATTTTTGTTTTCTTTACATTGAGATGTAATCCATACTGAAGGCTGTGCCCTTTGATCTTCATCAGTAAATGTTTTAAGTCCTCTTCACTGTAAGCAAGCAAGATTGTATTATCTGCACATCTCAGGTTGTTAATGAGTCTTCTTCCTATCCTGATGTTACGTTTTTCTTCATATAACCCAGCTTCTTGGGTTATTTGCTCTGCATACAGGTTGAATAAGTATGGTGAAAGATTATGTTGATCCTGTGTGGAGTTTCCAAGGAGCCACTGGTGAGCTTGAACCATAGACCTTGAGATTCAAGTCAGCCTTGGGTGTGTGTGTGTGTGTGTATATATATATATATATATATATATATATATATATATATATACACATTATTCAACCCACCACACTGAAAATAAAGTATTTCCAATATTCTTCGATATATATATTTGGAGCTCTGGTAGTGTAGTGGTTACAAATTGGGCTGCGAACCGCAAGATCAGCAGTTCGAAAATACCAGCTGCTCCCATAAAGTGTGGTATTGTGGCTTAATGTACCAGACTGCAAAGCAGCCTCAACTGCAAAGTTGGCAGTTCAAGCTCACCAGCAGCTCCTCAGAAACCCTATATAGGGCCACTATGAGTTGGAACTGACTCGATGACACTTAACAACAACAACATATAGGCATATTTGTGGCTGTTATTTTACCTGTTGCATATTTTCTAGTATTATGTTTTCAAATGATTTTGTGTTCATAATAAATTAACATATTACTCTTCATGACACTCAAGATGGACTGTGATTTTAAAGAATAATGTTTTCTAATTATTATTGACATTTGCAGCAAAGATTAAAATTTAATAAAATTATTGGTCCACCCTTAAAAAAAAAATGCTGAAAGAAACATTTCGTTGCGGAGAATGAGTATTGCAGAGAATGAGTATTCTGGAACAATTAATTGTGCTCATGAGGAACCTGTATATACAACAAGGATCAGTTGTTAGAACAGAGCAAGGGAACATGAATGGTTCAAAATTAGGAAAGGTGTGCACCAGGGTTGTAGTCTTTCATCGTACTTATTTAATCTGTATGCTGAGCAAATAATCTGAGAAGGTGGACAGATGAAGAACAACATGGCATTAAGATTGGAGGAAGATTTATTAACAACATGCAATATGCAAGTGATACAACCTTTCATACTTTCTGATGAAGAACAAAGACCACAGCCTTCAGTGTGGGTTGCATTTCAATGTAAATAAAACAAAAATCATCACCACTGGACTAATAAACAATATCCATATAAATGGAGAAAAGATTGAAGTTATCAAAGACTTCATATTCTCAGATCAACCATCAACACTCATGGAAGCAGTAGTCAAGAAATCAAATGGCATATTTCATTAGGCAAATCTGCCGCACAAGACCTCTTTAAAGTGTTGAAGAGCAAAGATTTTAGTTTGAGAACTAAGGTGGGCCTGACCCAAGCCATGGTGATTTCAATAACCTCAAATGCATGCAAAAGTTGAACAGTGAGTAAGGAAGACCATAGAAAAATTGATGCATTTGAATTATGGTGTTGGAGAATATTGGAGTACCATGCATGGACTGGCAAAGGAACAAATAGATCTGTGTTGGAAGAATTACAGCCAGAATGTTCCCTAGAAGCCAGGATGGCCAGAGTTCGACTCTCATACTTCAGACATATTGTCAGGATAGATCAGTCCCTGGAGAAGGATATCATGTTTGGCAAAATGAGGATTGGAAAAAAAAAGAGGAAGACACTGAAAGAGATGGATTGGTACAGTGACAGCAGTAATGGGCTCAAATGTAGTAATGATTGTGAGGTTGGCGCAGGACCAGGCAGTGTTTCCTTCTGTTGTGCAGAGGGTTGCTATGAGTAGGCACCTAACAACAGCAATAGCATATCCAGCTGCATCTCCAGCAATCACATTCATGGAGATTCTATATAGTAAGTACAAATGCCTGAACATTTTAATACTTTTTCCAGCATAATGAAACCCATGCATTTACATCTTAGAAATATATATCATGTTATTAAAAATTCTTTTGATTTTCTCTTTATATTATATAATTTGTGAGATCAATTGAATAGTTAGGTTATATCATCTATACATTTACTGTCAAGATTGAAAAGGCATGATAAAATGATGTATCCTTGCATAATAGGAAGGGAATACATCTGACAAGGTGAAGAAACACAGCACCAAAACTCAATCTCTGAACAAATTGATCAATCTGGTGTACGGTGGCAGTATAACTGTTTCAGATCTTCTCCTCTCTCCATAATTTATATACTTAGATATTGTGCATGTTACATCATTATAATCTGCTGATTTCCAGCCTACTTCTCCTACCCAGTCTTCCAGGTGCCAGTAAATTAACGACAGTCAATCCAGGCAGGAGGCTCTCCAGATTGCTCTGAACAGTAAAGTGAACATTCATTGATTTCTAGACTCTTCTGCAAGGGCTAATGAGAGGACCAAAAAAGACAGCTTGAATCTATTGTTTCATCAAACCATGAAAATAAACTAGACCAGACTAAGCCCACGGTTCCTGTTAACCATTTGTATCTAACACTTATTCTTTATTCCATGAATTGATTCTTGATCCAAATTGCTAAGATCTCCCAACTGTCTCCCTAGACTTTTCTTAAAAGGGTTCTCACTAGACCAGTTATAGACTTACCCCAGACCACTCTTTACCTCATTTACATCAGGATTTTCCTACTCATCTGCCATAGGACAGAGGGTCTATTTCTTGGTTCTCTGTTGGTTGAGCAGAGTGCAACTTTCAATAAGATCTTTAACTCTAGTTTGTGCGATACCTACTGCATTCTTTGCTATTCTGAATTTTGAGGTCAGGTTCTTGCTCTTGTATTTCACTTCCCCGTTAGTAGATCTGACTGACCTAACAAATTACTTGGGAATTTAGTAATTTAACCGTTTCTTTATCTACTAATTAAGTTTGACTCATTCCTCTTCCACCTAAAGAGTCCTCTTAACATTCAGTATAGTAGTCTTTCTCTTAGATGACAATAATACTTAAATTGTATTGGTTCCCTAGGACTGTCATAATGAAGGACCGCACACTGGCTAACATAAAAACAACAGAAATGTAGTATCTCCCATTTTGGGAGGCCAGAAGTCTGAAATCCAGTTGTTTGTAGGGCCTCACTCCTACCAGATGCTGCATACAGGGATCATTCCTTGTCTCTTCCAGCTTCCAATGGTTTCAGACATTCATAATTGTATGGTCTGCTTCTTTCTTCACATGGCCTTTATTCTCTCTGTTTTCTCTTCTCTTTTAATTGGATATCACTCATTTGATGAACGGCCTGCCCTCATCTTGTGTTATTTCATCTTATTTCATAATTAATTACATCTACACAGGTTTTCTATGAGTAGGAGTCAACTCGATGGCACTTAACAACAGCAACAAGAACAACAAAGACCTTATATCCCAATGCGGTCATATTCAGAAGTTTCAGATGAACACACATTTTGGGTGGGACATTATTCAACCCACTACACTGAAAATAAAGTATTTCCAATATTCTTCAATAAAATGGACACATCAAAATGCACCTTATACCAGATAAGTTCCTATAGTAGAGACACATGTGTCAGACATCCTGATAACTGAAGCCATTCAACTGTCTTCTCTGTCTCTAAATCAACTGACTCTAAGAAATGTTGCTATCTGACTTTCTATATAAAATTCCTTACATATGTGAGATTGAATTGATCCACTGAAACAAGTTTTTTGTATTCTTTGCACTTACATACAGTATTACAAATTAATCAATTGACATGCTTATTTCTATGGAAATGTTTTGTGAGTTTAATTGCCTATCCAGTTCCTTTGTTGTTCTTGTTGTTGTTAAGGGCTGTTGAGTTGGCTCCAACTCATATAGACCCTCCACAGGGTTTCCAAGAAGCAGCTGGTGAGCTTGAACTATTGATCTTGTGGTTCAAACTGATCTTGCAATCCAATGCATTAAGCCACAATGCCACATCATGACTTCTTCCATTCCCTATGTCCAAAGAATTTGTGGTACACTCACCAAATAAGATAGATGGATGTACAGAACTGAGAACTAGGCTATAGATTTAGGTATTCACCTTTAAAACTATGAAAATAACTAAATCCCAAAGAAGAAAAATCAAATATGTAGAGACAATATGATTTAATAAGGGAAATATGAAATATAAATCCACCACTCATCTGACAGTTTGTCATACTGTGGTGGCGTGTATGTTTCTATGATGCTGGAAGCTCTGCCACCCATAGTTTAAATACCAACAGAGTCACCCATGGTAGACAGATTTTGACAGGGTTTCCAGAATGTGATAGATTAGAAGAAGATGCAGGTACTTATGAATGGTTAGCTACTTAAAACCTTACAAATCTCAGGGGAACAATGTCAGATAGATTGTCAGGAAATGAAAACATTATGAATAGCATCATAATACTGTCATTGTGTGCTTAAACCCAAACAATTGGCCATTTTGTACTAGATGATCATGTGGTCTACTGTGCTAGAAATGAAAATGTGAGGGAATGGCATCACATTCATTGTCAAAAGTAAGATTTCAAGATCTTTCCTGAAGTACAATGCTGTCAGTAAAAGGATAATACCATCAACCTACAAGGAAGACCAGTTAATAACGACTATTGCTCAATTTTATACACCAACCACTAACATCAAAGATGAAGAAACTGAAGATTTCTGCCAACTTCTAGAATCTGAAATTGCTTAAACATTCAGTCAAGGTGCATTGGTGATTAGAATAAGAAGTTGGAAACAAAGAAGAAAATCAGTAACTGGAAGATATGGACTTGATGACAGAATCAGTTGCTGGAGATCCCATGATAGAAATTTGTAAGACCAACAATTTATTTTTTGTCATCGTAATGATAATCAACAACAGAAACACATGGAAGACACAAGACTCAAATCTACCATGTCTGTGGAGAGAGAGAATGGAAGAAAGTCAAAATAATCAGCAAGAGTGTGACCAGGGCCTTACTGCAGAACGAGTATCAGTTGCTCCTATGCAAGTTCACTTTGTAGCTAAAGAAAATCATAACAAATCCATGAGGCCAAATCACAACCTTGAGCAGATCCCACTTGAATTGAGAGACAATCTCAAGAATTGAAAGGATACATTTTTCTTGTTAAGTGCCATCGAGTCAATTCCAACTCATAGAAACCCTGTATAGTGTTGCTGAGGAGCAGTTGGTGGGTTTATACTGACAACCTTGAGATTCATGGACCAGTGCTGATCCTACAGTGCCACACCAAGAGTCTAAAAGGACAAACATTGTTGTTAAGTGCTGTCGAGTCTGTTATAACTCATCATGACCTTGTACAGAGTTTCTGAGGAAGGGCTGGTAAACTCTTGTTTGATTAGCTAACCTTGCGATTCGAGCCGACCTTGTAGTCCAATGCATTATCCTGTAATGCCGCTTTAGGATTCTGAAAGGATACATAGCAATGTATGAAGTCCTGGTGTGATGCTGTAGGATAAGCACTGGACTATAAACCACAACCCACCAGCAGCACCTTGGTTTGCTATGAGTTGGAATCAACTCATTGGCATTTAAAACAACAACATTCTTTGGATGGTTTCTCTATTAGTTTGCATTCTCTTCTGGGATTACAACCACTAAAATAATAGTAATAATAAAAGTCAGTCTTAGATATTTGAAGCCTAGTCAATAGCTTATTTCATCACTATTCTATCCTTCTTCCTTGCTAGAAATTAAATTAGTATAACATGCTAGTATGGTGTCCTTGGGCAATTATTGAATGGCAGCCTCTACACATCTAAGTTCAGTAGAAACTACAACAATGGTTTGTATGGGAAGACAATCTATCATAATCACAAGACTCACCAAAGTCACAGGCTAGTGCTCTGTACTTCAGCAAGCTGCTAGTGCACCAGACTCATTTTCTCCCTTTATGGTGTGCACTGGACCATGGTTGACCAAGGCAAGTAGAAGGGAATAACTATTAAGATCCTACTAAGTCTCTGGTAGCGTAGTGGTTACGAATCGGACTGCGAACCTTAAGGTCAGCGGTTCGAAACTACCAGCCGCTCCGCGGGAGAAAGATGAGGCT
>NW_006408539.1:13810492-13817164 GCF_000296735.1 Chrysochloris asiatica
TTTTTTTTTTAAAGAGAAAATTTAGAAGTAAACTAGGCTCTTCACCCACCACAAGAACACGTGAAGTGAATTCTCATTTTCAACAACGTTGAAAACCTGACAGTCTGGCATGCATAATGAAAGACAGCCCAAACCGTGGAGGGAGGCAACAGATTAATCCTGAGAGAATGACAGAGAAACTGTGCAGTTGATTTTCCAGGAGAAAAGGCAATGTCAGAATAAGAGGCCTCCACAGAGATAAATTTTATGAGACAAAATCTAACGAGATGCAGATATAAGGAACCATGTCAGGAAACACATATAGAAATGCCTAGTTCTTTGGAATTATAAGTGTATTAAATAATCATTAGGAGAATTCTGAAAAGGGAAAAATGATTTGAGCCATGCCTTCAGAAATACTATATGAAATTATTTTAATACACTAGTGTCCAGAAATAAGCTACTCACCTATTACACTTTTTTTGTGTTGTTATTGTTAAGTGCCACAGATTCAGTTCTGACTCATAGCAACCCTGTATAGGGCTTATGAGGAGTGGCTGGTGAGTTTGAAACACCAATCTTGTGATTCAAACCCATCTTCAGTCCAGCACTTATCCTACAGAGTCACGCTAGGACTCTGTGATGTGTGCAGGAGATAAAAATGATCACTGCATAAAAGGAAAGAAGAAAATGTCCTTAGAACTTGGAAATAGTAGAAATCCTCATAGATGGGATTTACCATCTGTGAACCAACTCAAGAGATTTTCTGGACAATACATAACAGAGAAGTCTAGGAAAATACAAAACCAAACAGGATGAGGAGGGAAGTGTAATGTGATTATAATAAAAGACCCTGAAAAGCATACTCCTCACTACATTTTACTCAGTCTTTCCTCACAGAAAATCTAAGGCATGCATTGGCTGGAATCTAGAGAAACAGGCGTTGCTGATCAATCTAACTTTGATATATACTAGAAGAAGAAACTCTAACTGGGGGAATCAAGCATTTTTTAAGTAACCATAGCTATGAGACCATTATAATACTTCAATCAATTCCTTCCTTTGATACCAGGCTTACCATACACATTATAATTGGTTTCTTATATAGACAAGCAGAGAATCAACTGACCATTTTACACAAATATCTAGCCAACTCACATTTATTCTTCTCATTATATAAAACGATTTTGCATTCTGGGTAAAAAGGCAATAATCCTGTGCAATGTCCTTAGAACATTAGACATATTGGGGTTTCTCTATTCATTTGAAACAATTTAAATTAAATGGCACATGCTCTTCTTTAACTCCTGTCATTGATAAAGCATTTATAGCTTGGGTTAGATGTATTTTATGTTTCTCATTTTTTGTAACCAAGTACTCATTTATAATAAAGCGGGTCCTTAGACTTGTCAATCTACTATTATAAAACAGTCAATATAAGGAGTATAAAGATGAATAATGGACTTTGAAAAACATGTTTTCTATTTATTGTTGAAGTAAAGTATAATAATGTAAAAGGTTAAATAACAATGTTTAGTTTTAAAAACTTAAGGAAGCAACCATATTAGTACAAGAAGTACACAAATGCTAAACGAATTGAATTGTCGACTATGAATTTGTTGTTGTTATTGTTAGGTACCGTCAAGTCAGTTCTGTTTGCACAGCAGAACAAAACACTGCTCAGTCCTGTGCCATCCTCATCATTGATACCATGCCATTGTTGCTGCCACTGCGTCAGTCCATTTTAATGAGGGTCTTCCTCCTGTTCACTGACCCTCCACTTTAACACTGGGGTCCTGGTGTAGGATAAGCCCTGGGCTGCTAACCTCAAGGTCAACAGTTCAAACCCACTAGTTGTTCCTAGAAAACCTTATACTGGGTTGCTATGAGTCAGAACCTACTCAATGGCACACAATGACAGCCACTTTCCCCAACATGATGTCCTTCTCCATGGACTGTTCCCTCCTGACAACATGTCCCAAGTATGAGATACAGAGATGAAATCTCACTATCCTCACTTCTAAGAAGCCATATGGCTGTATTTCTTTCAAGACAGATTTATTTGTCTGGGAGAGGTCTAAAGATGACTAAACTGTGTTAAAAAAACAAAAACAAAAAAAAGATACACAGGATTCCCAATTTCCACTTCCATTGTTGTTGCTGTGATTACTAAGTATCACCAAGTTGGTTGTGACTCATAGTGACCCTGTATAGGGTTTCCGAGGAGCAGCTGGTAGATTTGAACTGCCTACCTTGTGTTTCACAGTCCAGTACTAATCCTACAGTGCCATACCAGGAGTCCATTGTAGAGAGCTGGGAAGAGCACTGCTTCCACCCTTACAACACCAGTAAAATTTGACAGACTGCAAGCTCTCAACTGTTCTTGAAATACCTGAGTACTTTAACTACTCACCAATAGGGTTCTTGTCAGAAAGTTGAGATTGCAAGGAAATAAGTTCACCTCAAATCAGAGGAAAGATGGCACTATGGGTAGAGAGGGGATGCAAGCACATCAATGGCAAGATGGCGGCTTGGAGACTTGGTCATGATTTTGAGCGTGCTTTGCCATTGACATTGATGACTTTTTGCAAGGAGTTTTATTTCTTTGAGTCTCAGCTTCATCATGTTTAATATATCCTTTATATAGAATTAATGAGATTTTGATTCTAAAAGAACCATGTTATTGAAGGCACTCAGTGAATTGTCTCACCATTGATAAGCTACTTATATGCTTATTGGAGGAAAAGAGATTTTGTAGCTCAATAATTTAAAAATAATAGTGAAACAAGTGACTGACAAGATTTAAGTCTTAAATATGAAATCAGTAGGAATCATATTAATATAGTCCAGTTCATTGTCAATTCTAATCAAACCCTCTAATAAACAAAGTGATATTTGTGTTCTCATAGTAAAACGTGTGACTGAGTCAGTGAGAGAACAGTTGATCCTATAGCAAGCACTCAAATGTTAAGTGTTAGAAGCATGCTTACAATTGTGGCAGATGTTCTCAGATCATATGATATTTCTATGAAAAATTATGTGAAATAGCAAAAGATGAGGCACAAAACGAATGCATTTGCATCACTATTTATGGAATATTCAAGACATTATATGGGACTGCTGATGCCAAGTGTCAGAGGAAAACCCACCTAGTTATTTGGACTCAACATACAAAGGTGTAAAATACAAAACAGTACAGGGATTACTGCATAAAGATAATCCTCATGAATTTTAGAAACAACTGTCACTCCATCTGTCACATGGGGACAGTCTCACTCAGGTACAAAGAAGCAATCTTGCAAAGAACCAAACACAACTTAGTCATGGCGATGCTAATTAAAATATCATAGTACTAAAGAAAGGATCACTATTTTGACTGATCTATTGTTCCTACTTGTTATCATTCTCTTCCATATAAAAATGTAACCCCAGTATTTTAGCGTGATAATTAAAACATTTCATTTTTAGTCCAAAAATACTCAAACCTGCTACCTCAAACAGCTCAGTAATATTTACAACTGACTGAAAAGCAGATGTTATTCTAAAGGAACTTGTCAACTGATGACAGCAAGACTAACCTAACAAACAAGTACATTATTTGGTGGCAGCCGCCAGAAAATTGTATGAACAATTCCATAAGTAAACCCCAGCATTTCAAAGGCAGTTTCATCCTCATGCTTTAACTTATAATATAAACATGCAACTATACCAGGAGCCAACTGTGAGGCTTACCTGGGAATACTGAAATAGAAGTTTTACCTGAGGAGTAAAATGACCCAAAAAGATAGCCAAGTCCCATTCACTGGAATCCTGCCGTGACGCTATGGGCTACAGCACTGGACCACAAAGTCTGTTTGAACCACAAGGTTGGTGGTTCAGACTCACCAGACACTCCTTGGAAGCCCTATACAAGGTCTTTATGAGTGAGAACCAACTTGACGACACTTAACAACAACAACTGAAAGGTCAGTATTTCGAATCGACCAGCTGCTACACAGGAGAATGACAAGGCTTTCTGAAGGATAATGTACTAGCATACATGGTCAGTTTGAACCAAGGTTGGCAGTTCAAGCCCACCAACTGCTCCTTGGAAACCCTAGACAGGGTTGCTATGATTAGGAACCAACTCGGTGGCACACAATCACCACCACTCCAAAGGAGCCCTTGTGACAGAAAGGTAAATATTGGACTGCAGTAGAAAGGAAAGGCTTTCTGCTTTCTGCTCTTTTAAAAATTTAGTTTTGGGTGCTCTAAACTGGTTCATTATGCATGGCAACAATTGTGAGATTGGCCCAGGACCGAGCAGTATTTCATTCTGTTGTGCATAGGATTGCTATGAGTCGGTACCGACCCGATGACACCTAACACAACAACATCAGTCAGAGAATCTCAAAGAGAGTGGGTTTGGGTTGGTTTAATGTGTTCAAAATGGCCCTACATGGCTCAAATGGTTTTCTCTCAACTATGAACCTATAGTATGCAGTGCCCCAGGGGTCCCACACAAAGCAAATGAAAGATGACTGCCAAGAAAACTCAATTGAGCAGTTCTGCCCTGTAACACATAGTCACTATGCATCAGAATCAACTTGCTATAGCAGGGATAGCTGGGTTTTAGAAAGTGTGCAAGCACTGCTTCAAAAACACAATGTGGTGGGCATATTTACAGGACTATGAAAGCATTTTTTAAAAACGTCTGCAGTGGAATGTGGGTGATAGAAACATTTCATCCAAATGAATATTCATTTCTCTAAGATAAATTTTTTAGAGCTCTGGACTAAAAAAGAGCTTGTTTCTCCAAAATTCAGTTTTGGTTTGAAGTAATGACAAATGAAATCAGACTGACTCATATTTCATAAGGCTTTTCCATCTGTCTGTTTTCTTTAGACCTGTCTAGAGCTTGAACGCATACCTGATGCCTGTAACCCTGAGAGATAGGGTTAGAAATCATTAGCATATTGTTGATGAGTCTTGATGGGGCAGGCTGCTTAACAAAAGGTAGATAGTTTGAACCCACCAGCCACTTCAGAGGATAAAGATGAGGTAGTCTTCTTCTGTAAAGATTTACAGTCTGAAAAACCCTAGAGGTCAGCTCTACCACAACTCCATGACTCATAACACACTCAAGGACAACAGTTGAGTTTGGACTGGAGCACATGGTTTATGAAGACACAGGCTTCTGAGGTTAAAGTACAGTGTGAAAGAGAAGATAATGCCAACAAAGGAGTCAGTGATGGAGCCACCAAAAAGGTATCTAGATAGCCAAGGAAATATATGAAACATTTGGACATATCAGAGTTTTGAGACATATCCTTGGGATTTAACAACCTGGAAATCTGTGGTTAACTTTGCAAGAGTGATTTTGGTGAAGTGTTGGAGGCAGAAATCAGATTGGAGTGTTTAAAGAGTGAAATGCTTGAGAGAAAAGGAAGAACGTGTGTGAATGTCTGTGTGCGTGCACAGCTCTTTCAAGCAATTGCATGGAAAGTTGTCCAAGAGAATGAGATGTGGCTACTAGCACGTGATTAAATAATGAGGAACGTTAAAGTATGAAAGGTGGGGGGAAGACTCAGTAAAGGGAGGGCATAACACACAAAAATCATTGCTAAGAAGGTAGGATCAGTTAGTCTCTGAACACATGAGAATTTTCCATGTAATAGAAGGGATATGGCATCAAACACAAGCAACTTTTTAAAAAAAGAGGATACAAGGTAAAGATGCAGGTAAGTTTCTAGAACTAAGAAAGGTTTTTGAATTGAACATTTCCTTGTTTAATCAATACCTTTTAAATAAGTCACTTCAAAGTCTTCAAGCAGGTACTCAAAACACTCTTCTATAGATTTTGTAATGCAACATACTGCTTCTTTATATGAAATATACAAATCTATCTGGAAAAAGTACTTGATAGTTCTCAAAGTACTGATGCCATTTTATTCATCACATTTCTTTTCAATGCCTCCTCTTATCTAAATGTGACCCACTCTGCAGGTCTAACACAAGCCCTTCCTCTTCCATAAAACCCCAGTAGTGGTTAAGAGTCAGGCTACTAGTCTCACAGTCAGCAGTTAAAAACTACCAGCTGTCCTGTGGGACAAAGAGGAGGTTTTCTGCTCCCTTAAAGATTTACAGCCTCAGAAGCCCTATATAGAGTCACTATGAGTTGGATCCAACTCCGTGGCACATAACCACCACCACCACCACTTCCCATCTTGTGCAGGGAGTCCTGGTGTGGCACTGTAGGATAAGCACTGGACTGCAAACCTCAAGGTTGGCAGTTCAAACTCACCAGATGTTCCTCAGAAAACCTATGCAGGGATATTATGAATCAGAACTGGTGTTAAACGGTGCTCAACAACAACAGCACTTGCACAGAAGTCTTGCCTCCTGAGTACACCAAGCACTCACTGTCGGTATTGACAAAAGATTTCATTCTAAAGGTCATAGGAAGCATCAGTATGATGTGTGATTTATTCTATAGGTGATGGAAACCCAAGGTATAATGTTGTTCATTTCATTAAAAATTGTTTTAGTTAAGTGTTGTCACTATGCACAACAGAGTGAAATACTACCAGGTCCTACAACATTTTCACAATTTGGTTTGCTCTGCTACTCACAGAAATTTCAGTGGCTAATCATTTCGTTCTGGTAGTGTAGTGGTTACGAATCGGGCTGCGAACCTTAAGGTCAGCGGTTCGA
>NW_006408539.1:13818407-13819297 GCF_000296735.1 Chrysochloris asiatica
ATGAATGTAAAACTAATGTTCTCCCATGTAAACTATGACATAATTCACAAGAAATCATTTAAAAAAAAAGAGAGAGAGAGACTTTCTGAAATCATATTCATCTTAGTGATATGATTGGTTTAGATGGGGAGAGCAAATGAGAGAAAGACTTAAGGTAACTGCACGGTTTTTTGGAATTTGAATAGCTAGTAGCCTCCATCAGCATGTACTATGTAAAGAGGAGGTAGGAAAAATAAGTTTAGTTGAGCCGTGTTGACTCTATGGTCTTGTGGTATACCACTGAATACAAAGGATGTCGTTACAAAAGATTGAAGTGAGATATTCAGAATGAGAATATAAATCTAGCAATAATCATCACCTACGTTTTTCAGTCATGAGGCACAATGCTGGCTGTGATAGGACAATATCCACAAACCTACAGAGAAGACCAAATGGCCACCACCCGTCTGTCAGTTTGCTGTACTGTGGTGACTTGTGAGTTGCTGTGATTCTGAAAGCAATGCCACTGGTATTTTAAATACCAGCAGGGTCAACCATGGTGGACAGGTTTCAGATGATCTTCCAAAGACAGACTAGGAAGAAAGAAATTATTTCCTAATATTTAGTCACTGAAAACCTTATGAACAGCAGAGAAACACTCGTAGATATAGTGCTGGAAATGAGTCCCTCAGGTTGGAAGGCATGCAAATTGTGATAGGGGAAGAACTGCCTCCTCAAAGTACAGTTGACCATGATAACGCAAATGGAGTAAAGCTGGTGGAAGAAAAGCCATTTGCTGATGGGGCACAACTCAAAATGAAGAGAAACAGCTATAAACATCTATTGAAAATTGTAACATGGAATGTACGAAGTATGAATCTGGGAAAATTGGAAGTTGTCAAAAATGAAAT
>NW_006408539.1:13820586-13827746 GCF_000296735.1 Chrysochloris asiatica
ATGGTTGATGTTCAACCATTTCAAGAGGTAGCATATGAACAAGAGCCAATGATACTGAAGAAGGAAGTACAAGGTGCATTGAAGGAATAAGCAAAGGACAAGGCATCAGGAATTGATGGAATAAAAACTGAAATCTTTCAAAAAAGTGAGGCGGCAAAGGAGGCACTCATTCATCTATGCCAAGAAATTTGGAATCTGGCCAACTGATTGGAAGAGATCCTTATTTGTGCCCATTCCAAAAAGAGGTGACCCACAGGAATGGGGAAATCATTGGACAGTATCTTTGATATCTCATGCGAGTAATATTGAAAGTGCCATGGACAGCCAAAAGGACAAAAAGATCTGTGTTGGAAAAAGTGTAAACAGAGTGCTCCTTGAAGGCCAAGATGTCCAAACTTTGTCTCTCATCCTTTGGACATATTGTCAGGAGGGACCAGTTGCTGGAGGAGGATATCATGTTTGGTAAGGTAGAGGGTCAGAGAAAAAGTGGAAGATCCTCAACGAGATGGACTGGACAAGTGGCAGCATCAATGGACTCAACCGTGGCAACAGTAGTGACGTTGGCCCAGGACCAGAAAGTGTTTCTTTCTGTTGTACAAAGGGTTGCTATGAGTTGGTACTGACTCAACGGCACCTAACAACAATAACAAAAACCTTTAACATCTATGCCAAGAAATTTGTAAGACAACTCTCTGGCCAACTGATTGGAAGAGATCCATATTTGTGCCTATTCCAAAGAGAGTTGACACAATAAAATGCAGAAATCATCAGACTATATCTTTGATATCCCATGAGAGTAAAGTTTTACTAAAGGTAATACAGAAATGGCTGCAACCATACAATGAGAAAGAACTTCAAGTCAGATTCAGAAGAGGACATGGAACGAGGGATATCATTGCTGAAGTCAGATGGATCTTGGCTGAAAAGAGAGAACACCAGAGAGATGTTTACCTGTGCTTTATTGACTACGCAGAGGTCTTCAATTGTGTGGATCATTACAAGCTATGGACAACATTGTGAAATAAGAGTATTCTGGAACACTTCATTGTACTCATGAGGAACCTGTACATGGACCAAGACGCAGTTGTTTTAACAGAACACGGGAACACTGAGTAATTTAAAATTAGGAAAGGTGTGTGACAGGGTTGGATTCTTTCACCATACTTATTCAACCTGCATGCTGAGCAAATAATCCAAGAAGCTAGATTATATGAAGAAAAACGTGGCATCAGGATTAGAGGAAGACTCATTAACAACCTGCAATATACAGATGATACAACCTTGCTTGCTGAAAGTGAAGAGGACTTAAAATACTTACTGATGAAGATCAAAGACCACAGCCTTCAGTATGGATTGCATCTCAATGTAAAGAAAGCAAAAATACTCACCACTGGACCAATAAACAACATTCTTATCAATGGAGAAAATATTGAAGTTGTCTATGACTTCATTTTTCTTGGATCAATGCTCAACACTCATGAAAGCAGCAGTCAGGAAATCAAATATCGTATTACATTAATCTAATCTGCTGCACAAGACTTTTTTTAAAGTGTTGAAGAGCAAAGATGCCATCCTGAGGACTAAAGTGCACGTGACGAAGCCACAGTATTTTCAATAACCTCATATGCATGCAAAAGTTGAACAATGAATAAGGAGAATTGTAGAATTGATGCTTTTTAGTTATAGTGTTGGAGAAGAATATTGAAAATGTTATGGGCTTCCAAAAGAACAAACAGATGTGTGTTGGAAGAAGTGTAGCTAGAGTGCTCCTTGGAGGCCAGGATGGCTAAACTTCATCTCTCATACTTTGGACATATTGTCAGGAGGGAACAGTTTCCAGAGAAGGATATCATGTTTGGTAAGGTGGAGGGTCAGAAAAATAGAGGAAGAACCCCAGTGAGATGGATTGGCAAAATAACAGAATCAATGGGTTCAACTGTGGCAACAATTGTGAGGTTAGCCCAGTACCAGGCAGTGTTTCCTTCTGTTGTGCATAGTAGAGTTGCTATGAGTCAGTACTGACTCTATGGCACCCAACAACAGCAACAAACCTTTTGCTTCATTTACATCTGTAAATGAGGATATGTAAATACGAGAAGAGAGTGTAAGTGAGCAGAGAGCTGAAGAAAGAATAAAAGGACAGTTGTGGGAGAGTCCTGTGGAGAAATTGTGTTTGAAAATCAAGAGAAAAGACAGTTTGAGGAGAGTATATTAATCAACATTGTCAATTATTGTACAAATAAGGGCTAAACACAGTTTAGAGCTGACTGTCTTGACAAGGGTAATTGCAGTGGAGAGCTGAGAGTAGATGTCTAGTTGCCATGGAATGTAATAAAAGGGTAGCCATGAATCAGTTATTGATTTATTGCATCTCAGCTCCAAATGTAGTTTCCAATTTGTGGCCTGTGATAAACAATACAATTCCTTTAAAGGTTTCTCCTTTAAAGTAGGCCCAATGTCCAGCTCTCTCAGTAGAGGAAACAAAGGGACATGGCCCAAGAAAGAACCTGTCCTGCCATTTTGCAACTGCTGGTCAACCATGTGGAAATGAGGACATCACAACTGTGCAAGTATGAGAACATCACAGATTGTTCTTTCTCTATTAACATAAAGTCAACGACTCTAGGATTCCTCTCTGCTATCCCTAAGGCTTTTTTTTAATCCCCAACCAGATGAGTTGACACTGTGGCAGCAACAATGGGTCAAACATAACAATTGTGAGGATGGCACAGGACCAGGGCAGTATTTCTTTCTGTTGTGCTAGGTCACTATGAGTCAAAACTGATTCAGTGGCACATAACAACAACAACAAAGGATTCCTAGCTAATCTTTCAATTTGCTGCTGTCAATATGAATCCATATTATTGTTGTTGTTAGGTGCTGAAGAGTCGATTCCAACCCACAGTGACCCTGTGCACAACAGAATGAAACACCGTCCATTCCTGCATCAATTCCACAATTGATATGGTGCTTGAAACTCTTCCTGCTGCTTATGTGTCAATCCATCTCCTTGAGGGCCTGCCTTTTTCTCACCGCCCCTCTCCTTTACCAAGCTTGATGTAATTCTCCAAGAATTGGTCTCTCCCGATAACATGCCCAAAGTATGATAGACGAAGTCTCTCCATCCTGACATCTGAGAAGCGCTCTGGCTGTACTTCTTCCAACACAGATTTGTTTGTTCTTCTGTCAGTCCATGGTACTTTCAATATTATTCTCCAACACCACACCTCAAATACATGGATTTTTTCTCCAGTCTTCCTTATTGATTGTCCAATTATCGCACACAGCTGAGGCTATTGATAATAATATGGCTTGGGTCAGGCACACCTTAGTCCTCAAACTAATACTTTTGCTCTTGAACATTTTAAAAAGGTCTTGATCAGCAAATTTGCCTAATGAGCTACATTGTTTACTTTCATGGGTGTGGCTTTCATGCGTACTGATTGTGTATCTAAGCAAAATGAATTCTTTGACAATTTCAATCTTTTCTCTATTTATCATGTTTTCTTTACATTGAGGTACAATCCATACTGAAGGCTGTAGTCTTTGATCCCATATAGACTACTCTTTAAAAAGCATAGTGTTCAAGGCACACATTATTTATTAATTAAACAAAAATATTGTTTGTTTTAAAGAATTATTCAGAGGTTATCTTTGCTTTAAGGTTTGATGATTACCTCAAGGTAATAATTTCAAGAGTTCATTCTATCTATCATGGGTCCAGAAATTCTACAGTCTGTGAGGATTCGAAATTCTATTCTATAGTTTCCACATTGAACTTTTTTTTATCAGTATTTTTGTACAGAATATTTGATGAAAATGTTCAGTAATGGTAGCTGGGCACCATGTAGTTCTTCTGATCTCATGGCAAAGGAGGCAGCTGTTCATGGAGGTGGTCAGACACACAGTCCTTTACTTTTTCCTGTTCTTTCTTCCTCTATTGCTCTGGGTGAATAGGCACCACTTGCCATGCTTTGGATGGCCACTTGCAATCTTTTAAAACCCTAGGCACTATGCAATGAATTACACAGAAGAGGGAAGCAAATCGCCTTGATACTGGAATGCCCCCATTTGAGAGTTTCAAAGAAGATCATTCTTACTAGAGTTCAAGGTTTTAAAGAGAAAGACTCGATATATTGATTTAGGTCCAAGTTAGCTTTTATGTAAGAGTTGGACCCAATATATTAAGGAAGTGTATGAATACTGCATTATGAATAGAGACTTAATTTGGGGGGGGGGGATGAAAAGACAGTAAAGTGTGTGTCTTTCTTCCTGCCTACTGCAATAGTCTAGTCACTGTGGATAGCCTATTGAATATTACTTCCAACCACACCATGGGGTCCTAGTGACCTGAAACATGGTTAGGATTGCACAATTAAGCAGAGCATGTTGGTAAATGCAAAATATACACTTTGAGATATAATAAGTCATACCTCAAAGTGAGAAGTTTAGTATAATTAAAGGTTATCGTAATGTGCATAATCTTTTGGAATGCCACATAATGTGACTTATTGGTACATGTGTGCTTCTCACAGTTTTTTGTTGGATTTTCCCCCCTTTCAAATATTCCAAAATGCAAACGTGTCCATGAAGCTTACTGGTTGTTTTTGTTAGATGACATCAAGTTTGTTCCAACTCAGAGCAACCCTCAGTACAACAGGATAATTGCTGAGCTTAAACCAATTGTTGGAATCGTTGTGCACCTCTATTTTATCATACACAGTGCCCTTCTCCAGGGTCTGATCCCTTCTGAAACCATATCCAAATTACATGTATCTAAGCTTCAACAAGAGTCCTGGTGTGGTGCTGTGGGCTAATGCATCAGACTGCAAAGTCATTTGAACTGCAAGGTCAGTGGTTCAAGCTCACCAACTGCTCTTTGGAAACTCTATACAGGGTTGCTATGGGTTGAAATCTTTGATCTTCATCAACAGTGCTTCAAGTCCTCCTCACTTTCAGCAAGCAATATTGTGTCATTTGCATTTTGCAGGTTGTTCATGAGTTTTCCTTGAATTCTGATGCAGTGTTCTTCATATAGTTCAGCATCCCAGATTAGTTGACGAGCATATAAATTGAATAAGTCTGGTAAAAAGATACAACCCTAATTCACACCTTCCGGACTTAACCATATGCCATTCCCTTGTTCTGTTCAAATGACTGCCTCTTACTCTCTTTACAGCTTCTGCTTGAGTACAGTGAAATGTTCTGGAGTTTCCATTTTTCACAATGTTATCTATAATTTGTTTACACCCACATGAGTAAACATCTAACTGGTATTCTCTGCTTTCAGTCAAGGTCCATATAAGATCCTCAGTGACATCCCTCATCCCATGTCCTTTCCTGAACCCAGATTGAATTTCTGGCAGTTCTATGTAAATAATCTGAGATGTGCAATTGATACACTACTGTAATCATTTTTGAATGGTCTTTAGCATAATTTTACTTCGTTGTGATAATGATATTATTTGATAATTTCTGTATTCATTGGATGACATTACTTTGGAGTGGTCATGAATATAGATCTCTTTCAGTTGGTTGTCCAAGTAGCTAGCTTCCAAAGCTTGATATAGATGGGTACTTCCAGCATCACTTTCATTTGTTGAAACATCTCGCTTAGTATTCTGTCAATTCCTGTAGTCTTGTTTTGTATCACTGCCTTCATTTCAGTTTGGATTTACTCCTTCAATACTATCAGTTCTTGATCATGTGCTGCCTATTGAAATAGGTAAGTGTCAACCAATTCTTTTAGATACAGTGACTCTTGTGTATTCCTTCCATCTTCTTTTGATGCTTCCTGTGTTGTTCAGGTTTTCAGCATAGAATTCTTCAACATTGCAACTTAATATCTACATTTTTCTTCAGTTGACCATGTTCTTCCCTTTTGGTTTTCTAACTCCAAGTGTTTGCACATTTCATTCTAATATTTTATTTGACTTTTTTAACTACTCCTTGACATCTTTTGTTCAGGCCTTTTACTTCATCATTTCTTCTATTTGCTTTAGTTATTTTACTTTCAGGAGTAAGTTCCAATGTCTCTTCTGGTATTCATTTTGGGCATTTCCCCCTTTTCTATCGTATTAATGACCTTTTGTTTTCTTCATGTATGATGTCCTTAATGTCATTCTTGATGACATCAGAATGAAGTTTATTATCCACCAAAACAGGAGAGAACAGAAACAAGCTAAACATTAAAATTGCTACTGTGGTTAAGAGCCATTGAATTGGTTCCGACTCATAGCAACCCTGTATAGGGTTTCTGAGGAAAAACTGGTGGTTTTGAACTGCCTACTTGTGATTCAAACTCCAGTGCTCATCTTACAGCACCACACCAGAAGTCAGTCCAGCCTTATTAACCAGGCTTTTAGAACTATACTCGTTTCTCTTTTTCTTTAAAAATTAAACTATTGGTTTACATATTAAAAACAGATCTTGAATAGTTAGCTAGGGAATCAATGCTGAAATAGAAAAAAAATGCAGATTTTTTCCTTATTTTATGCAATTATAGAGTAAATCTTATCCCACTGGAATAAGGAAACCTTTCTGGAGCTGGAAGTGGAAGTCAAAGAGGTCGTCAAAATGCAGTGGAGAAAAAGGACAGGATGTTTCAGATGGGAGGGTAAAGTCTATCACTGAGGACTGAAATCTCAGTGGTGATGGGATAAAACTATCCAGAGATATTTGGGTGAATCTGAGGATATCTCTTTCCATAGACTGACCACAAGATCGATGATTCAAATCCACCAGTTGCTCCTCAGATTCTATACAGGATTGCTATAAGTCCGCACCAACTCTACAGCACTTAACAACAACAGCAGTAGCAGAATAGTGATAGTTTTAAAACTTTAAACCATTGAAATATACTATAAAGATTGTGTGAATCATGACAAGCTATGGACAACATTGTGACATATGAGTATTCTGGAACACTCAATTGTGCTCATGAGGAATCTGTACATGGACAAAGAGGCAGTTGTTCAAATAGAACATGGGAACACTGAATGGTTTAAAATTAAGAAAGGTGTGCAACAGAGGTGTATTCTTTCACCATACTTATTGAACCTATATGCTGAGCAAATAATCCGAGAAGCTGGGTTATATGAAGAAAAACATGGCATCAGGATTGGAGGGAGACTCATTAACAACCTGCGATATGCATATGA
>NW_006408539.1:13828426-13833745 GCF_000296735.1 Chrysochloris asiatica
CATAGGGTCACTATGAGTCAGTACTGACTCGATGGCATCTAACAGCAACATGTAAGAACAAATTCTGTAGGGAATAAGTGTAAATATGAGCTCAGGATAAAATGGACCAAGATAGAACTGATGACTTTTAAATAGAAGTTTGTTCAATGTTTTTAATATGTATTATGGTGGGAATCAAATCTTGATGGATTCAGATTCCAGTATATGTATATTTTAAAGTAAGTCAGCAGTTCTCTTATAAAAGTCAATGTTTACAGTACACTAAAACGATATCCTTTGCAACCATTTCAACATACGATCAAACAAAAATAAAAATGTGGTCAACGCTCAGGAAGGAAACAGCAAAAATGGCATCTCAACCATAGGACTAGCTTTTAAAAATTGTTTTGAGAGGTATACAAGTAAAATCATTTGAATTTCATGGACATTGAATTTCCAGAAGCCAAGAATAAAGTAGAATTTCTGAAAGAACCAGTGGGCTGCCAGATCAAAACTCATCATGTGTGGAAACCTCACAACAAGAGGCAATGAAATCAGCTGGACCAATATGACACTTGTGATAATGCACAGCCAAGTTTGTTTTGAGCAATTCTTTGGGTATGAAAAAAATTGCATCCTGTGAAGAATACATTTCACTCCATTAAGAAAAAAAGTCCTTATGGCATGGCTAGAAATCTAATACCAGAAATTCCGACTTAGACCAGATCTTCAGGTGCTGAATTTGAATAATTATAGGATTCATAAAGGAGGTAGATGACATGATTTCATAGGTTGATTGCAGAGGATAAACAAACAAGAATAAAGGCTCATCGAGGAGTAATGTCCTCTTGGAGATGAAGAATTGTAAATGGCATCATTTGTAAAGCATATACTAAAGTTGGAATCCTGATGTGGTGCTGTAGGATAAACACTGGAGTACAACATAGATTTGAACAAGGTCAGCTATTCAAACTCATCAATTGCTCCTCAGAAATTCCATACAGAGTCATTATGAGTTGGAACCTACTCAATGACAATTAACCAATGAACCATACCGTAATTGAGACCAGCTTATTTCAATAACAGGGCTGGACATGAATAGAACCAAACCCACATGGCAATAGAAACAGCTAGGACAGACGCCAATTGCCAGAAACAAGTTGGGATAGAATCTTAACTTGGTACAGCTTGAGTACCAGATACACAGCCACCTCCTTCCAATGCCATGTGACTCATTGACTTCTCCAGGCACCCAGGTGGCATCTTGGAAAGAAGAATGGAGAAAGGAGAGTCTATGAAAAGTAGCCTACTTCTGAATTATTATCCAAAAAAAGACTAGAAAGAAGAGGTCATGATGTTTTCATTGAAAAGACTAAACGGTTTCTGACAAGCTCACAATCTGCACTTTAGCACAAAATGTAATCTCTGTGTCTTATATTCTGTACATCTTAGTTACATTGTCCTTACGTTGACTCTGCTACAAACAACAATGAGACTGATGGGATACAGAAGCATATAAAGTATGAAATGCTAAGCGTAACTTAAATAGTCTGGTTAAAATAATAACATCAATTTTTCTTTCATACATTTTAAAAACTGGAGTATTTGATACAAACAAAAATGCATATTAACTCAAAGAAATAATATCAACATCAAGAGAACATCAATATAATTTAGGAGGAAAATATATATAGGCAAAAATCAGCCATCCAGATGAAAAATTTCTTATCAAGCCATTATAATCTATACCATCTAGATCGTGGAATTATTTCATCTACTCATTTTATGAATGTCTAATGCCTAGCTTTGATGGGAAAACTAAATTACACAAGTTTCAAGATTTAGTCCTGCCTGAAGCAAGCAAATTAACTAAATGTTTTCTCAATTTTCTTTCCAAGTTGTATGATTTAATGAAGGTTGTGCAAAAGATGAATAAAACACAAACTGTGTGGAAATGCTGTCAGTGTTGAGTGTTTTCCTTTAAACAAGACTTCAGAACCTTAATAGCGAGGGGATTGTGACCTTTTCTACAGAAAGACTGAGACTCATTACATGTATTCATGAGGCATTTACCAAAACCCATTACAGCAATTGCCTAGGCCTTTCTGTTGTGAGGTCAGAAAAACAGGATGAAAAGGAGTTCAGAGTATTTTCTAGAGCTGGATTGAAGAAGGGACCCAGGAACGGATGTGGCAGAGTAAATTAGTAATCAGTCAAAGTCCAGTCAGGAGATAGGAATTACAGCAGTTTCTTTGTAACATACAGGATTTAACTTTCACAACTCAGTAGGGCTAAGAACAGAGGGCTCCTTGGAGGCTAGGATGGCCAGACTTCGTCTATAATATTTCGGACATTTTGTCAGGAGGAGAAGGATATCATATTTGGTAAGGTGAACGGTGAGAGAAAAAGAGGAAAACCTCCTCCCCAACAAAATTGATTGGCAAAGTGTCAGCATCAATGGGCTCAAACGTGTCAACAACAGTGAGGTTGGTACAAGATTGAGCAGGGTTTCAATCTGCTGTGCTTAAGGTTGCTATGAGCTGATACCAACCTGATGGCACCTAACAACAATAACAAGTACTTGATAAAGATATTAACTGGGAACACAAAATACAATCATTAAGACATGTTGTAATTAACACCTACAGGAAATAACCACGCTGAATCTGAAGAGATTCTCAGAGTGGGGTCCATAGAGCTGAACAGACCCTTCAAGAAGTGTCAGTGGCTGGCTGGTGCTGGTGACTATGAGGGGACGCAAAAACGGCTGTTTCTGCAAGTGTTGTAAACACTTTGGCCTGGCACTGCTGCTTCTTGAAAGAACTCCTCCTCCTTTAGCCTACTAGAAGTCTTTCTCTAGCACTCTCTACTGGCACACACTCAAGAAAATCAAACCATAAACCAAACCTATTGCCATGGAGTCATGTTGTTGTTGTTAGGTGTCATTGAGTTTATACTAACTCATAAGTGACCCAATGCACAAGAGAATGAAACACTGCCCAGTCCTGGACCAAATTCACAATCATTGCTACACCTGAGCCCATTGCTGCTGCCACCGTGCCAATCCATCTCACTGGGGGTCTTCTTCTTTTTCTCTGACTCTCCACTTCACCAAACATGATCAAATCCAAATCCTTCTTCATAAGTATGAGAGAAAGCCTGGCTATCCTGGGTTCTAAGGAACACTCTGGATATACTTCTTCCAACACAGATCTGTTTGTTCTTTTGGCAATCCATGGTACTTTCAGTATTCTCCTCCAACACCATAACTCACATGCATCATTTCTTCTATAGTTGTCTGTACTCACTGTTCAACTTTCACATGCATATGAGGCTATTAAAAATACCATGACTTGGGTCAGGAGCACCTTAGTCCTCACACTAACATCTTTTCTCTTTAATACTTTAAAGAGGTCCCGTGTAGCAGATTTATCTAATGCAATATGTTGTTTGATTTCTTGACTGTTGTTTCCATGAATGTTGATGGCTGATCTGAACAAAATGAAGTCTTTGACAAATTCTATCTTTTCTCCATTTATATGGATGTTTTAATTGGTACAGTGGTGAGGATTTTTGTTTTGTTTACTTTGAGATGCAACCCATACCTACATCAGTATTTTAAATCCCCGTCAAATTCAGCAAGCAAGGTTGTATCGTCTGCATATCACAGGTTGGTGCTGACTCTTCTTCCAGTCCTGATGCCAAATAATTCTTCTTGAATTATTTGCTCAGTATACAGATTGGATAAGTATTGTGAAAGAATACAAGCCTGGCCCACATCTTTGCAGTTTTTAAACCATTCAGTGTTCCCTTGCTCTGTTCAAAAAACTGCCTCTTGATCTGTGTACAAATTCCACAGGAGTGCAATTAGGTTTTCCAGAATACTCATTCTCTGCAATGTTGTACATAGCTTGTCATGATCCACACAATGGAAAGCTTGTGCATAGTCAATAAAGCACAATTAAACATTTTTCTGGTATTCTCAGCTTTTAGCCAAGATCCATCTGATATCAACAATGATATCTTTCATCCCACATCCTCTTCTAAAATGCCTTGAACTTCTGGAAGTTCTCTGTCAATGTATGATTGTAGCCATTTTTGTATTATTTTTAATAAAACTTTACTCAAATGGAATATCAGTGATATTGTCTGATGATTTCCACATTCCATTGGGTCACCTCTCTTTAGAATGGGCACAAATGCACAGCTCTTCCAGTCAGTTAGCCAGGTAGTTGATTTCCACATTTCTTGGCATAGATGAATAAGTGCCTCCAGTGCCACATCACTTTGTTGAAAGATTTTAATTTGTATTCCATCAATTCCCTGTGCCTTGTTCTTTGCCAATGCCTCAATACACCTTGGACTTCTTCCTTCAGAACCATTTGCTCTTCATCATATGCTACCTTGACCATTTCTTTTTGGTACAGTAACTCTATATTCCTTCCATCTTTGTTTAATGCTTTCTGTGTCATTCAGTATTTTGTCCATAGAATACCACAAGTCAAGGTTTGAATTTTTTTCTTTAATTCCCTCAGCTTGAAAAGTCCTGAGCATGTTTTTCCTTTTTGGCTTTCTAACTCCAGGTCTTTGCACATTTCATTATAATATTTGACTTTTTCTTCCTGAGCTGACTTTTAGAATTTTCTTTTCAGCTCCTCATTTCTTCCATTTGCTTTAGTATTTCTACACTGGAGCGCAAGTTTCAGTGTCTTCTGACATCCATTTGGGTCTTTTCCTTCTTTCTTGTCTTCTCAATGACCTTTGCTTTCTTCCTGTATGATGTTCTTGAAGTCATCCCACAACTCTTTGGGTTTTCAGTCTGTAATGTCTAATGCATCAAATATGTTCTTCAGATGATCTCTAAATTCAGGTGGGATATATTAATGGTCATATTTTGGCTCTTGTGGACTTGTTTCAATTTTCTTCACTTCAGCCTGAATTTACATATGAGCAATTGATGGTCTGTTCCACAGATTGCCCTGGCCTGGCTGATGATATGGAACTTTTGCACCGTCTCTTTCCCCGTATGTAGTCAATTTGATTTCTGTGTTTTCCATCTGTTGAAGTCCATGTGTATTGTACACATTTATGTTGTTTAAAAAAAAAGGTGTTTGTAATGAAGACGGCATTGGTCTTGCAAAGTTATATCAAGTAATCTCCAGCATTGTTTCTATCACCCATCATATTTCCAACTACTGATCTTTCCTCTTTGTTTCCAACCTTTGCATTCCAGTTGCCAGTAATTATTAATACATTTTTATTGCATGTTTGATCAATTTCAGACTGAAGATGTTGGTAGAATTCTTCAGTTTCATCATTACTGACTTTAGTGCTTGGTGC
>NW_006408539.1:13838369-13851230 GCF_000296735.1 Chrysochloris asiatica
ATTCTGTTATTATCCTTTTGATTTTGTTTGGTTCCATTGTTACATCACACATGTGGTTCTAATGCATGTTATTTGTGTCTTCTCACCTTTTTTTTTGTTGTTGTTACATTTGCCAGTGGTCTATTTTGTTAATCCTTTCAAAGAACCAGCTTCTTGTCCTGTTGATTTTTTAAATAGTTTTCTGTTTTCTAGCTCATTTATTTCTGCTCTAATCTTATTATTTGTTTTCTTTTCATGGCTGTAGATTCCCTTTGTTATTCTGTTTCTAGTTGTTGTGGATACTGTGTGAATGTGTTAATTTTGGTTCTTTTTGGATGTGTGCATTTATTGCAATAAATTGTCCTCTCAGCACCGCTCTTGCTGTGTCTCAAACATTTTGGTATGTTGTGTTTTCATTATCGTTTGTTTCTAGGAACTTTGTGAATTCACATTTAATTTCTTCTGCTATCCAGTTGCTTTTCAGCAGGGTGTTATTCAGTTTCCATGTATTTGACTTTATTTCTTTGGTCTTCCTATTGCTGATTTCTAATTTGATAGCATTTTGGTCTGAGAAGATGCTTTGCAGTATTTTGATATTTGTAAATTTATGGAGGTTTGTTTTGTGGCCTAAGACATGGTCTATTCTAGAGAATGTTCCATGTGCACTAGAGAAGAATGTGTATTGTGCTGCTGTTGGGTTGAATGCTCTGTACACATCTATGAGGTCCAGTTGGCTGAATGTGTTGTTTAGTTCCTCTGTGTCTTTGTCAAGTTTCTTTCTGGTTGTGCTGTCCATTTTTAAAAATCGTGTATTAAAATTGTCCAGAATTATTGTAGATTTGTCTATTTCTTTCTTCAAATCAATTAGAATTTGCTTTATATATTTTGGAGCTCTTTCATTGGAATCATAGATATTTATTATGGTTATGTTATCTTGTTCAATTGACCCTTTAATCCTGAGATAACATCCATCTTTGTCTATTATGCTGGGTTTTTCCTTAAAGTTTATTTTATCAGAGATTAGTACTGCCACTCCTGTTTGTTTTTTATTGCAATTAACTTGGTATATATTTTCCCATCCTTTGACTTTTAATCTGTTTTTGTCTCAGCATGTGAGATGTGTCTCTTGCAGACAGAATATTGAAGGATCTTCTTTTCTTATCTATTCCACCATCCTCCGTCTCTTAACTGGTGCATTCAATCTGTTTACATTCAGCGTAATTATCGATAGGTGTGAATTAATTGCTGCCATTATGTTTGTTTTTTTGTGGTGTTGCTGCTTTCTTTGTTCTGCATGTCTTCCTATGCTGAATTCATGGTTTTTGTGTTCTTTCTTGTGAGTTTCCTCATATTTTTAATGTTTCCATATTCTTGGATTTTCATTTTCTTGGTATGTTGTGAAGTGTTAATTTTCTTTGAGGTTACCTTATATTCCATTAACTTTTCCTTCCATTTAGTGCAGTCTATTTTATCCTGTAATCTATCTGATCTTCTTACCATCTGGATCCTGTTCCTACGTGTTTACCTTCTTTCACATTACAATTGTTTTGATCATAGACTGACCTCCCAGATTCTCTGAGTATGTTCTTATAGTTTTGTTTTGTTCTTGACACTTCCATCTGTTGATTTAGTTCTGGGGGGTGCTACTAAGTATGTCAATGTCTGGTTGTTGTCTATTCTTGTTGGTTCTCAGTCCACAGAACTCCCTTTAGGATGTTTTGTAGTGCAGGGTTGGCTTTTGCAAAATCCCTTAGCTTTTGTTTATTCTGGAATGTTGTGATTACACTGTCATGTTTGATTGATAGCTTTGCTGGATAAAGGGTTGTTGGTTGGCAGTTTTTGTCTTTCAGGGTTTTTTATATTTCTTCCTGTTGCCTTCTTGCCTGCATGGTTTCTGCTGAAAGAACCAAGCTTAATCTGACTTGCTTGCCGTTGTATGTAACACTTCTCTTTTCCCTAGATGCTTTCAGGATTGTCTCCTTATCTTGGATTTTGAGAGCTTAATAATGATATGTCTCGGTGATTTTCTTTTGGGGTTCTATCCATCCTAGGGTATGCTGAGCATCTTGAATGTTTATCTTTTCACTTTTCAGGATGTTAGAAAAATGTTCTTCCAGCAGTTCTTCAACTATTTCTTCTGTGAACTTCTTTGTTTCTTCCTTTTCCCAAATGCCAATAATTCTTAAGTTATTCCTCTTCATGTGTCCAACATGAATCTTAGAACTTCTTCAGAATTTTTTTTTTGTTTTTCTGTTTGCTCTTCTATCTTAGTGGTATTGAGAACTTTGTCTTCTAGCTCACTAGTTCTGCTTTCCATCTCTTCTATTCTACTCCTTTGCTTATTTCTGACATTCTATTATTGATCATTTGGACTTCCTTCTGTAGGTTATGAATTGTTTCCAATGATGTATCTATCTTATTTGATTGTTCCTGTAGCACTTTCCTGACTTCTTCCTTATTTTTCTTAACTCCATTGTGAAGTGTTTTGAAACATTTTATAATAATTTTTCTGAATTCCTTCTCATGCATTTCCAAGGCCTGTCCTCCTTCCAGAATGGAGTACAGGTCTACCTCTAGGACATTTGTCTCAGACCTTTTATCTTTTTCTGGACATGTGCTGATATGGACATCTGCTTTTGCTTCTTGGATATATTTAGTGTTTATTTGTGGCCTGAATACTTAATTGAGTGTATGTTTTGGTATTTTTTATGCTTTCTGATTGCCTCCAGGTAGATGTGACCAGCATGTGGGCTTCCCTTTTTACTCCTCTTATTGCTCAACTCAGAATATCTTTTGCAGGTGTTGTCTGCCTCCCTAGTGTATGACTGTTGGTATTGGTTCTTGCCTGGATTGTGGCATTTTATAGGGTGTGATTGTAGCATGACTATATGGCAGCAATTGCTGTCTCTTCTTGGGTAATATATATAGAGAAACAGTCCCCCAAAGGTAAAAGGGGGACTGAAAAATAACCAAACAGCAACAGCAAAAAATTTCTTAAAAAGAGAAAGAAAAAAAACCAACCTCCACCAAAAAACAACAACAACAAACTAGATTATAGTCTATATTTGTAGGAAAGGGAGAGGAGGAAGAGAAGAAAAAGAAAAAATAATAATCTGTAGCCTAATATCAGTATGATTTTAATATCCTCTTTCTGCTTTTTGCTTTCAAGGCTGCCTGATAAATTTTAAGATGCCACTGTTGGTTGTTATGCTGTAGCTCAGGATTTAATTTTTGGCCTGTTTTGTTTTTAAACTCTCTCTCCCTCTCCAGTCCCCTTGTTCTGGCCTTTTCCCTATTAATAAACACTTCAGGACTGGCTGCTGAACAGCCTGTTTCTGCAAATGCTGACAGTATCTGTGCACATGCGTGGCAGAAGTACCCACCAGTGGTGGGAGTAGGGGGTGTCCACTTGCTCAGGCACCCCCTCTAGTCTCCAGAATGGAGGTGCACAACAGTTTGGGGGACCAATGAACAGGGAAAAAAATCAGAACCAAGCAAAACTGACAAATTATTTTGTCCACCTTTGCTCCAAGGTTCCCACAGCATTATTCTGTGGTGGATCTGCTTGCTCCCCTGCTTGGTCTTGTGGTTTTGTCTCACCCAAATTGTCAGCTCTGGGCTGATGAGCCCGGCAGATTCTAAAATGCGAGATTTCTTACTTCCACTACAAGTTCCACTAGCTATAAGCCTTCAAACTTTTCAAATATTCCTAAATATGTGGTTCAGAGTTTTGGAACTGTGCCCTGAACCCATTTTGTATGGAATTCTGTGGTCCCACGGATGAAGATCATCACTGCACCTCTATCGTATCCACCATCTTGAGTGTGTCCCCATTGTCATATATCTTTTACTTAATCAGAAAAAGTGTTACTATTAAAGGGTTAAATTTCAGTGGATTGGGTCAAAATACAGTTGAGGCTCAGACTCACTCTTTTGGAGGGGGAAAGTAAGAGTAATGATGAATATACATTTTAGCCTTGACTTTCTGGGAATTCTCAGCTGAGAAGACATGAGTCTGGCAATAAATGGTAATAGAAACTGAGAATAATTCTGAATGTCCAACTAAGACCCACCAAGGCTGAGCTTTAAAGAAGCCAACTGTCTACCTGAGAAACCTAACCCAATGTTACACATGATTCTTGGAGAACAGTGCTTTAGAATTAATTCTTTAGAATTAATCCATTACTCATCTACAAAGCATGAGATTTTCCATCGAACTGATACTTCTCTTTTACTTTTTTCTGTGATTTCTACCACAAGCCACATTCCCAAATAATGTTATAAAAATGTGAAACTTGACTATTATAAATAAATAACAAAGTATGCTGTTACTGTTTAATGGCTTAGAGTTGGTTCCAACTCAGAGTGGCCCAGCATACAACAGAACGAAACACTGCCTGGTCCTGTACCATCCTCCTAATCATTGTTATGTTTGAGCCCATTGTTACATCTACTGTGTAAGTCTATCTTGTTGAAGGTCATACTTTCACAAACAGACACCACTAACGCCAATCTTGGAATTAGTCCAGGGTGAACTCTTTACAATAAGGATGCCTTCCATCCACAAACCCTTCCCAGGGTGATTGGTGACACAAAATACACTGCAACCAGGCCAGTGTTTTTTTGTGTGTGTGTGAGAGTAGAATCAATGTGGGCTTCTAAAGTCCTAGAGACTTGCAGTGACATGTTGAGGTATAAGAGACAAAAGTCCACACAAAGAAAATAAACAAGAACATGGGAATAAGTGTGCTGTCCGAAAAACCATTTTATCTTATGTAAAAATGTTTTTCTTCTGTGTGTCCGAGACCTAGGAGACATGCCAAGAAGGAAATGTGTAGTGTCACAGAGTCCTGGTGTGATGCTATGGGATAATGCACTGGACTACAAGGTCAGTTTGAACTGCTGCGGTTTAAATTCACCAGCTGCTTCTGGAAAACCCTACATAGGGTTGCTATGAGTTGGAACTGACTTTATGGCACTTAACAACAACAATGGGCTGGGTAAATCTCAGTGATAGCTCTCATAGATATTCTCAGTATCTAATAAATTAAGAGTCTTCATCTTGCTCTCTCTTCCTTCTCTCTCAACAGTGTTTCACTCAAAGCACATGGCAGCCTGAAGGGAGATAATTTCACATTGCAAGGTGCCAGACTCATGTCCATTTTGTGTTTGCAAATCTTACCTGAGTCTCTGTTTTCCAAGAGTCAGAAATAGGAAGACAATCAAACAGAAGACAATTGAGCCAGAGGGACATCAACAGATTCTAAAGAGACAAACTTGCCAACAATTTAGGATGTGGCAGCAAGTCAGCTCCACAGAACTCTATTGCATCCAATCCCATGTCTGCCTCCACCAAGAGACCCTTGAAACTGCTGCCCATCTATTGGTATCCACAAACACACCAGGCAGAATCCCTGGCAACTGCCTTCCTAATTCCTGCTTTCAATAAGCTCTTAAATACTTTGCTTATCACTTGGCCCCCTTGGTGATAAATGGAGTTCATTCAGTGTGTCCTCTAATTAATTAGTTTGCTTTCTGGACTATTAATGGAGGCAGAAGTACATCCATTTGTCCTTTGGGTGTTTTCTTGCATGCAGCTTTAGGGAAGGGCTACCCTGCAATGACTGGACTTCCAGAGGAAGTATAAGACTTCACAGTCATCCAGGTTTGCTGCTCATCCAAAAGAGGAAATAAATATCCACAGGACTGTGCTTCCTTTGATGCGGCAATAGTTTCACTGCAATCTCCAACCAACGCACAACATATTTTGTCAGGCAGTGGTTCGGCCGTTAGGTTGCTAATTAAGTTAACAAGTGCTGTGTGCAGCTTAATTTGGCAACAAGCTATCCTACAGACTGTTCAATAAGAAAAGCAGTATTTCTGTAATGATTCTGTTTTTAAGCTTGGAATGAAGCTAAAAACCATCATGATCACTATGAAGAGATGTCTGATGTGTGCATTCAAACTACTGATGAGAAGAGTAGTATACTGTTCTGTGGGCTGGATCCTCACACCTTTGAGCTACAGATTTACTGCACAATGTAGCAGTAATAGGACTTTTAGTAATGAATATCCATTGCAGTTAGCTAATTATGGGTGTGAGTCCCAGTTGATCTTTGTTATTCTCAGTTGATCTGCCTCTCTCCCCAATTCTAGATGAAATGAAGTTGGCTGGTTCATTTATTTGATAGTTATTTAGTACCTACTGTGTGCTTGGTAAAGTGGAGGGTCAACAAAAAAGAGGAAGACCCCCAATAAGATGGATTGGCACAGTGGCAGCCACAATGGGCTCAAGCATAGCAATGATGTGATAGGTTGGTACAGGACAAGGAAGAGTTTTGTTCTGTTGTGCATAAGGTCACTGTGTGTTGGACACTGAACCTGGCTCTAGAGACTCAACAGAAAAAAAATAATAATGTACATTGGGTGGGATCATGATAGTTTCAAACAAACCATGTGCTTGTTGTCTATTCCATCAATAAAACATCGTTTGAGAAAGAATATTCCTGGACTAAGATCCTAGAGACCAGGGTTTCGGTGTTTGATGGAAGAATTTACCTAAACTCTGTCATTAATCAAGGAAAGAAACTATAAGTAAGGTGTTGAATCCTGCTGGGTCTCATTAATTCATTTGTAAAGTGGAAGACTTGGCTTATCTGTAAAAGTCTCTTTCAGCAGATTCTTTGAATAATCCAAAGCTCTTACCACTCATGTTTAACCAAATGTAGCTTCTCAACCTGAAGTTCTATTATTCTTGCTTCTCCCATTTCTACATATCCAATGACAACTTTAAGTCTGTAGCAAAGTTATTGATAACTAATGTCAAACTCTTGATGTTTGTAATATACTATATTATATTATGGGTTCCTGGTGTGGTGCTGTAGGATTAGTACTGGACTGTGAACCATAAGGTCAGCAGTTCAAACCCACCAGCTGTTCCTTAGAAACCCTGTACAGGGTCGCTATGAGTTGAAACCGACTTAATGGTACTTAACAACAACATATTATACCATAACTACAATATACCATGCTATGGTTTTTAAATGCCGTAGAGTCAGTTCTGACTCATAGAAACCCTGTATAGGCATTCTGGGCAGTGACTGGTAGGTTTGAACTGCTCACCTTGTGATTAGCAGTCAAGGTTTCATCTATAGCACATAGTTCAGACATATTGTCAGGAGCAACCAGTCCCTAGAGAAGGACATTATGCTTGGTAAAGTGGAGGGTTAACAAAAATGAAGAAGACCCCCAATAAGATGGATTGCACAGTGGCGGCAACCATGCACTCAAGCATAGCAACAGTTGTGAGGATTGCCTAGGACCAGGTAGTGTTTTGTCCTGTTGTACATGGGGTCATTATGAGTCAGAGCTGACTTGATGGCACCTAACAACATAGTTAAAGTCCTGGTGTTATCCTATGTGATAAAGCACTGGACTGCAAGGTCGATTTGAACCATAAGATTGGCAGTTTGAACTAACTCAGCTGCTCCTTGGAAATCCTATACAAGGTAACCTAATGGCACCTAACAATAACAACAACATAGTTATGTAAGTACTGTAGGATGAGCATTAGGCTGCTGACTGCAAGGTTGATGGTTCAAATCCAAAAGCAGCTCTGTAGAAGAAAACTAACGCTTATTGCTCCCATAAAGATTTCATCTTGGAGACCTGATACAGTATCACTATGAGTAGGAGTCAACTGGGTGCTAATGGGTCTGTTTTTTAATATAGTTATACAAGACAGTACCATTGGGGAAAGGAGGTAGTGAGTACATGGGATTTCTCCAAATTATTTTTGCAACTTCATGAGAGTTGATAGTTATTTCAAAATGAAAAAGTTTTTTAAAACAAATTCACAGTCAACCTCCAAAGTGGCTTCAATGCTGAGGGGACATTGAGCTTCTGTTGAGTGTGCTGGTACAATCTGGGGATGGGTAAGAGTGATAATTGCACAGCATGATGAACATAATTAATGTCACTGAACTGTACACATAAAAACTGTTGAAATGTCCAATGTTTTGTTACATCTATATTTACAATAAAATACGAAATCCAAACTGAAATCAATTTCCTCTTTCCTTCCTCCTATTGTCACATCCTGACTGCATTACAGTTAGTTACAAATCCACCTGCCTCTTTTAAATTTAAATGCTGAGTGAGAACGGCATCATATTTATCTCTGAATCCTCCGTAGACCTTTGAATAGTTGCTTAGTTAACCCAGTCTCATTCAATTAAGTTCCACAAACTAGCTTCAAGTCACTGGTTAAAGCATTGCCTTACATCTCTTATCTCTTCAGAGAAGCTCTGTCTACCACCTGTTTCCCTGAAGTAGCGCTCAATAGAATCTATATGGACAGCACCTGCAGGGGTACCTTTCCAACCCTCATTTTCTCAAGGTACCCACCAGTAAAATGTGGCTGGTGGTAACACTCACCTGGTTACCAAGGACAAAGAAAATTAACTGGCGATGGCGGTAAAGAGTACATAAATAACGGAGCATGATAGAAATAGGGGTTATATTGTATAAATATTCAGGTCCCATAATATCCTGTTCTGGATTTGATTTCCAAATGAAAGACTATTAAAATAAAGTACACTTCCATTTAGTTCTGAAGATGCTTTCCCAGAAGCCTTGAGACCTTGAGCCTCCCACATAAAAACACACATACATGATGTGAATACGTGGATATTAACAAGACAAGAAGGGGACCCAAAAGGTCATTTCTACCCACTGTGACTTGTATTTGTAGAATGTTGTAGCAGTTGGGATCTGCCATCTGTAGCTGTTAAGATAAAGATTCCTATGCCTGTATATTTTACTACTTGTTAAATATAGGTCATTGCAAATGGTTAAAATGTAATTTCAGTAGACTCTGCTGAAGTACCAAACAAATTTTAAGTCAAGGAGTATATGAGAACATAGATAAGTTATTGAAGGAAACAACAATACCCAGGACAGAAAACTACAAAGGCTAATAAAAAATATTTATCCTATAGGATTTTAAATATTTATACTTCATGTGTAGGAATAATTAATGAATGTCTTGAAACATTCCAATCATGTATAAACTGAAAGAATGTAATTTGCGATGTTCATTCTAATGGTTATTATTTTTACCCAAAGTCCTTATGAATATAAATATAACTTCTAATTTAACAAAAATTTAAATAAAAACAATAAAAAGCATAGTGATGTTATGTGAGACAGATGCTAGTGGATTCTGCAGATTTTAAAAATGAAGGAAAAAGCTATAAGCCAAGAAAGCAGGTAGCCTCTAGAAACTGGAAAAAATGAAAAAACTCAAATTCTCCCCTAGAGTCCACAGAAGGATGAAGTTTTGTTGACATCTTCATTTTAGTCTCATTTCTGACTTCTGACCCCAGAAATGTAAGGTCATACATTTGTATTGTTGTAAGCTACTACATTTGTGGTGATTTATCATAGCAGCAATAGGAAAGTATTACAACTGCACATTGTTACCAAATGTAATGAAGAGAGATAATTTTAGTAATAAAATGTATTATGAACTTGCAATAACTGAAATAGTTTTGTCCTGGAGAAAATAAGATCATTAAAACAGAGTTGTGTTGTTGCTGTTAGGTGCCATCCAGTGAGCTTGACTCATAGCAAACCTTGCACAACTGAACAAAAAATTGTTCAGTCCTACACCAACCTCACAACTGTTGTTATGGTTGAACCTATTGCTGCTGCCACTGTGCCGATCCATCTCCTTGGGGGTCTGACTCTTTTTTCACTAACTCCCAAATTTACCAGCCATAATGTCACAGCCTTCGGTATGAATTACATCTCAATGTAAAGAAAACAAAAATCCTTACCACTGGACCAATACACAACATTCTTATCAACAGAGAATAGATTGAAGTTGTCAAAGACTTTATTCTTCTTGGATCAACTATCAACTCTCATGGAAGTAGCAGTCAAGAAATCAAACGATGCATTGTATTAGACAAGTCTGCTGCACAAAACCTTTTTAAAGTGTTGAAGAGCAAAGATTGAAGCTTGAGGATTAAGGTGTGCCTGACCCAAGCCATGGTATTTTCAATAACTTCATATGCATGTAAATTCTGGACAGTGAATAAGGAAGATCATAGAAGAATTGATGCTTTTGAGTTATGGTATTAGAGGAGAATATTGAAAGTGCCATGGGCCACCAAAAGAACCAATAGATCCATTTGGAAGAAGTGCAGCCAGAGTGCTCCTTGGAGGCTAAGATGGCCAAACTTCGTCTCTCACACTTCGGACATGTTGTCAGGAGGGACCAGTCGCTGGAGAAGGAAGTCATGTTTGTTAAGGTGGAGGGTCAGAGAAAAAGAGGAAGATCCCCAGCGAGATGGATTGGCCAAGTGGCAGCATCGATGGACTCAAGCAGGGCAACAATAGTGAGGTTGGCACATTGTTCTACTGTGCATAAGGTCTCTATGAGTCGGTACCGACTCAATGACATCTAACAGAAACAACAACAGTGTCCTTCTCAGTGGACTGGTCTCTCCTATAACATGTCCATAGCATGAGAGACAATGTCTGGCCATCATGGTTTCTAAGGAGCATTCTGGCTGTACTTCTTCCAACAGAGTTTTGTTTGTTTGTTTGTTCTTCTGACAGTCCATGATTATTTCAATATTCTTTTTTATCACCACAGATATCAACGCATCAATTCTTCTCCAGTCTTTCTTGTTCAGTGTCCAACTTTCACATACAGATGAGGCAATTAAAACATGAGGCTGTCTACTCCTGTAAAGATTTACAGCCTCAGAAACCCTATACAGAATTGCTATGAGGCAGAGTTGACTCTATAATAGTGTTTTAGGTCCATCATATTGTTGTGTGTGCTAATGCCTAATACATTAGCTTTGATTGCTGTGTAGCATCTCATTATGGGAATGTATTGTTCTTGTTAAGTGCCCTCTAGTGGGCTTTGGCTCACAGTGACCCTAAATAGGGTTTCCTAGGAGTGGGTGGTGGTTTTGAACTCTGAATGCATATCCTATAGCATGATCCCAGGACTCTATTATGTGAATATAGGACACTATATCTAAAATAGCCAGAGTTTCTATTAAGACTTTTAATATCTTGTTTCTGACAGTTAAGCCTTCAATATTTCTGAGGTTCTATGTATATAACATATGGTTAGGATCCAACCTCACTCTTTTCCTTTTGGATAACTTGTTTCCCAGCTCCATTTATCAGGATGGACAATAAATAAGGAAGACCATAGAAGAACTGATGCATTTGTGTTATGGTGTTGGAGGAGAATATTAAAAGTAGCATGGACTACCAGAAGAACAAGCAAATCTATGTTAGAAGAAGTACAACCAGAATGCACCTTAGAATCTAGGTTGGTGAGACTTTGTCTCTCATACTTTGGACATATTATCAGGAGGGACCAGTCCCTGGAAAAGGCTATCATGCTTGGTAAAGTGGAGGATCAGCGAAAAGAAGAAGACCCCTAAGACTTGGATTGGCACAGTGATGTCAGCAATGGGCTCAAGGGTAACAATTGTGAGGACGACGCAGGACTGAAGAGTGTTTCATTCTGTTGTACACAGGTCTCTATGAGTCAGAACTGACTCAATGGCACCTAACAACAACATTTGATTGGAAAATCCCTCATTTTTCTGTTAATCTGAAATATCTGTTCTATCATAGTCCAAAATTCCATACATGTGGGTGTCTGTTTCTGGGTTCTCTATTGTATTGGCCAATCATTTTGCTAACCCTGTTCCCATAACATATTGATGTGCTTATATAAGTTCTTAATCGAATCTGGTATTGATTTGTTAAGTCCCTACTCACTCTTCTGTAAAACAGTTTAGCTAGCTTTGGCCCCTTGTTCTTCCATGTAAATTTTAGTATAATCTCATTCATTTTATAAATTGTATCAATTGAGATTAGAAATGCTGCACTGCCTTAATAAATTGATTTGATGTGATTTCAGATCTTTATCTGCCTGATCATAATAGCACTTTATTTACTTAAAGACTTGGGCATAATAAAGTATGATTTTTATGATTGCTCTATACATTTTTTAATATCTTTGGTTGTATTTGTTCTTTGGTACCTGTCTTGCTTTCTTAGTGCTGCTACAAAAAACACACAAGTGGGTGCTCTATAAACAGAAATTTATTTTCTTACAGTTTAAGAAGCTAAAGGTGTGGGTTCTAGAGGAAGGCATTCTTTGTCTGCTCTTGGGGAAAACTCTTGTCTCTTCTTTGGTTCCAAGTGGCATCAATCTTTTCCATTTGTGTTTTCTTGATTCAGTGCTTAATCTCCTCCTTTTGTATCTCAAAAGTAATTGACTTAAAATGCAAGCTACTCTGATATGGAGTCTTGGTGTAGCACTTTAGGATAAGCACTGGACCACAAGGTCAGTTTGAACTGCAGGTCAGTGGTTTAAACTCACCAGCTGCTCCTCAGAAACCCTGTACAGGGTATCTATGAGTCAGAGCCAACAGGAAGACACTTAAAAATAACAGCCTGATACTCTCTGATTAGCATCACAAAGAAAACCTTATTTCCAATGAAATTACATACACAATTATGTTGTTGCTAAGTGCCTTCAAGTCCTTTTAGATACATAGTCACCCTGAATAGGGTTTATTAAGAACAGCTGGTGGGTTTGAACCACCTACCTTGTGGTTAGCACTCCAGTGCTTCTCCTACAGTGTCACATCACTATATAGGAGTTAGAAATTACAATACATGCTTTGAGAGAACATAATTTAATTAATAATATTATCTGATATTCTTTGATACCATATTACATGTCAACTTCTGTTTCATGGGATTTTCTATGTTTTTGTTACAGATATATAGAAACTCAAAAAGACTTTAAAATTTGTTTGGATATATGATTCTCTT
>NW_006408539.1:13852680-13854255 GCF_000296735.1 Chrysochloris asiatica
GAAGGATTCTATAGGCATATTATTGAATGATGCAGAAAACATCAAAAGAAGATGGAATGAATACACAGAGTCATTGTACCAAAAATAAATGGTCAATGTTCAACCATTTCACAAGGTAGCATATAGTCAAGAGTCAATGATACAAGAAGTCCAAGGTGCATTGAAGACATTGGCAAAGAACAAGGCTCTGGGAATTGATGAAGTACAAATTGAAAACTTTCAACAAACTGATGCAGCATTGGAGGCAGTCACTCACCTATTCCAAGAAATTAAGAAGACAACTACCAGGACAACTGTTTGGAAGAGATCCGTATTTATCTCTGTTCCAAAGAAAGATGACCAAACGGAATGCAGATATCATCAGACAGTATCAGTAATTTTGCATGCAAGTAAACGTACATTGACAGGGAACCACCAGAGGACCAAGTTGGATTTAGATGAGGACATGGAATGAAGGATACCAGTGCTGACTTCAGATGGATCGTAGCTGAAAGCTAACAATACTATAAAGGTGTTTACATGTGCTTTATTGACTACACAAAGACTTTTGATTGTGTGGCTCATGAAAAGGTATGAACAGCATTGCAGAGAATGAGTATTCCAGAACGCTTCTTGTGCTCATGAGGAACCTGTACATAGACCAAGAGGCAGTTTTTCTCATACAACAAGGGAACCCTGAATGGTTTAAAATTAGGAAAGATGTGTGCCAGGGTTGAATTCTTTCACCATACTTAATCAACCTGTGTGCTGAGCAAATAATCTGAGAAGCTGGGTTCTATGAAGAAAAATGTGGCCTGAGGATTGGAGGAAGACTCATTAGCAACTTACAATATGCAGGTGATACAATCTTGCTTGTTGAAAGTGAAGAGGACTTAAAATACTTACTGATGAAGATGAAAGAGCATAGTATGGGTTACACCTAATTGTAAAGAGCACAAAAATCCTCACCACAGGATCACTAAATAACATCATGATAAATGGAGAAAAGATTGAAGTTGTCAAAGACTATTTTTCTGATATCAACCATCAACACTCATGGAAGCAGCAGTGAAGATATCAAAGATGTGTTGCATTAGGCAAATCTGCTGCACAAGACCTATTTAAATGTTCAAGAGCAAATACGACAGTTTAAGGACTAAGGTGCCCTTGTCCCAAGCCATGGCATTTTCAATAGCCTCATATGCATGTGAAAGTTGGACAGTGAACAAGGAAGATCATAGAAGAATTGATGCATTTGAGTTATGAGGTTGAAGGAGAATATTAAAAGTAGCATGGAGTGCCAGAAAACCAAATAGATTTGTGTTGGAAGACGTACAGTCAGAATGCTCTTTAGAAGCTGGAATGGCCAAACTTTGTCTCTCAATCTTTGGACATATTATCAGGAGAGGCTATTCCTTGAGATGAACATCATGTTTGGTAAAGTAGTAGTTGTTGTTAGGTGCCATTGATTCAGCACCGACACATAGCAACCTCATGCACAGCAGAACGAAACACTGCCTGATCCTGGGCCAACCTCACTACTGTTGTCACGCTTGAGTCCTTCCATGCTGCCACTTGGTCAGTCCATGTCGTTGG
>NW_006408539.1:13855140-13856138 GCF_000296735.1 Chrysochloris asiatica
GTGGGTTTGAACTGGTGACTGTATGGTTTGAAGTCCAGTGCTGATCCTACAGTGCCACACCAGGTGTCCTGTACTGTCTAGGATTTTCAACAAATATGGTTATGAAGCACTTTTTCAATTTTCTTATTTTAAAAGAAATACTTACAGAAAATTTCTCCACTTACAGTGATGTGTCCTCTTATTTTACACATTTATCAGAATAAGGAAGTTCCCTTCTATTTCTAATTTACTAAGGCTTTGTGTCTGTTGTGGGAGTGTTTGTGCACTTTCAAGTCAGTTTTGGCTAATAGAAAGTCTGTATAGGGTTTCCAAGCTATAATAAGCCATCTTTCTGCCATGGAGCCACTGGCAAATTCAAACTGCTACCATGAGGTTAACAGCCCAAATCGTAACCCACTATGCTACTAGGGCTCCTGAATTGCTTTCTGGAAAATAGGTGTTTATTTTAATCAGTTGTCATTTCCATCTAATGAAATCATTGCAGGAGGGTCCCAGGTTATAAACAAGATTTGTTTGTAGGTGAGTCTTTAGTTAAATTTGTAGGTAAGTTGGAACAGGTAAATACAAGTCTTATTTAGTCTTATTTTAGGTCAAGACCATGCTCAAACCCTTTTCAATGATTTTAAAGCTACAAGTGCAGCAAGCAAAGGTGACTATGATGAAGAATTTGTTGTAAGTAGTGAATTCATTCATCATTGCTTTCAAAGTAAGGGAAAATTGATATAACATTAAGGGGAAAGTAGTTTGTTGTTGTGATGTGTCATGGAGTTGGTTCAGACTCATAGTGACCCTGTATAGGGTTTCTGAGGAGCAGCTGGTGAGCTTGAACCACTGATCTTGAGGTTCTAACCAACCTTGCAGTCCAGCACATAACACACTTCTCTTTCTCGATAGCAATATTTATGTTGCTCTTGTTAAGAGCTGTCTAGTTGACTCTGACTCATAGCTACCCTCGGCTCTCTGAGGAGCAGCTGGTGGGTCTGAACGGTAGGTCTGAA
>NW_006408539.1:13857753-13858544 GCF_000296735.1 Chrysochloris asiatica
ACTCAACGGCACTTCACAACAACAACAAATCAACCCAGTACACTGAAAAGACAAGCAACTTCCTTGATATGAAGACTCTTCCATTCTGGTTGGAATTTTGAGCAACTGCATCCTTAAGTAAAAGTCCAGTGCAATAAACTGTACCAATTGATACTTGCTCAGAGTATCAAACATCTTCATTCTCATCTTGTCACGTTCTGGTCAGCTCAACACTAGCTGCCCAAGCTAGGTCAAATGGGTATCAGCTACAAGTTTGGGAGTTCACACATAACCTCCCTGTTCTTCAAACCAATCAGCTCCCTTACTTTCAACCCAGTCCCCTATGGGCTAGGTGAATGCCCTTGGACACAGGAGTTCACACAACTCCCTAAACTTCTGACCCATCAGCCTTTTGCTCCTCTTTTCTCAAGGTCAATAGGTGCCAATAGAACAAGTCCAAACTCAGCTCATGTCTTCATGGCTGCATTATAAATCCAGGTGGTCACCAGCGAGCATACATGTCCACTGTATACCTTCACTTTCAGTCACACAGGATTTCCAAGGATCGGCAGGTAAGTTTGAACCACCAACCTTGAGGTTCAAACCAAGATTGTGGTCCAGTGCTTTATCTCACAGCACAACACCAGGACTGACCCCATTTAGATGCATATGGCCTTGGGCCTCTGACAGGGTGGATTCCAGTAGTCCCAGGCCATCTTTTTTAACCAGCATGTCATTGGCTCCAGCCAACTCCAAAGCTTCAGCTCTCTCCTCTGCTCAAGTGGTTTATACCATGCCCCTTTGTTCTTCCT
>NW_006408539.1:13859309-13863509 GCF_000296735.1 Chrysochloris asiatica
ATACTCACAACACAATCTGCTTAAACCAAGCAGGGACTCTGTCTGATTTCCTCTGAGTCCACAAGAAGGAAAGATAACCAAGCTCAAAATCAGCCTTCCTGCATGTACATTATATTGGGAGCAGACCACACCCCCAAGGAAGCATCCCTTCAATTGATTGGCTGCTCATCGTAGAATTAACTCTGCCTGTATTAGGTTTCATCATCAGGGGAATGAGCACATCCCAAATGCTAAACCTCTGGCATGGTGCTGTGGGTTAATGGCCTGAACTGCAAGGTCAGTTTGAACCACAGTGTAGGTGGAACCCCTTGGAAATCCTATATAAAGTCGTTATGAGTCAGAACCAACTCAACAGCACTTAATAACAACAGCAACAACAAACCTCTGAAAATCCTGGCCTAGCCGAGTTGACACAGAACCCTAACCATTATACTATAGATGTTGAAACCATTACCCTGCCATTTCACCCATTTGCTTTACTCTGTCTAGGGGGTTGCCATGAGATTAAATCAATGCAACATCTAGGGGTTTGGTCTGTTGGTTTACCATTTGACAAAGCCTACAATGTCATTTTCACTGATCCTTAGTCTCTACACTTCAGTTCATGAAATTCCACCATGTAATTTTAACAAAAGAAGCTTATCTAAGTCTCTGTGGCTAAAACACCTTTAGGAAATATTTTTCTATTTGTGTGTTTTCATTATGTAGTATAGTTTCTCCTCTAATGTAATATGTGGCTATAAAGTAGTATGTACAAAGGTGGCCCAATTTATTTTTTCATGCAATAAATACGGATTTAATGTTTTATTATAAATTGCTGTTAGGGCAAAAATTTACCTGTTATAATAGCATACTTTATTATTCTTGAAGTTGCCAAGGTGATCTTTTTTTCTTGTATACAGTTGATAACTTTATTTTGCAATTGATAGAAATAATTTCAAACGAGGATATGCCTTTTCCAGAAAGCAAATAAATAGTATTTTCATGTGAGTTAAGAAAAAGAACAGGCCTCAAATAAAAGAGGAATCCTATAAAGGGTCATGTTTCAATTTTGTAGACGTTCTCTCCATGATTCAACATTGGACTTGTAACCTTCCTTTTATGTGAGCCATCTGCATAATGCTATAAGACAGGAAATGTGAGAAGAGTCCTGGTCCTTTGGATCTATAATATTAAGTGTGAACATAACATCTAAATAGAATGGAACTGGTCTGGAGCCATGGACTAGAAGTCATATAATTTCTACATTCCAGTCACCGCTCATTTGTTATGTCCTTGAGAAAATCAGTTAACCTTTCTGAGCTTCAGACTTTTCTGTGAAATAGGATAATACCTACTCCCATCACAGATATTTTTAGAAGGAATCAAAGAATTAAAACTGCATGGCATTTTCCATTAAAGACCTTTACATAAAAGGAATTCCTGGATAGTCATTTGCAAACAAACCATCTCTACTGCTGCTGCCATCTTTATATATGCAGATTCCTCCCTAACTTCAAAAGAGGGAGACAGACACATAATTCTAGCTAGAGCCCAGACTAACATCATAATAACAGCATCTATCAAGCACTTACTATGTGTCAGGCGCTGCTCTAAGTGCTTTACATATATTACCTCTACTAATTCTCACACTAACTCTATGAGGCAGAAAAGATAGTTAGACTCTTTAGCAGTTGAGGGAAAGAGACCTGAAGAGGTTAAATCGATTATTAAAAGTTGTGCAGCTGGCATGGAATGAGCATGTTTAGCTCAGGTGGTCTGGTGGAGAGGCCACCCCTGGGAGGAATAGCCTAACCCACTTAGCTACAATGCCTCCCAGCATGCTCACCTGAGCAAAAACCTGTTTGAACTCTAGGTGTCTGCCTGAAAAACTAAGAACCATCCTGGGGCAAATCATCAGAATGGATGGTCAAGCAGCAAAGATTTAGATTTTAAAAAAACTACTGCCAATGTTAGAAGACACCAGCAGTTAAAAAAACAAAAACAATAACAACAGGATGCCTATAACTTGGAATGTTTTTTAGAAAAACCAATCAGTATGCAGATGGCTATTGGCACTGCGGGTTAATGCACTGAACGGCAATGTTGATTTGAACAGTAAGGTTGACAGTTCAAGCTCACCAGCTGCTCCTTGGAAACCCTATACAGGGTGGCTATGAGTCAGAATCAACGCTATGGCACTTAACAACAACAGTGTTCCAGGTATTGGTGTCACCAGAGGGAATCACGTGGGAATCACAGGAAGATTCCCATGAAGATTCCCATACTGCTAAGTAAAATAAGTTGGTCACAAAGGGATAAATATATGAATCCAAATATATGAAATAAACTAGGGTAGGTAAAGTATACAGATAAAAGTTCACTAGTGGTTGGCAGGTTCGCAGCCTGATTCATAACCACTATGCTACCAGAGCTCCGACTCGAAGGCACTTAACAACAACAAGTGGTTGGCAGGAGTATGTGGGAGGTAAAATGTTATGGGTAGTCACTGTTGAGCATAAACTTAGCTTCTGTTAAGGGTCTCAGAAAATTTGGTTTAATGGTTTAATAACTTGGTAAACACAATTAATGTCATTGAATTGTACATGCAGAGAATGTTGGAAAAGCACATGATTTCTTTTATAGATGAGGTGGCCTCAAAAAGTTCATGGCAAATGGAATAGAAAGATAATGACATTTTCCATGAACTTTCAGAAGCTCCCTCATATCTTTGTTAACAACAACAAATTAGAAAGAAATATAGGCCTTGTCTTCAAAATACTTTCTTCATACCAGAGCACTTGGAAGAGGGGATAAGGAGGGAATATCTAAGTACTAAGGAGCTCTGGTAGCGTAGTGGTTACGAATCGGGCTGCGAACCTTAAGGTCAGCGGTTCGAAATTACCAGCTGCTCCATGGGAGAATGATGAGGCTTTCTACTCCCTTAAAGATTTACACCCTCGGAAACCCTGTACAGGGTCGCTATGGGTCGGAACCGACTCGACAGCACTTAACAACAACAACAACATCTAAGTACTAAAGCAGAAAACAGATCACTAGGTCTATCCTGTAGCATAACAAAAACAGTTAGGGAGCAGATTTGGGAAGGTTTTGTTCCTGAATTCTGGGGAGAGGACAAAAGAATTAAACTAAAGGAGATGTTTCTTGGAAAGCCATCCAGTGTCCTTCAGGAGCTGGGTTTGTCATTTCGGGGACTGGGTTGCTGTTGTTAAGTATCCTGTATATGATTTTGAAGGAGCAGGTTGTGCATTTGAACCACCAACATTTCAGTTAGCAGTCCAATGCTTATCTTACAGTGCAATGGGATGCTGAATGGAAGGGGACTTCTTTTCTCTTGAGCTTCTATGGAAGGCAGCAGAGACACAACAGTCTAAGTCACAAACCAGACAAGCCTCCCTATTTCCATGTGAGACAACAGAAAGATGGACAAAGAGCCAGAGGAAAACTTTCAACCACAAATTTAATATAACCCATAAAAATGAAAATAAGTTGCTTTTTAACTTTAATTCAGGAGAAAGATGTGGCTGCCTACCACCAGAAAGATTCACAGCCCAGGAAACCCTTCATACGGTGGTTACTATGCATCAGACTCAACTCAGAGTACTGGGTTTGGTTGTGGTTTTAGTTAACTTTAATTAAAGAAGTGAAAATCAAATAGCAATATTGACATTTTTAATAAAATATTCTAGAATGATATTTTTTAAATATCTAATATAAGGAAGAGTTATGAAAAATGAACATTAATTATTATACTCAATAACACTGTATTGAGTGCTTACTATATCCTATGCATTTTGCCTGGAAAATGATACATGGTTTCCACAGTACATCAAAAGAGAATTTGTTGTTGTTGTTGTTAAGTGCTGTCAAGTTGGTTCCAACCCATAGCAACCCTGTAGAGGGTTTCCAAGAAGCAGCTGGTGAGCTTGAAGCACCAACCTTGTGGTCCAAACCAACTTTGCAGTCTAGCTCATTAACCCACAGCGCCACACTTGTGATTTATTGACTAGGTAAAGACTTTCTTGCTGAAGGTGAAGAGGACTTAAAATATTTACTGATTAAGATCAAACAGCACAGCCTTCAGTATGGATTACATCTCAATGTAAAGACAACAAAAATCCTCACCACTGGTCCAATAAACAACATTCTTATCAACGGGGAAAATTTTTAAATTGTCAAGAACTTCATTCTTGGATGAAC
>NW_006408539.1:13864118-13866616 GCF_000296735.1 Chrysochloris asiatica
GATGGCACCTAGCAACAACAACAAAGGCTTTCATCTGTGTGGATCATGACAAACTATGGAGAACATTGTAAGAATGGGTCCGCAATCATGCTCATCAGAGCCTGTACATGGACCAGAAGGCAGTTGTCCTAAAAGAACAAGGGGATACTGAATGGTTTAAAATCAGGTAGGTGAATGCCAGGGTAGCATCCTCTTACTATACTTATTCAATCTGTATGCTGAGCAAACAATTCAAGAAGCAAGGTTATGTGATGAACATGGCATCAGGATTGGAGGAAGACTCATTAATAATCTGTGATATGCAAATGATATAGTCTTGCTTGCTGAAGGCAAAGAAGATTTCATATACTTTCTGATGAAGACCAAAGACTACATGCAGCCCTCAGTATGGATTGTACCTCAATGAAAAGAAAAATACATCACCACCGAACCCATAAATAACATCATGATAAATGGAGAAAAGATGAAGTTTTAAAAGACATTGTGCATGATTCTACAATCAACACTTATGGAAGCAGAAGTCATGAAATCAAATGATGTATTGCATTAGGGAATTCTGTTGCACAAGACCTCTTTAAAATGTTCAAGAGCAAAGCTATCATTTTGAGGACTAAGGTGCACCTGTCCCAAGTGTTGATATTTTTGATTCCCTCATATGCATGTGAAAGTTGGACAGTGAATAAGGAAGACCATAGAAGAATTGATGCATTTGAGTTATGGTGTTTGAGAAGTATATTAAAAGTATCATGAGCTGCCTGAAAATAAACTTATCTGTGTTGGAAGAAGTACAGCCAGAATGCTCCTTAGAAACCGGGACGGCTAGACTTTGTCTTTCATACTTTGGACATGTTATTAAGAGGTACTAGTTCCTGGAGAAGGACATAATGTTTGACAGAGTGGACAGTCATCAAAAAAGAGGAACTCCTACCCCCAACAAGATGAATTGACACAATGGCAGCAGCAATGGGCTCAAACATAACAATTATGAGGATGAAGCACGAACAGACGGTGATATTTTCTGTTGTGCAAAGTGTTGCTGAGTCAGAACTGACCAGAAGGCACCTAGCAACAACAACAAACGTAGATAAAATAACTAATGCCAGTTTATTCAGGTAGAGAATGCATTCCATTTCCAGCTTTTTCCATAATGTGTTAGTGTTTATTTTATTGGCGCTTATGTATTACTGCTATAGTCGGAACTCGCTGGGGGTAGTAATGTCTCTATTAATTTTAGACCCCAAGGCTCTAGGACAAGACTGGTTCAGGGTAAGCATTCAGTAAATGAATGTTGAATCCTAAACCTCTCAGAAAAGCTGACATCTGATTTCTTAAACTCAGGAATCAGCCTAGTGTGAGACTAAGGCACTCCTCTGTTTAAGAAGGCATCCCAGATTTGCCATGTAAGGAGAACATTGACACTGACTGCTAATAAAATTGACCATAGTTGTAACTCAATCTGATCTCTGAAGTGGTTTTTCTCTAGCCATCACAGAAGCCGTTTTTAAGGGTAATGTCACGGGCGACTAAGATCTCATCAAGGACCTCTGATGTCCATTAAAATCATTTTAAATGCTCTCAGCTGAAGCCAGCAAAGCATCATTTAATTATGCAGGATTTCTGATTGCTCATCATCAGCCCTGTTCTCTCTGTTCTTCACCCCTTGTGCTTCTCCTCTATGGAGAGCGCCCATTAAGTATAAAGAGCAGCTTTTGTCAAGAAAAATGTGAGTGGGCACAAAGAGGCAAAAGAGGATCAGTTAGAGTCTGAACGAAATTAGATAGTGAACAGGGCTTTTGTCTGAAATTCCTGTAAAGTTGCCTCTTTCACCAAGTTATTGTTTATCTTATATTCAGCCTTTTATACACATTTCCTTAACTAATCACCAGTGTCAATCTATTTTAAGTGAATGAGATTTGAAAAATAGTTACATATTTATAGGATAAAAAGATAACAGCCTATTGATGGATGATTAAATAGGATTTAGAGAAATGTTTGGAAGAACCCTTTAAAAACCCTTCTTGCATAGAATAAAATGAGAAGTTATTTTATCAAGTTTCTGTAAGAAATAAAATTTTATGTTTTGACATGAAAGATAGTAACTTCATTATAGAACTTATTCTTTTGGGGATAACCTTGAATTATGTGATATAAGAATTCTCTAACAATGCCAATGAAAGTTAAATCAATTCTCATCTATTTTGTTTTGAGTATTTGGGTTCCATGAACCTAATAATTTTAAATATCTCACCATATTGAGATTAAATAATTCAGGAACACTGAAAAAAATGTATCTATGTTATTCTTTTGTAAAATCCTTCTCCAAAAAGAATATTTAGAGGCGGGACTTGATGGTTGCTAGGGTGGAGGTGCAGTGAAGTTCGCCATCAGCCATACCATAAAATACCAGGCAAAGCAGATCCAGGGCAGAGCTCCCAAACTAGGAACCACATAGCTAGGAATATTTTAAAAGTTTGAAGGCTTATAGCTAGTGGAACTTG
>NW_006408539.1:13885628-13896326 GCF_000296735.1 Chrysochloris asiatica
TCTGTAATGTAGTGTGTTTTCCTCCCCACAAAACAATTTGTGGCACTGTATGATAAGCATTGGACTGCCATCCACAGTTCAAACCCATCAGTTATGCCTAGAAAATCCCTTACAGGGTCGCTATGAGTCAGAATCACTTCAAGCAAAACAACAACATGGAAATACCAATCCAGATAACTTCTCAAGGAAACCACATGAACTTTACCAGAACAGTTCCCGCAAAGTCATTGACAATTCATAATACGACAATGTGAAAGGAGTTCCAGATTTGTAACAGGTGCAGGTTCCAATGGATACACTCCACAAAGTGAACAACAAAGCCTTTCTTGATGTGATTACACTTATTATTCCATGATTGCTACTTCCTGATCAGGGACACATTCATTCACTCATAAGAAAAAGTGCTGTCGAATTCTCCACAGATCATGTATGAACTTGTTGGGGGAGGAGAGGAGCACAAGAAAAGCCATTCAGATATCTGCAGTGGATATAGAATGAATGACAGCTCCAGGTGGAATTCTGAGCATGATTAATGCATTGTGTTTACTTAAAAGAAAGGGGAACAGGGAGGATAGCAAACATTCTTGAAGATGTTGTTTGAGGAAAGGACAGATCATTACAAAATATAAAACCCTCATTATATTTGGATGTGCGTTGTTTAAAGATGCTGTTGTAACGGGTGCAGTAGGTAGGCATTGTTTTAGGACTTTGAATTGACTGACCAAGTTTTGTATATGTGTTGAAATTTGTGTAGGCATGAAATGCACGTCTTGAAAATGAAATGTGCTTGCTCACCTAGATGTATCTTGTCTCAGCCATGGAGAAAAGTAGGTTTGCAGTGATCTTCAGTATCAGATGAATGAAGTTAAATGTCAGGGCGTAGCTGGAAATTTAAAAACCAACAAAGTGTTGGTGAGATGGGAAAAACAAATGTGTTCCTCAGAAGAAAGTTTGAGGTATTTGGCCAGGGTTGAATCCGTGGATAACAGAATAAAAACACAAAATTTAAATGGATCCCTATATAATGAAAGGAGTCATGGTGTGGTGCTGTGGGTTAATGCACCAGATTGCAAAGCTGTTTGAACTGTAAGGTCGGTAGTTCAAGCTCACCAGTTGCTCCTCAGAAACCCTATATAAGGTCGTTATGGGTCGGAATTGACTCAAGGGCACTTAACAACAAAAACAACAATAGAATGAAAAGGCACCAGGACACTACAGAGAGTACAGAAGTCAAGGTGAAGATGTTTCAAATTCAGAATATTTCTCAGACAGAGGCTATTCTTTACGGACCTCTTTCCTAAGACTCCTGGCTCTGTACTTATAGTTGCTATTATTGTTAGGAGCTGAGGAGTTGGTTCCGATTCACGGTGCACAAGAGAGCAAAAACACTGTCTGATTCTGTGCCATCCTCACAATTGTAACACTTGAGCCCATTGGTGCTGCCACTGTGTCAATCCATATCATTTGATGTCTTCCCCTCCTTCATGACTCTCCACTTTAGTACACATGATGACCTTCTCCAGGGACTGGTTCCTACTGATAACATACCTAAAGGGTGAGACATGAAGTTTTGCCATTTCTGGTTTAACTTCTTCCAACACAGATTTGTTTGTTCTTCTGGCAGTCAATGATACTTTTAATATTCATCTCCAACAATGCCTTCTCCTTATGCTTTATTCATTGTCCAACTTTCACATGCATCTGCAGTTACTGAAAATTCTATGGCTTCTGTCAGGTGCACTTTAGTCCTCAAGCTGATATCTTTGCTCTTGAACACTTTAAAGAGGTGTTTTTGTTTTGTTTTTTTTTTTTTTTGCAGATTTGCCTAATGGGATATATCCTTTGATTTCTTGACTACTGCTTTCATGAGTGTTCATTATGGATCCAAGTAAAATTAAGTATTTGATAACTTTAATCTTTTCTCCATTAAGCATGATGTTATTTATTGGCCTGCTTGTGAGGACTTTTGTTTTCATTACATTGATGTGCAATCCATACTGAAGGCTGTCATCTTTGATCTTCCTCATTAAATATTTTATGTTCTCTTCACTTTCAGCAAGTAACATCATGTCAACTGCTAATTGCAGGCTATTAATGAGTATTCCTCCAATCCTGATGTCATGTTCTTCTTCATTATTTTCTGAGGATCCAGCTTCTCAAATTATTTACTCAGCATACAGATTGAAGAAGCATGGTGAAAGACTACAACCCTGGCACACACATTTCCAGATTTTAAGCCTTTCAGTATCTTCTTGTTATGTTCAAACAAATGAAGTTTAAAAAATCATTTTTGAGAATATGCACACATAAAAATAAACATATATCAAAACATGCAAATCAAATCAAATGCTCTACTATTTAAAGACAGTTGAAAACAAGAAAGACAAGATGAGAGCATGTGTTGGTGATGCAGAATGGATGGTGATAGTTACAGAAATCATGTTTCTCATAGGTGACTGGATTACAATATCATTGCATGAATTTATAAAGGAGACAAAAAAAATCTAGAGAGAAATAATAGACATTAAAGATTTCCCAGTATTGTTTGCTCTTCTGGAATCAATTCATCAACTTTGTCTTTCTGTTGTTTGGGATCTGTGTGTTACTACCTGAATTGAATAGTAGATAGACCTCAGTTCAATTTTTCTTTTAAATAACTGCATCAAAGATGTTTTTTTGGCATTTAGTTAAAACTATCAAAAATAAAGGTGGTGCCAAAAAATTGATTTACAAAACAATATGTATCCAATAACCCTATGGTATATACTCATATGTACACACAATAAAATTATAGATAGAAAAAATCAGTGTAAAGATGGCAGAATTAGGGATATGTGTTTTCTTCTTATCCTAATTTTCTATAATGTTTTAATAAAATTTGTTTAAAAAAATAAAATTAAATAAAGTGCTTTGTTGTAGAGCGCTAATTAATGCCTATATTTTTATTGAATGCTTAGACCTGTGTCACTTTTTCCTCTTTTCTCTGGTTTTTCTTTCATGCTCCCTACTGCTTCTTTAGTCTGTCTCAGAATATGTATGTATACACATAGAAACACACACATATATGTGTAGTTGTCGCTATTAACTGCTATTGAGTTGAGTCTGACTCATAGCAACCCTGTATAAGGTTTCCGAGGCTGTAAATCTTGCCAGAAGCAGAAAGCCCACCCTTCTTCTGTGCAGTGGCTGGTAGACTTAAACTGCCAACCTTGTGGTCCACAGTCCAGTTCTTGTCCTATAACGCCACACCATATACATATATATAGGGATCCCCCATATAAATAGGCATTTGAAAATATATAGGAAGACTTCATCATTTCAGATTGCAAAAGAAGCAAAGAACTTTTTGGAATAATCAGAGAGTGACTAAGAAGTGACAAGTTCCTAAGGGGCAGTAACGCTCCTTCATTCTATTCAAGTAGCATGACCTGAAACAGCAGTTTTCTTTTGCATTGGTCTCCTAGGCGCATATACTCCTAACTTACCAGGTTTTGCCACTCAGTGTCTAGAGATCTATGTTGTTAGCTACAAGCCTGTAACAAATTGTGGGCCTGCATTATTCTCCTCCTCTGCAACCAGTGGCATATTTATAGCATCGCATTTTTGCAAATAGTTTTTTCTCTCATTTATGAGCATACCACAGTCAGTATATATTATAGTTCTTGTTTGTCCTTGAAATTCCAATATCTCTTGGACATATACAGACAAATTGGTGCTGTAGGATGAACACTGGACTGCTAACCTCCAGGCTGGCAATTCAAACCCACCGTTTGCTCTTTAGAAACCTATCTAGGATTGTTATGAATTGGAGCTGACTCAGCGGCATTTAACAATAAGAGTTTTGTTTTCCAGTTAGTGTATTAGGGATTTTTTGTTTTATTTTAATTTTTGTATGAAATAGCATCAAATAATCTGGATCTACCATTGCATTTCTCTCATAGAATATTTTCCACTATTATTCAGAGCATCTCAATTACCTGCCACAGGGATGACTGATCAGTAAATCTGCATCAAAGCTACCCATAGAATTAATAGATTTAGAAGCATGGTGGCTCTGTAGGATAAGCACTGGATTGTGAGCCACACATTGGTGATTTGAGCCCACCAGCTGTTCCATGGGAGAAAGACAAGATTTTCTGTTCCCACAAAGATTTACAGTATCAGAAACCCTATACAGGGCTGCGATGAGTCAGAACTGACTAGATGGCACAAAATGTCCTATGAAGATTGTCCACACTCTTTCCAAAGCTCCTATATCACTAAAGACAATTTTAAAGGCAAAATATGTCTAGTATTTTTGTGATTACAAGGGATCTAGTTTATAAGAGTCTTAAAAATTCTGTTTAAGATGATACTCCACTATTGCTAATGGTCGTTCACACTCATCATCTTGGTATTCAAATACTTCACTCTCCACAGACTTCCTTTCAAGCCAAACAACCCACTTCTCTCCAACCTAGAACTCCTGCTTTTGATAACTAGACAGTCCACTCCTTGACAACATAACTTCTGCATTCCATCCTATGTTTTGATTCATGGATAGGTCTCCTCCTAAAATCCCTAGTCTTCTGTGTTTAATCACTAATGTGAGTGAAATCTCCCTGTAAGATGGCAGTATAGAGATGACCCTAACTACAAAATAATATGTCATGCTTCACTTCCCCAAACCCAACACATTGTCAAGGTCAAAGACAAAGAATAGGCTAGAGGCAACCTGGTAACTGAGTTTTCACACTTTAAGAATTGCATAAAAATGAGCAACTTTAATATAAAATCAGTGGAAAAGATGCATTAGGAAATTCTAGACCATAAGCGACTTTTCTATCTCTGAGGTCCATGTCTGTGAGTATTTAAATTCCCAAACTGATCATACATACTAAATATACACCTTACTTTTCTTCTCAAGAAAATAAATTAATAACAGATTTTATGTGGACAAATATTTAATAGAAAAAGATCTTTGCACACAGTGAATTTTTTTTTTTTTTTCAAGAACCAGGGGCACCTATACTCTGAGGCAGAGAGCCATTAAATGAATCTCTTTAAGGGTCAATGCAATAAAGTCCATTCAGGTTTGTTCCCCTTTGTGCTTTCTGCTAGAGTATTACTGGGCTAAGTTTTTGTGATGAGGTCTGTCCATGCGGGGAACTCAAAAGAAACTAATAGCTGTGGGCTCAGTACTTTTACTTAAATGTAATTAAGTGGATTCTATATCTAAGGACTTTATAGAAAAATTATTAGCAAATAACCAACACTTTGAAGCAAACTGTACATGCATACACATACCTCACAATACACACAGCTATTTATAACTAACATGCAGATTTAGTGTCAATTTGCAATCTTTCCTACCGATATATTTACAACGTCTCAAGTTAAGTATGGCTAGGATAGATTTTGGTCCATTCCTTCCCAATTTTACATTTATACCTGCTTTTCTCTGACTCATGTTTTGTGCTTACTCTTTCTACATGGGTCCAACTTCACTGATCTCAAAGGATGTAGGCATAGAAAAAGACATGTTACAAATTCTATGTTGTCTAAAAGATTTTCCAGAATAAGCATAAATGCTCTCTTCTCTGTGTTTTTCTATATTTTACTATCTTGATCTGATTACAAAAATGAGGAATTAAAACTATACACTGCTAACAAATATGTCTCACTATACACTGGTGACAAACAGTTCTTATTAAGTTGTTTAGGGATTGCAGTATAAATGGCAAAATAATTCTAAGAAGTAACCACTGATTTTATAAGTTAAACTCAAACCTCTGTGAATTTATATGTATATATTGGACCTTTAAGAATGTCAGGAGAGAGATAGCAAGATGGTAGATTAGGCAAAAATGCTACACAGACCCTCTATAACAGAGAAACAGAAAGTCAAATGGAACAGATGCAGATGATAGTCCAGGAATCTTTAGCTTCAGATGAAGGGATAGAGAAGTGGATTGAATGCTTACTAGGAGAGGAAATTGAATAGACATGGCAAAAAAACCCAAAGAAACAAAGAGATGATCTTTGCTAGCCAGACAGATTCAGTGTGGCCATCCTGAACGTTTGCAACTTGCTTTAGAGACAGACTATGACTTGATGGAACAGAGGCATATCAGTGACTGGTGGAGAGAAAGGTATGATTCTGTTCTTGTTCCCCCAATTCCCCTGGTGACCAAAGGCATGTCCAGCCCCCACTCACAATGTTCCCATTGAATATCTCCAGTAGTTGGAACCACACAGTGGTGAACAAGGAAGCTCTGAGTGGCATCAAAGTGAGTTGAGTGCTATCTACACTATTCCTGGAACCTGGAGTCATGTGATCCCTGCTCCATACCTAGAGATGGCCCTGGCCAGCCCTGGACTGCTGTCACTAGGAGAACCAGCTGAACAGACATAGAAAAAAAAAAAAAAAAAAGGAGACAAACAGTTGATCTGTGCCAGCCAGCCAGGCGTGATGTGGCCATCTTGATTGTTTATGGATGACTTTGAAGGCAGAGGTATCTTGGTGGTGCAGAGGCATATTAAGACTTACTGGAAGAAAGAAAGGTGAGACTTCTTTTTCTTGTACCCACATTACCCTGGTGACCAGTGATGTAGCCAGCCTCCATCTGTATACACCCCAGTGAAACTCCTGCTCTCAGGGTAGTTGGAGCCACAAGGTGATGAGCTGCACAGTTGGGAGCCACATCAAAGTGAATTCCTCTATTTGTACCAATGAGGGCTCCTGAATTCAGGTGAGGCACTTGCTCTAGACCTACAGAGCCAGTTCTGGCATATTCAGGACCAGCAGAAACTCTCACTCCCAGCTGCCCTCTGGAATGGAAAGACCTTGATCCTAGTTGTTTTGGGGTCTGCACGAACTATTTCTGGATTGGATACCCAGACCAGACAACACCTAGGCCTGTAGGAAGCCTATCTAGGGTGGGGAACACCACTGTTCCATCCCTTGACCACCTACCATATGAGTTCCATGGTGGACAGGAATTCCCAAACTTTTCTCCTCTCTGTGTCTGGCACCCGCCCTCAGTGTTTACTTTCGTTGTTTTTGTTTGTTTATTCTTTCTTTCCCTTCTTCTTTTCTTTACCTTCCTTTACTTTTTTATCCTTTCTATCTCCATTTTCATTTTTTCTTGTTTTCTTCTGTTTTGTTTGTTCTTTTTTTCCCCCCTCTTTCTTCTTTCTTTTTGCTCTTAATTTGTATATATTCCTCTCTGGTGTCTTTCTCTTTTACTCATCCCTCTCCCTAATTCTTTTTATTTTCTCTCTTATTTTTCTTTCTCATGTTTTTTTCTTCCCCTTTTATTTTTATTGTACTATTTTTCTAGCTATTGCATGCCTTTTTTCCTTCCTTTTTCTGCTTTACAAGGAATAAAACCTAAAGGGAGTTTGCTGAACTGAGAACCAACAACAGTAGACAACAATTTGAGATTGACATACACACTAATACCACCCAGAACTCAATTTAGATATAGAAGTATCTAACATAAAGTGTTGTCGAATCGAATCTGACTCATAGTGACCCTGTAAAGAGTTTCTGAGGCTCTACATCTTTATTTGGATCAGAAAGCCTCATTATTCTCTCACAGAACATTTTCAGGGCTTGAATTGCTGACCTAGTGGTTCACAGTCCAGTGCTTATTATACAGAATCACTGTGGTCCCCAAAACAAACCTACAAAACTGAAAATAGGGAATCAGAGATATAAATTTATAAAGAAGACAACTACAAAGCAAAAAATGGACATGTAGTTACAAAACTTTTAAACTAAAGAAGTCAAGGAGTTGTCCAGATAAAATAGACTGTCTTAAATTGGGGAAGAAATTTAAAAATACAAGAAAATTAATTTTAAAAACCTCAAAGAAAATTAATACACCTTCACATCAAAACAAAACAAAAAAATAAAACCATAAGACTTAGTAAACATTAAAACAACAGCAGTGAAAAAAATGACAAGAAAACACACAAATAAAATAAACTTAGAACATAAAATTATGTGAAACAAAGAAAGCCACAGCACCACAAAAAACACAACAAAATAGCAGCAATCAATTCATACCTATCAATAATTGCACTGATTGTCAATAAATTAAGTGCACCAGATAAAAGAGAGTCACAGAATAGATAAGAAAACAAGATCCTTCAATATGTTGTCTATAAGAGACACACCTTACACATTAAGACAAAGTAGACTAAAAATCAAAGAATGGAAATATATATATATATAAACAGCAAAAAAAATTAATAGGAGTGGCAATATTAATTTCTGATAAAATCGATTATAAGACTATAAGGCAAAACCCAGCATAAAAGACAAAGAAAGACATTATCTCATCATTAAAAGGTCAGCTGAATGAGAGGACATAACCATAATAAATATCTATGCTTCCTATAAAAGAGCCTCAAAATATATAAATCAAACTAATAGAATTGAAGAATGAGATAGACAACTCTACAATAATAGTAGATTTTAATATATCGCTTTTGATGACGAACAGAACAACAACAAAAAAAGGCTTAACAAAGACACAGAAGAACTAAATAACACAATCAACCAATTGAACTCATAGATTTAAACAGAGCACTCAACACATTAGCACAATATGCATTCTTTTCCAGTGCACACGGAACATTCTCCAGAATAGACCATTTGTTAGGCCACAAAGTAAACTCCAAAAATGTAAAAACATCAACAGACTGCAAAGCATCTTTTCCAAAAGTAATGCTCTGAAATCAACAACAGGAAGATCAAGGAGAAAAGACAAATACATGGAAATTGAATAACATACTGCTCAAAAGCTAATGAATAATTGTTGTTGTTGTTAGATGCCATCGAGTCTGTTCTGATTCATAGTGACCGTATACACAGTAGAACACAACACTGCCCTGTCCTGGATACTAGAACAAATAAAAAGCAAAATAAAAAACTCTTTGAATCAAATGAGCATGAAAACACAACATACTAAAACCTTTGGGAAACAGCACACACAGTGCTTAGTGGGCAATTCATAACAAAACAAGTCCCTGGCAACCGATCTCTATGTACTCATATTTGTTTATTCTGGACATTTCAAATAAATGTATTCATACAATATATGGCCTTTTGTGTCTGTCTTCTTTGTTTTACAATAATTTTCTAAGGTTCATCCAGGTTATAGCATATATTTATACTTCATTTTATGGTTGAATAAAGAAAGAACTTAAAACATATATTAACTCAGAGTAAGATTCAGATGGAGTCCTGGTGTGGTTCTGTAGGTTAATGCACCACACTGCAAAGCCATTTGAACTACAAGGTCAGTGGTTCAAGCTCACCAGCTGCTCATTGGGAACCCTATATGGGGTCGCTATGGGTCAGAATTGAGTCGATGGCACTTAACAACAACAACATTCAGATACTGAATCCAAACTGAGATTTCTGAGGTCTAGCTTAGGAGCTGCTGCAGAAGGTGGTAAGTGCAAGATTACCACAGAGAGAAGTAAACATGCTATAGGCCCATTTCACCATGATTCAATGTTTTCTGGATTCATCTACCTTTTCTTTCCATACAGGAGCCTTACATAGGAATAATGTAAAGGGGTGGGTGTTCCTAGAAGGAAGAGTTGGCAAGGGATTTCTACTGTGAGTGGCTCAGTCTCAAATGATTTATTATGTTTTCATATTACATATGATTACTTTATATAAAGTAATTTCAGTCCAGATGCATTTCTTGGAATCCTCATTAGACTTTTACCAGGATATGATGATTTTGCCTCCCTAATCCCCAAAGTCCTGTTCAGTGTATAATGGTTGAATTGAGAAGTACCTCACTTATGAATGTCCTTCCTCTTATTAACAAATGCAAAATTAAGATAATTAGTAATTACACTGATGACCACCTCAGGGAACTAAGTTGGTGGTTGGAATTATATCTGAAGGTATCATGAAAATCCATCTGAGGAGAAAGTTGTTTTGTTCTGATATCTTATGCCCCTCAAGAAAACAGTGAAAAAATCATTTCTGATTTTTGACACAATTTATCAGTTTCATACTAACCCTTGTTTCTCGTCATATGATTATGAAATTTTAGAATTGCCAAGTTCATATACAAAGGAATAATTGAGTGAGGTGACCTAATGGAATACAGAAATCATAAGACAGTATCTTTGATATCTCATGCAAGTAAAGTTTTACTAAAGGTAATACAGAAACAGCTGCAAGCATTTATTGACAGAGAACTTCCAGATGTTCAAGCTGGATTCAAAAGAGGACGTGGAATGGGATATCATTGTTGATGTCTGATGGATCTTGGCTGAAAGCAGAAAATGCCAGAAAGAAGTCTACCTGTGCTTTATTGGTGAAGCAAAGGCTTTTGAGTGTGTGGATCATGACAAGCTATGGACAACACTGCAAAGTAAGAATATTATTAAACACTTAGTTGTGTTCATGAGGAATCTGTATATGCACCAAGAGGCAGCTGTTCAAACAGAACAGGGGAACACTGAATGGTTTAAAATTAAGAAAGGTGTGCTACAGGGTTGTATTCTTTCACCATACTTATTCAACCTAAGGAGCTCTGGTAGCGTTGTTGTTGTTGTTGTTGTTGTCAGGTGCCATCTAGTTGAAACCGACTCATAGCGACCCTATGCACAGCAGAACGAAACAATGTCTGATCCTGGACCAACCTCACTACCGCCACCACACTTGATGCCATCAATGATGTC
>NW_006408539.1:13897829-13899957 GCF_000296735.1 Chrysochloris asiatica
CTCATGGAAGCAGCAGTCAAGAAATCAAATGACATATTGCATTAGGCAAATCTGCTGCACAAGACCTTTTTTAAGTGTTGAAGAGCAAATCTGTCAGCTTGAGGACTAAGGTGCTCCTGACCCAAGCCATGGTATTTTCAATAATCTTATATGCATGTGAAAGCTGGACAGTAAATAAGGAAGACTGTAGAAGAATTGGTGCTGTTGAGTTACGGTGTTCGAGGAGAATATTGAAAGTGCCATGGTATGCCAAAAGATCCAACAAATCTGTGTTGGAAGTTCAGCCAGAATGCTCCTTGAAAGTCAGGATGGACAAATTTCATCTCTCATACTTTGGACATATTGTCAGAAGTGGATATCATATTTGATAAGGTGGAGGGTCACATAAAAAAAAAGAAGTCCCCCAGCCAGATGGATTGGCAAAGTGGCAGCATCAATGGGCTCTAGCATGGCAACAATTGTGAGATTGGCCCATGACCAGGCAGTGTTTCATTCTGTTATACATAGGGTCACTATGAGTCGATACCAACTCGACGGCACCTAATAACAACAATAACCAGTCTGTAAAATACCTATTTTGATAATAGCAAGATTAGAATAGAAATCCACACTTTGTTTTATTTTATTCCAGGAATAAGTTCATCCCAACTCATATTGCAATGTTGAAATAGAAAAAAAGTCAATTAAATTAAAATAAGTAGAGCTAGAGAGTGTACAAATGATTATATTATTCTAATAGAAATAGATTATTTTTGTTCATATGTTCTTGCCATCTCCCCCCCCCCAAATCATTGCATTGTTCACAGCTCATTAATCAGGATCAATGTATTATTATCTAATAATAATGGAAGCAAACCTAGCCATTATAATTTTTAAGAATAACACCAACCCAACATTTGGAGTGTCTATAATTGTTATCACTGAAACTGAGAAATCTTGGATGTTTTATGATTATTATCTACTTTAACTGAATTGATTCTTTATAATTATGTGGCAGCATTTATTATTATTCAGTATGTCACTATGGTGTTTTATTGTAAGCAAATACAAACCATATTATAAAAAAAAATCTTTAATAAAAAAAAGTTATGAATAAACATTGGGATTAGCTATGATTTCACCTGGAAAAAAAAAAAAAGGAGAATTTACATAAAATAGTAGATTGTCATCATTTTCTATTGTCAAATGGGTAACAGTGCAATTCTTAATATCTGTAAAGGCCAAAAGAAAACATTGTCATTATCCTACACAAATATATCCTTTTAGCTTTAAAAATTTTTTAAATGCACCACTTAATTTTCTATATAAAAAATATAAGTGAATGTACCCAAGTTATCTGCCCAAATGGTTTTGGGGGATGGGGAGCTATAATGTAAATCTGAGTTCAGCTTTATTTCATTAAACTTCTGTGCATGCATATAGCAAAGTGAAATGATCACATATGTCACAAAACAATATGGAAATGCATCGCAAGAGCTATAACATATCTACTGCTTAAGGAAATTATCTCACTTCTGAGAATTTTATATTATGAAAGTAATTAACAAAAAGCAAGATATTTACATAAAAATGCATATTGTGATAGTATCTGCAAACGGGAACTTTTAAAGGATAGAAATGTTCTACTGTAGATGATTAGATTTAACATTATATACCCATTACAATAAAAATTTAAACATCTATGTGAAGCCATAGAAAACTTTAACTCTAATTCTAAGTGGAAAACAGAAGACAAAATGCACTATATATATACACATATATATAATTTATATATATATGAATGTGGTTGTTGTTGTGTGCCGTGGAGACGAGTCGACCTTGTACAGGGTTTCCGAGACTGGAAATCTTTACGGGAGCAGAAAGCCTCGTCTTTCTCCCGCAGGACAGCTGGAAGTTTCGAACAGCTGACCTTGCGGTTCACAGCCCTATTCGTAACCACTACGCTACCAGAGCTCGCTCTCGCTCTCTCTCTCTCGCTCTCTCTCTCTCTATATATATATATATACACACACACACACACACACACATATTTGTATTTTAACATCTATACAAGACCCGGAGGAGACCTAGTGTGGCACCGCAGAATAAGCCCTTGACTTCAAGGTCAGTTTGAATCAGAAGGTCGGCA
>NW_006408539.1:13900057-13952403 GCF_000296735.1 Chrysochloris asiatica
ATATAGATATAGATATATATGTATATATAAAATATCTGCTGTGATGCTGTAGGATAAGGACTGACCTGTAATCACAAGGTCAGTTCAAACTCACCTGCCGTTCCTCAGAAACCCTATGAGTGTGAACCAACTGGTGGTTTTGAATCATCAACCTTGCCATTGGCAGTCTAGTGCTTATCCTACAGCATTACACGATAAGGCTATGCTGGGATTGTTGAGTGCTGTTAAGTCAGTTCTTATTCATAGTGACGCTATGCACAGAGAATGAAACACTGCCCAGTCCTGTGCCATCCTCACAATTGTTACGCTCGAGCCCATTGGTGCTGCCACTGTGCCAATCCGTGTTGTTTGGGGTCTTCCTTTTTATCACTGATCCTCCACTTTACCAGGAGCCCTGGTGTGGCGCTGTAGGATAACGCACTTTACCAGGAGCCCTGGTGTGGCGCTGTAGGATAACGCACTTTACCAGGAGACCTGGTGTGGCGCTGTAGGATAACGCACTTTACCAAGCATGCTGTCCTTCAGGAAGTAGACATCTGTAGGGACTCCTGATAACATGTCCGAAGTATGAGAGACAAAGTCTAAACATTCTGACTTTCAGGCAATACTGCTGTACTTCTTAAAACCCAGATTTGTTACTCTGGAAGATCATGGTACGTTCAATATTCTTCTCTAATGCCACAGTTCAAATGCATCAATTCTTCTGTTCCTTCCTTATTCATTGTTCAACTTTCACATGCATATGAGGCTACTGAAACTACCATGGCTTGGGTCATGTACACCTCAAACAAATCCTCAAACTGACATGTTTTCTCTTAAAAACTTACTTTAAAGAGGTCTTGTGCAGCAAATTTGCCTAATGTGTTACGTCCTTTGGTTTTCGGGCTGCTGTTTCCATGAATGTAGATTGGAATCCAAGCAAAATAAAGTCTGATAATTCACTCTTCTCCATTTATCATGATGTTATTTATTGGTATGGTTGTAAGGCTGTTTGTGTTCTTTACATCGAGGTACAATCCATACTGAAGCATCCAAATAGTCTGCTTCTAGCATCAAGGCTATGTAATCTGCTTACTGCAAGTTGTTGATGAATTTTCTTCCTATCCTGATGCCAAGTTTTCTTTATCTAATTCAGCTTCTTGGATTATTTGCTCAGTACACAGATTGAATACATATGGAAAAGAATACACCCCTGGCATACACCTTGCTAGGTTTTAAACCATTCAGCGTCCCCTTTTTCTTTATGAACGACTATCTCATGGTCTATGTACAGGTTCCTCGTTTATACAATTAAGTGTTCCAGAATATTTCATTCTTCACAACATTGTCCATAGCTTGTCATGATCCATACAATCAAAGGCCTTTGTGTAGTCAATAATGCACAGGTAAACATATTTTTGGTATTCTCTGCTTTCAGCCAAGATCATTCTGACTTCAGCAATGATAGATCTCATTCACGTCCCTATACCTCAATGTAAAGAACAATGGCCTTACAGCCATACCAGTACATAACATCATGATAAATGGAGAAAAGTTTGAAGTTGTCTCATCATTTCTTCCATTTGCTTTAGCATCTCCTCATTGGACAGCACATTTTAGAATATTTTCTGACATCCAGTTCAGTGTTTTACTTCTTTCTTATATTTTAAGTGTCCTTTTGCTTTCTTTACGTATGATGTTCTTGATGTCATCCTACAACTCCTCTGGTCTTCCGTCATTAGTGTCTAATTCATCAAATCTGTTTTTGAGATGATCTGTAAATTCAGGTAGGATATGTTTAAGACCACATTTTGGCTCTGTGGACTTATTTTAATTTTCTTTAGCTTCACCCTGAACTTGCAATGAGCAATTAATGGTCTATTCCACAGTGTGCCCCTGGTCTTGTTTTGACTGATGATAAAGAGGCACTGTCTCCCTCTGACCAAAGGGATTGTGTGATTTCTCATAAGAATTAAATTCATGTAAAGGTGTTGTCGGTCAAACCAATGATGTGTAGCACCTCCATAACCCCTGCTGACTTCTAAAATATTATTGGATTATCTGGGGAACAGTCCTATAAGACTTGGTCAGCAAGAGTGTTCTTGAATCCCCAGGATAGACCTACCAGCACCACATTTCAATGCTGCTACATCAGACCCCACACCGAACCTGTTCCTCTGTGCCTAGCTTCAGCTAGCTGCTCATCAGCACTGTCTTTTTCTTCTATTATGTGTTAGAATTTGGTTGGTACAGTCACATGTACCAACACCTTTTGAACACCTGGGTCCTTCTCCAATAAGCATTCCCTGTCTGCTCTGCAGACCCTTTCCCCTCCCTCTGTTACTTTTAGAGGTCTGACTTCAGGACCCTCATGGATCTTCTACGACATTTGTGTTGCTGTTTTTCTGTTAAATAAGCATGATCTAACTTTAAATTGGCATTGGACTTTTCTAAAATAACTTTCCTGAAAAAATATGTAAGTGTCTTAAGGATAGGATTAATGAAGAGAGGTGAATTCTGTTAGACTGTGTCTACAGCACTTAACAATGACAACAACCTGGGAGGAGGCAGATTGGGTAGAACAATAACTTTCCCTCTTAAAGCAGGTCATACTTACTATTATACTATAAATAATAAACAGTTCATTATAACCACAACCCAGCATCAGGCAGATAAAACAGTGTGACAACACCCAGAACCTAGCGGCAGGGAACATTGCCCTCCGTATCCATGACCCTGGGTGGAATGACCACACAAGCCCTGCTGGGAATGCCTGCAGGGCCAGCCAGGACTATTACTGGTGAAGCTACTTAATTGAGTGTGTGAAGGAAACACAGGTTAAACCTGTCAACTACTCCAAATTGGTAGAGTTAGTCCAGCAGAAGGGGGGAAACCCAGCATCCTTCAGGAGAAGGCTGGTAGAGGTGCTCCCAAGGTAAGCTAATTTAGTCCTTGAGTTAGCCGAGTTGGTTGTGAACATCTCATTTCATTAGTCAGTCAGCCCCTGACATCCGTAGGAAGCTTTAGAGATGGACAGTTGGGTCACAGAATGACCCTAATGAGCTGTTGAAGTTGGCCATCATGGTGTTTAACAATCATGATGAGCAGCTGGTGAGCTTGAACTGCCAACCTTGTAGTTCAAACAGCTTTGCAGTGTGGCATTTTAACCCACAGTGCCACACCAGGACTCCACCAAATGGTGAAAATGATAGGGGTTGCAGTTTCAGCCAACTTAACTCGTCCAACAGGACGCAGGAGACGACAAGCAGTTAGAAGTTACAGCTGCAGCAAGGTGGGCCACCTGAGAAGAGAGTGTTGCCAGAAAGGGCCAAACACAAGGGACAAATAGAGTATGTGGCTACCCCACGCCATCAGGCTCTGAACTGTTCTGAGCAATCAAAGAAGGAGATGGTGGTTGCTGCTTCAGATTCAGAGCAACAGGACACTACCTCACTCCCTGCTCCTGCTGTGTAAATCCTGATCGAGGAGCCCTGGGTCACCTGTCACTTTCTTGTTGGACATGGAAACAGCTTATCCGGTTCTAAAACTCTTTGGTGGCCACCTGTCTTGCTTCACTCACATGGTTGTTGGTATAGATGCCAGCTTACCTGCAGGTATTTAACCCCTGCTTTGCTGTGCAGCTGGGAAACAGCTCTAGCAGCATATGACTTTCTAATCATTCCTGAATCATCTAACCCCTTAATCGGACAGAACTTCTTTTCTAGCGTAGAAACAGTTTTAATATTTTCCCACAAGAACATGTTCTCATCTAGACACAGGAGACCCCGCTGGGAGGAGACTTTCCTCTTCCATCCACCAGTAGATCAATGTAGTTGTCAGCAAGCTTACATTCCAGTTCATGTGTTCCCTATGAGTATAAATATATGCATATATATATAAATATATACATATATGTATATATATGGTAGTGATGGTGGTTATGTGCTGTGGAGTTGGTTCTGAAGCATAGCAACCCTGTATAGAGTTTCTGAGGCTGTAAATCTGCATAGGAGCAGAAAAGCTCATCTTTCTCTCATGGAGTGACTGACAGATTCAAACTACTAATCATGCGATTAACCATCCAGTTTGTAATCCGCTATGATACCAGAGCTCTCTCTCTCTCTCTCTCACATAGTACATTTGATTAAGGAACTGAAAATAATAGTGATTTTGTTTTCTATAAAGATAATCCTTTGCTAATTTATTAATAGAGGCTGGTGATGTTTGAACAACGTAATGAAAATAATTGTTGCTAAAAATGAAGAACGAAGAAGTGATGAATATTTTCTTAAATACACATGCTTCCCAGTGACTATGGCACACCACTTTCCCCTCTGTGTGTATGTGAGTTTGTTTATCTCATTGTTGGGCATATGGACTTGTTACTGCTATCATTTTTAGATAGTCACCTGCAGATGCTCAATATTACGGTGTACTGTTCAAAACACTGTTGCATATCAGGTGATGAAACTGAAATAAAAAAGAGAGATGTCCACTTATGTCAGAACTAACTTAATGAAGGAGTCATTGGAACAGAATCTCACTGTATGTCAGGGAATACTTGTACTAATACGCATTTATCACGATATGAAACAAAAGACATATAGTTACTGAAAATTATTGTGGATATAATTTCAGAGGAAAGTAAAATGAATTCAAAATTATAATTTCATAAGTTACAGTAAGCAAGCAAGAGGCATAGCAAATTGTAGTGATATCCTTTACAACTCAATTCAATTAGATAATTTAGAATGATCCTGTCCACTATTTGTACAAATGGAAAAATAGCCTTCTGCGTATTCTCACCTTTTGAGACTGCTCAGGAAAATCATCATGCATTTTGAAAATCATTGGTAGGAATATTCAATTGAGAACATCATATTTTGCCATGAACCATCACAAATTGCCAGCATTTATTGAAGTGGTTGCTGGAGATTTGATGTTCCTTTCTTTCTCACGATTTAACCTAAGCTCATGCCTTAATTTACTTACACCAGCAGTCTCAAATATAAGGCATCCTTCCATATCTTAATTCATGCCAAGTATGAATCATTACTAACATTGTAGCAAATACCTACAGGCCATTGCACGTTTATGGTTACAATAAAATGTTGTATCTAATGTAGAATTTCAACACTTTCTAATGTCCCTCTCATACAAAAGTGATAATTGCACCATTGGACTGTTTTATGAGTCATTTGTTCACATCCAGAGTAGATATACTGGAGGAATAAAGATTAGAAAATTTATCCTCACAGTAGAACCAGGTTATTGCTTAGGAAAAAAGTGTCAAAGAGTACCTGACAGAAGGATTTACATATTCTTTTCTGCCTGTGGTTTCATTGGCTATGGAACTGAAAATTACACTTAAAATACTGCAAAATTAATATTGCTTAAAAGCACAAAACTACATTTTAGTTGAAAAATTGGTCTCTAATCAATCGTAGTGGTTACGAATTGGGCTGGGAGCCGTAAGGTCAGCAGTTCGAAACTACCAGTTGTTCTGCGGAATAAAGATGAGGCTTTCTGCTCCCATAAAGATTTACAGCCTCGGAAACCCTGTGCAGGGTCACTATGAGTTGGAACTGATTCTACAGCACATAACAACAACAAGAACAATAAATTGTAAAGTAGCAAATATATCCTTATTTGTAATTGACAGTGTATATTAAGTTTATCAGTGTTACCTGATGGATATCCTTTCTTTTGTAAGTTTCAGTTGTTTCCCTTTCTAGTCCCTGCTTAATCAGTTATAGGAAATCTTGAAAACATCCTGAGATTTTATTAGAATGAGCAACCACTGAAATAAACACTTGTGCAAACTGTGTGCCAACATTTTGAGCTCAGTCTGTAATTCTGGTGTTGGAATCCCTGTATGATGTTAATGGCTAATGAGTACTCAGACCTCTAAAAGAATGGTCTAGAAACCTAATTCCAAAAAAAATTAGCCATTTACAAGTCTTTGGAACACACACACTTCTACTCAGGAGTTGCTGTGAGTCAAGACCAGCTCTATAATAGTTGGTAACGTTGTTACAGGACTAAAGATGAAAGATGTTACTTTGAAGACTTGGTGGTTATGTGCTGTGGAGCTGGTTCCAACTCATAGCAACCCTGTACAGGGTTTCCAAGGCTGTAAATCTTTACAGGAGCAGAAAGCCTCATCTTTCTCCAGCAAAATGGCTAACTAGTAGATTCAAACTGCTGACCTTGTGGTTACCAACTCAATACACAACCATTATGTTACCAGAGCTCCTTCATATCTATATATTTATTGTTGTTAAGTGCTTTCAAATCATTTCCAACTCATAGCAACCCTGTATAGGGTTTCCAAGGAGCAGCTGGTGAGTTTGAACCACCAACCCTGTGGTTCAAACTGACCTTATGATCCAGTCTATTATCCTACAGGGCCATACTAGCATACACACACACACACACACACATGCATAAGCTTCACTGGTTTTGCTTCTTTAGAGAAGAAAAAGCCTAAGACATTTGTATTTTGTTGAGGATTTTTGTGTCCGTATTCATAAATATGGCATACTGGTCTGTAGTATTATTTTCTTTCTTGTTTGGGGCAGTCTTCATATTACCTGTGGTGATTAAGTACCCTGAGGAAGTCTCAGTCCATGTTCCTTTCCAGAATAGAGTTTGTGCACCAAGGACCTGGGATAGGGTAGAAGACAGCACATACAAGTAGTCGCTCCTCTCAGTATGGACTGACCTTAGGCCTGTGGTCAGAGTCAACACTTGGCTTCTTGGCCATACTTGCTGGAGTAGTGTTTCCAGAACATGGAATGACAAGAGGGAAGAAGGTGTAGACCTTAACCTTAACATAATGGACTTTTGTTCTCCCAGAGATTAATTCCATTTTCTATACTAAACATTTCTTCCTTTGCTATGTGCCCTTCAGATATCTTCTAGAGACTTTAAATGATAGTGGTGGTGTCTTCTGCTTAATAATCTCCACATTCTGATAGCCCTATGTTGTTGTTGTTACTAGGTGCTGTAGAGTCAGTTCCAACTGACAGCCACCTCTATAGGGTTTCCAAGGAGTGACTAGTAAGTTCGAACTACCAACCTTGTGGTTAGCCATCCAGTGCTTATCTAACAGCACCACACCAGGACAACTGGTAGTCCTAGAATGTATTATGTTACCATCTATAATTATAACTTTGGTTTTTTTCTTCAACAAATAGTCATATGAAAAGAGTTATATATTTATTATATATTGTTTTTGAAAACACTAAGCAATTGAATTTTATTGTCTTATCTTTTATTTATTCATGTTGCTAAGAATACCCAGTTTGATATTATTGATTTAAAATAATTCTTTTCTTTGTGAAAATGATTTCAACTAATTGGATGAGATCCATATTTTTGTCCATTCCAAAGAAAGATGATCCAATCCAATGAAATTCAAAAATCAGCAAACAACAGCATGAATATCACAAATAAAATTTTGCTGAACCTAATTCAAAACTGTTGCAACAATACGTAGACAGTAAGTTTCCAAAAGTTTAAGCTAGGTTCAGAAAAGGACCTGGAACTAGTAATATCATTGCTGTCAGCAGATGGATCTTGCTTGAAAGCAGTGAAGATCATAAAGCAGTTTATTTGTGCTTTATTGACTATGCAAAGGCATTCAATTGTATGGATCACACACACAAAAAAACTATGGATAACATTGTACAGAATGGGGATTCCAGAACACTTAACTATACTCATGAGGAAGAGGAATGTAGGCAGTTGTTAGAACAGAACAAAGAAATACAGAATGGTTTAAAATGAGGAAAGGTGCGTGCCAGGGTTGTATCCTTTCACCATACTTATTCAATCTGTACACTAACCAAATAATCTGAGAAACTAGATTATGTGAAGTGCAACCAGAATGCTCCTTAGAAGTCAGGATGGTAAAACTTCATCTCCCTTTCTTTGGACATGCTAACAGGAGAAAGTCATCATGCCTTGGTAAAATGGAAGGTCAATAAAAAGGAGGAAGACCACCAATAAGATGGTTTGACACAGTGACAACAACAATAATTTTGGGGATTGTACAATCCTGGACAATGTTTTCTTCTGTTGTGCATGGGGTCCCTTTTACTTGGTACCTAACAACAACAGTAAATGACCCATATGTTTGCTATATTTGAGGGGGATCATGGGAAGAAAATGAGTAATAATTTGTCCAAGGAAGAAAAAGAATACTTAAATTGGAGAGACACTTACTGAGCTTAAAGATTTCACATGGACAGCAGATAACCTCATGAAGTAAATTTAGGAAAATATTGTTAAAGGTTTGCTTTGCTAACAACTCCTGGCTAAAAAGCAGAGTCATCAATGACAATGAATCCATCTTGTTGGGGAGTTATGTTGTATTCAATGGTGAGAGATCATTTCCTGCCCAGGAAATAATAACTATTGTTATATTAGCAGAAATGCATAAAACCATGGAAAAGGCTCAGAGGAAGAAAATAGCTTTAACTGGACAACAGCTTTTTGTGTTAGCTGAATTATTAGAGCTGAGAACTTAAGTGTGTTATTATTATCGTATACATGATGGTTAACGTTACGTGTCAACTAGGCTAGGCCATGATTTTCAGTGGTTTGTCAGATGTTATATAACAATCCTTCACTTTGTGGTTTGATATGAGCAGCCAATCAGTTGAGAGGTGAGTATCTTTAACTGGGTGGCCTACATCCAATATATGTGGATGTTCTGGCAAAGGTCACCCCGTCTTAATCCTAAAACTATCTCATCACCCTCTGCCCTCTGGTTCTTGGGTCACAAGCCAGCAGTCAGCTGTCTGACCTACCTGTTTTGTTTTCATCAGCACCTGCAACCATGTGAGTCAGGAAAAGCCTCCCACTTGACACCTGAACATGGATTTGGAACTTGCCAGCCTCCACAACTATAGGAGACATTTCTCTGGAACAAATCTTTTGATAGGAGGACCTTCAAAAGTTTCATGGAAAAAGTTAATTATCTTTTCATTCCCTTTGTCCATGAACGTATTGAAGTTCCCTTGTATATGTTTCACTGGTTTTGTTCCTCTAGAGAACTCAGCCCAGGATATAGATTTAAGAATACAATGGTGCCATGTGAACCATAGTGTAGTATAGAGAAACCATTTATAAACTATACTATGGGATGATAAAGAGATAAAGCAAGAAAGTTACAAGAGTGTAAACAATCATATCTGTAAGCACACCTTTTCATTCAAAGGGGAAGGGGAAGGAGAAGAAGGCAGGCATTTCATAGAGCACTAAATTATTGTTTGTTCTTCCTAATTTGTGGGTTATGAAACTTCATGGCCTTTGTTGGGGCTACTGTTGTGCCCATTAGAAGAGCATGGTAGGACTGACACTATTCACATCTCACTGTGTATCCAAGATCCAGGGTCCCATCTGATTTCTATGAATCAAAATCTTCACTAAAAAATCACAGGAATCAGAGGGTTCATTGACCAAATTACATGGAATCATTTTCTCATCCAATCAAATATGGTGTGTCACACTGAGTGAGGATGAGGGTATCCTGTTAAAACATGAAAACTTTGGATTGGAGGTGGAGGTTTGTTATCGTTTGTTGTTCATCTAGCATATGGTGACAATTTTGTGCCATTGAGTTGGTTCCAATTCATAGCAACCCTGTACAGGCTTTTATTCTTTATAGGAGCAGAAAGCCTCATCTTTCTTCCACAGAACTGATGGCGGGTTTGAACTGCTGACTCTGAGGTTAGCAACCCAAATGTGTAACTCATTACTCCACCAGAGCTCCTTGATCTAAGAAATAAGTGAAGGAAAATGATGGTCCTTTTTGCTTTGTATATCTCAAAATTAGAACATTGGCATTGAAAGAAAATTCCAAATTAGATAATGAATATTGGGTGAAAAAGTCTGAAACAGAATGGCCAGCTTTAAAACAAGCAGAATAGCAGAGAGGCTTGGGATAGTATTCTGCTTTTACACCTTATTCATTGTGTGCTAGAGCAAAATTCCTTTTTTTTAGGACTTAAAATATTTATTTATGAAGATCAAAGATCACTGCTTTCAGTATGAATTTCATTTCAATGTAAAGAAAACAAAAATTCTCGTCATTGAGCCAACAACTAACATCATGGTAAAGCAAGAAAAGAAGTTGTCAAAGACATCAATTTTCTTGGATCTACTATCAACACTCAGGGAAACAGCAATTAAGAAATCAATGATATATTTCATTTGACAAATCTGTTACATAAGGCCTACGCAAAGTGATCAAGAGCAAATATGTCAGTTTGATGACCAAGGTGCACCTGACCCAAGTCATAGTATTCCCCCGGCCCCTCAAGGGCACCAATTTTTAATAAATTATTTCTAAAATAAGAATTAGTATATGCATATAAAAATCATTATTGATTATTTAAAAATAATTTGTAGATAAAATCACTTCTTTCTTTCCAATGCTCTTTATTTTTTATTACCTGTGTTTACGCTTCTTTTAATTTTTTTACTATTACCTCTGGGTTTTTTTTTTTTGTGTGTGTGTGTGTGTGGTTTTTTTTTTAATGCACACAAAACACTCAGGAATATGTAATAATTTAAACAACCAAAGGGCACATTCTGCAAGCCTGCCTTCTGGCTATCAGTCAGTGCATAACCTTTCTCTTTCCATAAGCCTCGAGTGCTCAGCTGTAGAGCAAAATTCTTAATCCTCCCTTCCTATGATTCTGTTTCCTCACTAATAAGACTGGGATGTTAATAGGTTTTCTGTAAGAATTAAAAAACTAGATCCTTCTAAATGTCTATCAACAATTATAGGGATATGGTAAGTACTCAATGAATCATAGTTTCCCCCATCATCATCATTGTCACTACTTTATTTAATCAACGAAGAATTCTTCTTAATTAATTATTCTAATTTTTTAAAAAATAAAAGCTTTAAAACTTGGGGCAGCATTTCAGAGTTAAATTAAAGTAGAGAAATCATATATCTGCCCAAGTTACCCTTAGAGTAATCATCTTGGAATTCATGATTCAGCTTAAATTCAGTTTAAACACCTACCCTCAAAAAAAAAAAAAAAAAAAAAATTAAATTAAATATTTCTTAAAATAAAATGAAACAATTCATTGTATATTTTACATTCCTGAGAGGGATTATAGGTAGTCCTCACTCCTTGGCTCTTTGTTTCTTTTTCAGCCATGATATACAACAGTAACTGAGTTTTGTTGTTGTTAAGTACTGTTGAGTCAGTTCTGACCCATAGCAATCCTATATAGGGTTTCCAAGGGGTGGCTGGTGAGTTTGACCCATCAACCTTCCGGTTCAAACTGACTTTGAAATCCAACACATTAACCCACAGCACCATTCCAGGACTCCACCTGAGTCTTACGAATAATAAAATAATATTAACAAAGTATACTCTAGTGTTGCCTATTAAAAATGTAAGCAAACAAACAAATATAGAAAAATCATGAAAGACTAATTCTTTTTGTCCTTAAAGGGAGTTGAAGAATATATCCTCCACGTGGTTTCTGTCTTTCCACCAATGCTTATTCTGTCATGTTATACACCTGCCTTCACCACTCTCCAACCCATTAAGAGAAAACATAGTGATACATTGAAAGGGAGTCCTATGTCATATTAATATAGTATGTCCCAATGTCCCTAGAGAAGTCTATGACTCAATTGATCATACTGCCATTTTTCACCTTCTGAGGACTCAATAGAAAGACCAATTAGATCATTACCAAATACTTACCCCAATCTTCAGAGACTAAAGAGACTGAATTGGCATCCAGGTCTACAGGGTTCCTTGCAGTTTGCTCTGATGGAAAGACTTCTGAGCTAAGTGGATTTTGCTGGGCCCTTGAGGAGCTAAAGTTACACAGTTCTATAAAGGGCTTCATTCCCCCCAGTTCCAGCATTGCTACCCCCAGACTAGACTTGCTATCACCTGTGCAATTGGATCTGAAAATTGAGCTAAAACTGAGACACCAAGATATAACAGATGTGAAAATCTAAGGCTATATTGCCAGTTGCAGAAATTAGTGAAAAGTCTTAAATACTTGCTCCTCATTTTTCAGTCCCTTTAATCAGATCCAGGCTGTAAAGTGTGTATAAAGGTCTATGTGTAATGTGTCAATAAATTTCAGTGAGGGATTTTAGGATATAATAGTTGATTTTGAGGTCCTACCAACCCCTTTGGCAGAGGTCTGCTTCTTGACCCCAAGTCTAGTGAAGGAGCCTTCAAACCTGGAACGTTTGCAAGTATTCCTGTTGTTGTGGGGATAATGGAGTATAGCCAGAGGCCCATGGAGGAATCTAGTGCATGCAGAGGTGTGGAGCAAAAGCATCCTGCTGTCTCAGAGTCATCATACAACTGTGAAGACTTCAAGCAATGGGTGAGCAAAGCAGGCACAGAGAAGAGGAATAGCCAGCATGAGTTGTTCCTGAGTCCTGGGCAGAAAGGTCACTAAAGGACCAGAGGGACAAAGCAGTAAGAAGCTGAAGCTAGGCCAAGAGGTTGGAGAAGAAGTTTCAGGTGGACTACCTGGAACAAGATGAAACAGAGAATTTGGAACATGACAGTTGAAGGGATCCAGGAGGGACCTATTTAAGGTTCCATGAAAATGTCCCACCAGAAAAAGAAGCCAGTCATAATATCCCAAGACCAGAGAAAGAGAAAAGTCAACTGAACAAGAAATCACTTCACTTCTCATCCCCACACCATTCCCTGTCTCTTCTCATTTGCCAGTCCCAGAGGGTATAGAACCTCAACTACGCAGTTTTGGGGAAAATGATTAAAATATAGACACTTACTATCTAGAAGCTTGTTGTAGTCCTCTTTCCCGCTAAACATATCCAACTTAAGACAGACTAAAACTGAGGAAAGAGAATAATTCGATACTAAATAAGGTTTAAGGAGCTCCAGTAGCGTAGAGATTACAAATTGGGCTGCGAAACTCAGAGTCAGCAGTTCGAAACTACCAGCTGTTCCATGGGAGAAAGATGAGGCTTTCTGCTCCCGTAAAGATTTACAGCCTCGGAAACCCTGTACAGGGTCGTTATGAGTAGGAACCGACTCCACGGCACATAACAACAACAAATAAGGTTTAGAATTTTTTATAAAATTTAGGAATATGAGATATTATCAATTGCTTAATTAAGGCTATGTTTATACCCTAGTTTTAACCACGAATTTTCTGTTGCCTTCATCAAAGGAGAAATTTCATAGACTATGGATGTGCTCAATAAGGGGCCTACGTATACTTCTTTTTTTATGAAACACTTCTTGGAAGGAATTAGGACTAGGGCTCATCTCACCTCAGTATGACTTTATTTGATCCAACTAATAAAAGAAAAACTCTACTTCTTGAAACAAGGTCATATTCATAAAGGTGGGGCGAAGACTTCAAAATAACTTTTTGAGACACAAAATTTAATCTATTATAGTATCACTCAGATTCCTGTGTGGCATCCCTTGAATGCAGACTGCATTGTCTTCTTGCCCTCTTCCAGGCCAGTCTAAAGTTTCAGAACATCTCATCGATTGTATTTGTAAATATCTCTGATAGAATCCAGGTAGCTTAGTGAATTATTCATTGGGCTTTTAAATGCAAGGTCAGCAGTTCAAATCCACAAGACGATCTGCAGGGGAAAGATGATCCCATAAAGATTTACAGCCTCAGAAACCCTACACAGGGTTGCCATGAGTTGGAAGTGACTGAATGGCACACAACCACCACCACCAGACAGCTCTGAAATCAACTCTCTCTCTTCCAAATCCATCTCTACTGTCTTATACTGATATCAATTATTGTATACATTTCAAATATCTCCAATATAAGTTCTATCTAACTGCCAGAATGATATGTCTACAATAAAATACATCTATAACCTCTGAACCACCACTTGTCTGTGGTACTGCTGTACTGTGTATTGTAGTGATGCTGGGATCTGTCCTACAAGTGTTTGCAATACCAGTAGGGTTATGGTGCTACCAGTTAATGTGTTGGGCTACAAAGTCACTTAGAACCACACGGTCAACAGTTCAAACTCACCAGCTGCTCCTCAGTTACCCAACACAGGGTCACTGTGGGAGTCAGAACCAACTTGATGGCACATAACAATGACAACCCATGGTAGAAGTTACAGCAGAGCTTCTATACTAAAACAGATAAAGAAGAAGGTAAGTCAGACCACTTCTGAATGATTGTTGTTGTTGTTGCTGTCAGGTGCCATCGAGTCAGAACCGACTCATAGCGACTCCATGCACAGCAGAACGAAACAATGTTCGATCCTGGGCCAACCTCACCACCGCTGCCACCCCCGAGTCCATCAATGATGCCACCTGGCCGATCCATCTCGTTGGAGGTCTTCCTCTTTTTCTCTGACCCTCCACCCTACCCAGCATGACATCCTTCTCCAACGATTGTTTCCTCCGGACTACATGTCCAAAGTAGGAGAGACGAAGCTTAGCCATCCTGGCCTCCAAGGAGCACTCTGGCTGCACTTCTTCCAAAACAGATCTATTGGTTCTTTTGGCAGTCCATGGCACCCTCAGTATGAATGATTAGTCACTGAGAAAACTACAACTAGCAACAGAAATGATCTGATATTGTATCAGAAGATGAGCCCCTCAGGTTGGAAGGCACTCAAAATATGACTGGGGAAGAGCTGCCTCCTCAAAGTATGACTGGCCTTAATGTCATGAATGAATTTAGAGACCATACCATATACAGATTTGATGCACTAGACACTAATAACTGAAATCCAGAAGAATTGCGAGATTACATCAAGAACGTCATATGGGAAGAAAGCAAAAAGTCATTCAAAAGACAGGTAAAAAAGAAAAGACCAACATGGATATTAGAAGAGACTGAATGTGTTTTTAAGCATAGAGCAGCTAATGCCACTGAAAGAAATAATGAAATAAAAGAGCTGAATTTCAAAGGCAGCTCAAGAAGACAAAGTCAGGTATTATAATGAAATGTGTGAAGACCTGGAGTTAGTGAACCAAAAGGGAAGAACACACTCAGTGTTTTTCAAGCTGAAAGAAATGAAGAAGAAAAAATCAAGCCTTGGCTTATAATATTGAAGGATTCCATGTGCAAATTAGTGAATGGTGTAGAAAGCATCAAAAGAAGATGGAAGGTATCTGAGTTACTGTAACAAAAAGTAAGCCATTGACGATTAACCATTTCAGGAGGTTCCATATGATAAGAACCAATAGTACTGAAGGAAGAAGTCCAAGCTGCCAATATTCAATATTTATGAATATTGAAACAACCGTGGACTATCAGAAGAACAAACAAATCTGTGTTGGATAAAGTACAGCCAGAATGCTTACTTATAAGTGAAGATAGTAAGATTTCATCTCTCATATTTTGGACATGTTAGCAGGAGGGACCAGTCCCTGGAGATGGATGGACATCATGCTTGGTAAATTTAAGGGTCAGCAAAAAAAAGAGGAAGAACTCCAATAAGGTGAGTTGACACAGTTGCAGCACCGACAGTTCCCAACATAACAATTGTGAAGGTGATGCAGGACTAGGCAGGGCTCCATTGTGTTGTGCTTAGGGTCACTATGACTTGGAACTGATTTGACGACACCTAGCCTGGTAGCATAGTGGTTACGAATCGGGCTGCGAACCTTAAGGTCAGCGGTTCGAAACTACCAGCCGCTCCGCGGAAGAAAGATGAGGCTTTCTACTCCCGTAAGGATTTACACCCTCGGAAACCCTGTACAGGGTCGCTATGGGTCAGAACCGACTCGACGGCACTTAACAACAACAACAACAATGTCCTACACTGCATCCTAGTATATGTTTATTGAATACATCATGTAAGACTCAAAGGTTATCCAGCTCCACTAGGAGATTTTACTAACCCTTCCTGAATCTTCCTTAGACTGGTTTATTACCAAAATATCTTTCTGTAATGATATTTATAATTTACATTGCATTGCTTACATGCCTAGATCAAAACTAGACTGATTTTTTTGGAGGCAGAAACTCGACTGAATTATCTAAGTGTCTCTAGGTGGCTGGCATATAAAACTAACAACTGTTTATTCAGTAAACAAATTAGTAAATAATCTTGACTCTTTGTGGTTTTGGAGAGTCAGGATGAGAAAAAACTTACGTTCTATATTACTTCTCTTCACTGAATATTCCCCTATAGAACTTTTCCCAATTGTTACTTTCCTTTATTGTCACATTAGAATAAAACATGAAGGTGAGCACATTGTCTCTGTGTCAAGAGATTTTGACAAACTATTGAGCTATGAGGAGCCCTTTGTAAGATCAATGATACACTCTCAGTTTAAGTAAAGAAGCAATATTAAATTGAGAATGCATTTGCAACATATAAAAATAAACTCTTATAAGGTAGCAAGCACTCAATGAGGGGTGCTTAGGTTGTTTGTCCACTCATCCTAACCATATCTTGAACACAATAATCTATTCACAACAATATATGTATTTATTTTCAGAAATTTTATGGATTATAGAAAAAAGAGTTGAAGATGAGTGAAATATGAACTATAGATAAAATGTAAGCATATGCTATATCACAAATGATTACAGCTCTAATGTTGTTATAATTATGTGCCATCGAGTTGGTTCTGGCTCATAGGATTCCTGAGGAGTTGTTGGTGAGTTTGAACCTCCAACCTTGCTGTTCAAACTGACTTTGTGGTCCAGTGCTCAAGAAATGATAAAAAAAAAAAAAAATTGTTTTCATCTGTTCTGAATTGTTCTTCTTTCAGAATCTAAGTCTGGTTTATCCTTCTCTGGCTTCACATGCTTTATTATTTCACATGGTTTGGTCCAGAAATAATTAGTTCTTTATGCCAAACTTCTCCTTAAATGGAGTTCTTATTTTTTTAGTTAACTTCCCAAAATTATTTTGAGTACGTGCTTTCATTAATTGCATTTTAAAGGGTTTGTCTTGTTTGCTAAGCACCCGCCACCATGCCCACTTTAGCTTAGTCATGGAATCCCTTTCCTTTGGCTTTGCCCTGGAAGTTAACTCCTTATCAATGTGTTTCTCATGGTATCATCCTTCTTCCCACAATGCCTACTTCACCACTTTCTTATTTCCATTCCTGAGTTAACAGAAACATGGACGCCAGAGTAGTTCCTACAAATGTCTAGTAAATGAGAATATTGTGCGTGGGATAAAGCACTAGACCCCAAGGTGGGTTGGAACCACAAGGTCAACTGTTCAAACTCATCAGTCGCTCCTTGGAAACCCTATATAGGGTTGCTTTGAGTCAAAAACAACTTGACGGAAGTTAACAACAGCAAAATATGAAAAGGGAGACCTTGTGGTTCTGTAAGATAAGCAGTGGACTGTTAACCATAAGGTCAGTAGCTCAAACCCACCAGCCACTCCATGGGAGAAAGGTAAGGCTTTCTGCTCCCGTAAAGATTTACACTTCAGAAACCATAAGCCAGGTTGCCAAGTGTTGGAACTGACTCCATGGCTCCTAATAAAACAGCAAATATGAAAATTAACCAGGTCACACAGATCTACTAATTTTCTGTTTTCCTTTTTAGATATCAATGAATTGATCTAATTGGAGTCCTGGTGTGGTGCTGTAGGGTACACATTAGACTGCTAATCTCAAGGTCTGTGACTCAAACCTACAAGTCGCTCCTTGGGAACGTTGAACCCTATACAGGGTGGAACTGATTTGACATCACTTAACAGCAGAGACCTGGTGTGGCGCTGTGGGCTAATGCATCAGACTGCAAAGTCATTTAAACTGCAAAGTTGGCGGTTCAAGCTCACTAGCTGCTCCTTGGAAACCCTATACAGGGTTGCTATGGGTTAGAATCGACTTGGCAACACTTAACAACAACAATAAAGTTGACCTAACGTCTCTGACTCTACTGTGACAGCTTTTAAGAAGTAATTAGTTTTAAAAAAAAGTTTCTGCATAACTCACTGTCAAGCTGGGCAGCAGCAATAGTTTTGGAGATACAACATAAACTTTTCGAAGGTAAATCTGAAAGTGCAAAATAGGCAAGTTCAAAAGGAGAGGGTCATAGAGAGATCGTCTACCCTCAAGCTAGAAGACCTGCCTCCAGGAAAGATGGTGATAAATATGGCGTCAGTGGAAGGCAATTCACCAGACGTGTCAACCTCTGCCTTTTAAGACTTCTCAGATGGCACAATTGACAATGCTGTATTGAGTTCTCACATTTGTCATTTTGATTATGCCTTCAAGAACTCAAAGCCTAATGAAGCACAGCCTTCATTTTCCCTTCTTTCAAGCTTCTATGATCTCCTTTTAGGCTTTTCTTTAGAAGACCACACTTAAAATAATTTTACATCGTCTTGTAATGCACATGTAAAATGAAACATCTAAATCTGAGATCTATGAAGATTTCTTTTCTCAAAGGGCAAAAAGGAAAAGTCCACAGTGCTGTCAGTCCTCTATTAATGAACACTGAATTCACAGCTCCAGGTTCTGTAAACCTCATTTAGATGTGTCAGCAAGAGCCAGAGCTATATTAAAGGTCTGAAATGGGAAAAATAATTAAGAAGGCTCAATGCCAACTCCTTTTCATCTTTAACTACTGCTTACAGTTCATACACAACAAATACCAAAAGGTCATCAGGACTCATTTTATAATGAGTGAATATTTATATATCCCATTTTTTTCCTCCAACAAAAGTAGTGATAATGGACTGAAAAGAATTGGATTTAGCCAAGGGATAAGATGGGACAGAGAAAAAAGAAAATTCCAATGAAATCCTTGCCACACAGCAGAGCTCACATCCTGAAATCCCTTCAGCATTACATCTCACAAATCCAGACACACATCTCTTAGAATAGACACCTTTAATAGCAGGGATCAGATGTAGTGAGATCAAGGAATAATACAGCCATGAGATAGCAGCATGGAACAACAAGCTATCTTTGGGATATGCAGGGGTGGTCCTCAGCAAGAGGTCATCCAGAGTCAGAGAGTCGCCAGAAGAGGATGAGGGCACAGAAAAATCCCAAAGATGTGAGTGGAGTTAGAGGGAGCTAACTTGTCCCTACATGATGTCCTCCTACAGCAGGATGGGGAGTCCTAGGGTCAGATAGCTTGTTGTTCAATGCTACTAACCCATGCCCAGTACCCAGAGAGCTATGTTCAGACCTAAGTTAGAGTGTGTCCCCTCTGCTTCCACCTTCTAGAAACGTCATGAGCTTCCACCTTCTAGAAACCCATCAGTTATCCTCCCTTTGTGCCCTGCTCTTCCCAACCCCGTGGCCTTCCTCATCTTTCACTTAGCACTAGACTCTTCCATGGAGCTGCTAAGCAAGTTTTCGCTCTTACAGTACCTTTTCCCAGGAATTCTTTTTTCCAATCTCAATGCAATATCAACCCTTCAGAGAACTTGTCCTGACTACACACATCTAAAGTAAGGCCTTGTGCCCAATTGCTCTCCCTCATACTATCTGCTTGTTTCCTTCAATTTTGTTAAGTACCATGGAGTCAGTTCCAACTCATAGTGACCTTGCACAGGGTTTCCAAGGCTGCAAATCTTCATGGGAGCAAACGCCTCATCTTTCTCCCATGGAGCCGCTGGTAGTTTTGAACTGCAGACCTTGAGGTTGGCAGCCCGACTCGGAACCACTATACTACCAGAAATGACCAAAATCAGAAATTATTTTATTAACATATATTTGCTTATACTGAAATGTCAGAAATAGTCACAGGGTAGGGATCTTGCCAAAATTGATCACTGCTGTCTAAAATTACGACTCAGATAGAAATAAGCATTTCATAAATATTTTTGAGAAAGTTAGTTCTAAAATGTGATGCGAGCAGGAAATATTTTTAAAGAGTCATATATTTCATACCGTGATTTTAAAAAGGCCCTCTGGGCAAGGAAAGATGGCGAGAGCTGAATAGTATGAAGTTCTACTCTTATTCCAAATTTGAAGCTGAAATTGTTGTTGTTAAGTGCTGTCAAGTTGGTTCCAACCCATAGTGACCTAGGGTTTCCAAGGAGCAGCTGGTGAGCTTTAACAGCCAACCTTGTGGTCCAAACCGAGTAGCTAGACTGCAAAGCTATTTGAACTACAAGGTTGGTGGTTCAAGCTCACCAGCTGCTCCTTGGAAACTCTATACAGGGTCGCTATGGGTCAGAATAGACTTAATGGCACTTAACAACAACAACAACGCTAGCCCAAAGCACCACAGCTGGACTCCATGAAGCTGGACTAGGACTCTAAATTCACATAACAGCTACTACCACCACTACTATTAATACGAGGGTAAGTTAAAAGTATTGTTACAAAAATTAGACACCTGGTAGCGTAGTGGTTACGAATAGGGCTGCAAACCACACAGTCAGCAGTTTGAAACTACCAGCTGTTCCACGGGAGAAAGATGAAACTTTCTGCTCCCGTAAAGATTTACAGCCTCAGAAACCCTGTACAGGGTCGCTGTGAGTCGGAACCGACTCCACGGCACATAACAACAACAACAACATTAAACAAAAACATCAAAAATGTGAACTTCTTTTCTCCTGACACATCCTCCATCTAGGTTTATACACTTCTGAAGGTGGTATTTATTTCTCTACCCTTTTCCTGAAGAATTCTATTCTCCTTGATTTATAGCATGTCGAAACTGCAGTTTTGATACCTTGAAGGACTCAAATCATGTTCTTTTCAAATGTTCTTTGAGTTTGAGGAACAAAAAGACATCGGGGGTGGGGTGGGAGGCAAACTCAGGGCTATAGGGTGGATGGCATAAGGTTTCCCAATGACTTTCTCTCTCACAGGACACTCCTTGTTACCATTGAATAACAAACAGCTGCACTGTGATGGTACCTCAAAAAACATTTCTCAGTATAACTTTCCTTGCTGTTTGCTTATCAATGCAGTTTTCAGTTGTCTTAAAAGTTCTTCATAATAAGCCCCCATGATCACCCCGTATCCTTCAAGAACATCTGTGTAGATTATCTCTTGAAATCCCCCCAAACAGACACCATAGCCTTCTAAGCTAACCTCTCAGCCTTGAATTGAACTGACTCAGCAGATTCCCTCAGAGGCCATTATCTTTGGTTGCACCTTGATTTGAAGGCATTTGAATCAGATGAAGACAAGTATATCACTGAGAGAACTTGACTGAAGCTATCCAGTGATCATAGAGCTGTTTCAAAACACATTTGGTTTGGAATAAACTCATGTGTGTATGAGCTAGAATCCTAAAACCAATACTTTTTGACTTACTATCATATAAAGAAGGTTTCCTGGTAGCATAGTAGTTAAGAATTGGGCTACAAAACACAAAGTCAGCAGTTCAAAGTCACCAGTACTCCGAGGGAGAAAAATGGGGCTTTCTGCTCCAGTAAAGTGTTGTTGTTGTTAAGTGCTGTTGAGTTGGTTCTGACTCACAGTCACCCTGTTTAAGGTTTCCAAGGTGTGGCTGGTGAGTTTGTATTGCCAACTTTGCAGCTTAAACCAACCTTGTGATTAAGTGCTTATCCTACAGCACCACAGACCCACAAACCATGTACAGGGTTGTTATGAGTCAGAACTGACTCGACAGCACATAACCACCATCATATAATGAGAGCACTCTGGAAACGTAGTGATTACAAGCTGGGAAGCTAACCTCAAGATCAGGGAGTTCAAAAATTCCAGCTGGTCCATAGGAGAAAGATGAGGCTTGCTGCTCCCATAAAGATTTACAGTCTTGGAAACCCTACAAAGGGTCGCTATGAGTCGGAACTGGCTCCATGGCACATACCTACCACCACCCCCAATATCACTGGATATGAGTCAGCATCAGCTCACCAGCAGTCGGGTAATAGTGCCTGCAGCACACACCAAAATTTGTGTTGTTATCATTATTTGCCATTTAGTTGATTCCAACTCATGGAGATCCCATGTACTATACATAGAACTACTCTATAGAGTTTTCTTGGATGCAATTTTTATGAGAACAGATCATCAAGACTTTTTCCTGTGGAGCCACTGGGTGGTTTTTAACCACCAACCTTTACGTTAGCAGTTGAGTACAAGCCATTTGTGCCACTCTCTGTTGTTACTGTTGTTGGCTACCATCTACTTGGTTCTGATGCAGAGCAGTCTGTATATATGAGAGAAGGAAAGATTGCCTGGGCTATGTCGTCCTAAAGTGACATCCTCAATTGTTGTTTAATGTCATTGGTGTAGACACTATCAATCCATCCTTTGAGGGTCGTCCTCTGTTTTACTGAATCTCTGCTTTACCAAGCATGATGTCCTTCTCCAAGGACTTGTCTCTCTTGATAACCTGTCCAAAGTAAATGAGACACAATCTCGCCCTTCTCACTTCTAAGGAGCATTCTGTGGGGTCCTGGTGTGGTACTGTAGGATACAAACTGAATTGCTCACCACAAAGCCAGTGTTCAAATCCACCAGCTGTTCCTTAGAAACCCTATACAGAGTTCCTGTGAATCAAAACCAACTGAAGATCACTTAACAACAATAAAGAGCATTCGAGCTGTACTTTTTCCAAGACAGGTTTGTTATTTCTTCTGGCAGTTCACAGTATGTTCACTATTATTTGCCCGCACCATACTTCAACTACATCGATTCTTCTTTGGTTTTCCTTATTCATTGCCCATCTTTCACGAGCATATGAGGCGATTGAAAATACATACCATGGCTTGGGTCAGGCACACCTCAGTCCTCAAGATGATATCTTGGCTTTTAAACAGTTTAAGAGTTAATGCTTGATGCGTTATGTACCTAGAGATTTTAAATTGTAGCCACCACTTCTAAATTATTATTGACATTAGTAATAGTAGTAATACCACTGGTCCAAGTGGTTACTATGTGGAAGACATCTGTTACAATGGTTACAGACACTATCTCAATTAAACAACACAAGAATTCTAGTGTAAAAGTGGTTTATAGAAATAACACACATGACACTCTTCTTTCCTTGTCAATAAACGGCCGCTCCTGTACTTAGATGTGACTGTTATAAAAGATAGTCCTCTTCCCCATGTTGAGAAATTCCCTCTTGCTCATAAAAAGCATCATTATTATACTTTGAAACAACATCTGAGCCTCCCTTAGTGTAAGGTGTGGATTTGGTTTTGACTCTCTGGCCATATACATAACATTGTGAATTACATAGTATAAATTCTTTCAGCATCTGTGAATAATGATGACTAGAAAATGGTCCCATTTGGTAAAGAAATAGGCATACCACAAATAAAATTATGCCCTGAAACTCCAAAGGACGGTTTCAGTTCCCTGAATATAATATTTCTGGTTTGGAAATAAGTTTCCATTACATTTTGACACAAAAATAGTATTGAATGAAAAGCTACCTCCAGATAATGTTCTTACTATAATTGCATTATTTTAGGAAGTAATTGGATGGTTCCCCCGATACAGATCTGTATTTTCTCACTTTGTAGTGAAAACCTTTAGGATTGTCTACTTCTTCTAGCTTCATTAGCATTCACATTTGGCTCACTGTTACTGCAGAAGATGTGGAACCTTGGAAAAGCGAGAGTCTTTGGCATAATAAGGACTGGTCCTGGGAATTTGTCACAATGCCATATCCCCATTGATACGTTTTCATAGCCATAGGATTCACCATTGAAGTGGATGCTGGTGGGGTTATCAAGTGAGAGTTTTACAGAGACTAGATTTTTAACAGCGGTTTCATTGAAGTATAGCAAACAGACAGGATGATGAATACATCTTCAGCATCCAGCTTGATGAATTTTCACTAAGTGAGCATACCTATGTAATGAACATCCAGATCTAGAAAATACCTTTATCTGCACCCCAGGAACCCCCTTGTATACCCTTTCAGTCGTCTCTAATCCTCTAGGGTAAGCCTTTGTTTGACTTTCTAATATCATAGACTCATTTTTTTGCCTGCTTTTTAACTTGATACATAATATACAGTCTTTTGTGTACAACTTCTCACTGTGATGTTTGTGAGATTAATCCACACATAGTTGTGCAGAGTTGTGATTCCAATTTCTAAACTTTTAAAAGCTTAAAATCAAACACGATACAAATTCGGATTGGATAGGGGACTCATTTCATTGTTGTGAATTCAGCTGGTTGTTTTAATATAGGAAAACCTATAACATTTCCCCCTCTCATTTTAATTAGGAACTTCTTCTGCCCTTGCTGACCTGAAAATGTGGATAGTTTTGTGTTTATTTTTAATGCATACTAAGATTTATTTGACATTTTGCTAGGTGAAAATGTATGTGGGCCTATATTGTGATGTTTTCCTCTTGTATTAAGTAGCAGACAAGAAAAACTACAGACTAGCTAGTTCTAGAATTGATGCTTTTGAGTTATGGTGTTGGAGGAGAATATTGAAAGTACCGTGGGCTGCCAAATGAACATTGTGTGTTGGAAGAAGTGCAACCAGAATGCTCCTTGGAGGCCAGGATGGCCACACTTCGTCTCTCATGCTTTGGACATATTGTCAGGAGGGAAAGTTTGCTAAGGTGGGGGGTCAGAGAAAAAGAGGAAGACCCCCAGCGAGATGGATTGGCAAAGTGGCAGTATCAATGGGCTCAAGCGTGGCAACAATTGTGAGGTTGGCCCAGGATCGGACAGTGTTTTGTTCTGTTGTGCCCAGGGTGACTATGAGTCAGTACCGACTCAATCGCACCTAACAACAACAACTCGTGCTTTAATTGCCTCTACTAGAGATGCTGCTTAACTCTTCTATTCCAAAAGTGTCCTAGTAGTGCTGCAGGATAAGCACTGGATTGCTAACCTCAAGGTCAGCAGTTCAAACCTACCAGCCGCTCCTAGAAAACTCTATACAGAGTTTCTCTGAGTTGAACCAACTTGGTTGTACTTATCAACAACAACGAGGGTTGCTAAAAGTGGAAGCACACAGTTTGCCCTGAAATGGCTGTGACTTTCATGCTACAGGTGGAAATATTGCATTTTCCCTGGGTCTCCTTGTAACTAATTTGCTGAGTTGTCATTTGAGGGTATCAGAAATGTACATCATGTTCCACATTACAGCCCTTGTCTACATGTGGACTTCTGAGTAAAATCGTATCAGGGATTCAGGTGGGAGGAGTCGCATTCAACTTGAGCATAGCATAGTGATTCACAAATACAGATGCTGAAGAGCACAAATTATTCTACTTAAGGTTGGCATTGATCTAATCGCAAAATCCATGCTTCGGTTCAGCCTATTTACAAAAGCATAATAATTCCAAGTTTGGCTTTGAGCCAACTTGCCCCACTTAGCAGAAAACCATGTCCCCTTTGGGGAGATCGGTTCCACCTGAAATTCAGAAGTTACACTCATCTAAAGACCCTCATTTTGGAAAGTTCTAAGCCTATCAGTTGCTTTGCAAATATATACAGAGGGTTTGGGCAGCTTTTTCAACTAGGCATGAGCTGTGTCTTTGGAAATAAATATAGAAGCCTTCACAAATGTTCACTGTCCCTTGATACAAACAAGTAAAAAATGATTGTTCTTTGAAGTCAAGTGATATTTGGATGCAGATTTTCACTCTGAGTTGTAAGAAACAGATAGACCTTGGTAATACAAAAGAGGTTACAATTACATACTGCTTCCAGCAAATTCTTGAGCATGAAAAATCGCCACAAGAATATAAAGCATGCAGACCACAGACCTATCATAAACACTGCAATCAAGGAGACTGCTCGTCAATCCATATTGAAGTACAGTATGCAGAATGCATATCAGAGTAAGGCCTTCAATCATGTCTCTGTGTGGCCAAATGAACCAAAGACCTGGACACTTCTCACACCCATTCCGCTGCAATGCCTTTTCCATGTTTCTTTCTCTACCTAGAATTTTTGTATACACTGGTAGAGCAGTGGTTACGAATTGGGCTGTGAACCTTAAGGTCAACAGTTTGAAACTACCAGCTGTTCCATGGGAGGAAGAAGAGGCTTTCTGCTCCCATAAAGATTTACAGCCTTAGAAACCCTGTACAGGGTCGCTATGAGTCGGTTCCAACTCCATGGCACATAACCACCATCACCACCCTCTTCAGGAGTCCTCCTTTTACCAATAATTTTAGAAAGTCCCAGCGTGACACTGTAGGATTAGCACTAGACTGAACACTGCCAGGACAGTGGTTCAAGCCCATCAGACATTCCTCAGAAACCATATACAAGGTTGCTATTTGTTGGACTTGATGGCACTTAATAACAATGACAACAAACAACTCATATTGCATATACAGGCAGTTACTGGGTTACCAATGAGCTCTGTTCCTAGCGTATCTCTATGTTGAGTTCTAAGTCAGTCAGAACAGGTGCATATAGTTTTACATTACTGCAAGAAATGGTTTGAAGCAATTTTTTAAAAGTTGCATGTGCAGAAAATGAAAGTGACTATGATGAAGTATTTGGTGAGATTAGGAGTTGGTGCAACATTTCAGAAGGATAAGCACTGGGCTGATAACCACAAGATCTGCATTTCAAACCCACCAGCACCTCTGGGAAACCCTATACAGAGTCGCTATGAGTCAGAAATGACTCAACAGCACATACCACCAACAACAAAGGGCAAGTACAAGTTGTCTGTGTTTGTAATCCAGAGACTGCCTGTAATGCCTCTGAAGCCTTACTAAGTGATCCCATAATCTTAATAATCACTAAAACAACAACAGTAATAACAGAAGTTTCCATTCTTTGACCCTCTTGTATGTCCTAGCACTTATTTGTAATCTAAAGTAATCCTCATGCTATGGAAAACAAAACGAACACCATGAAAGGTTCAGTAACTCATTTCAGGCTACGCAGCAAATATAGAGCAGACTGTAGGTTGGACTGAGTCCAGAACCCACATTCTTTCTGAGGTAATGCTGTCACAGAAATACATGAGTGGAAGGCTTTAATAAACAGAAGCACATCCTCTCACAGTTTAGGAAGTGAGAAGTCCAAATTCAGGGCACCAGCTCTGGGGGAACGCTTTATCTCTGTGTCAGCTCATAGTTTAGGAAGAAGGTCCTTATTTCCTTTCAGCATCGGTGGGCCTGGCATCGACGATGTGTCTTATTGTCAATCTTCCTCTGGGTCTAGGAAGTTCTCAGCATAGGGACCGCAGGTCCAAAGGACTCCCTCTGCTCTTGGTCCTTCCATCTTGGTAGTAGTCATGTCTCTTCTGCTCTGCTTACTTCTTTCTCCTGGGAAGATAAAATGTGATGCAGGCCTTTCCTTTTATCCAGGGAAATTCTCTTTCCATTGGATCAAGAGTGAGACCTGAGTAAGGGTGTTGCACCCCACCATAATCCACTTACTACTGATTGGTTACATCAGATCACATCATGCGAGACGATTATAGAACTGTGTAACTGCCAATTGCATCACTACATAAGTGTCAAACCACTGATAATCATAACCCAGAGAGTTGACACATAATTTGGGAGGACAAAACTCAATCGATGACAACTTTAATTGTATAAACCAAATAGCTATGGTTCCTTATGATAAACACAGTACTGTGTATCAGGAGGGTCTATTGTGTGAGCCTGCCAGCTACTCTTTGAGAGAAAGATGAGGCTTACTGCTCCTTTGAAGAGCTACAGCCTTGGACAACCTGCTCAGTGTCGCTAAGAATTGGAACAGATTTGATAGCACTTAAAAGCAACAGCAACATATTCTAAACATAATTACACAAAAGTGTTTTCATATTGGTCACCAATTCTTAATCTTGCAGGGTGTTGTTCAGCACCTCATCTTCCTGTATTGATAGTCTTCTGCAGTTCCTCTCTTGTCAATTCTTGTCATGTGTTTGTATGTGTGAATGTATGCTGGTGAGCCTTTTCTTCAATGACTCAGTATCTAATAACTTTAATTTTTATTGAGCTTCCCTTTCCTTTGTGAAATACTCTACATAGAGAGTTCGGTTTTCCCTCTCTATAAATCTTCTTTACTGTTTTTTTATTATTATTATTTTCCTCTTCCACATTTCCCTCCATTCTTCGAACTATATTTATAAAACTCCTTTTTATCTAGAAGAAAGAGAGAAAGAGGCACTTTGACTGCTCTTGGTGTCTCTCCACATAGCTTTCTTGAGTGGTCCGTGCCTGGCCCTGGGTCAGCTGCTTCCCATGATTAGGTTTCCTCTGGTGATCACTTTTCCCAGTTCTATTTCAATCCATTAGTTGACAGCAGGGAGCAAGACTAAAAGTTGGAGTGTGGAGAGGTTCTGAGGTTCACCTTTTAACCACCTCTTTGAACAATTGGATGTCTTATTCATTTTCCCTTCAGAAAACAAGTTTGTTTATTTGGGTTGTTTTTGGTGGTGTTGTTTTCCTTTGGATGTAGAAAAAAATGTTTCCTTCCTTTCCTCAAGAAATTTAATAAATTTAGGCTCGATTCTATATCCTGGTTTCATTAGTTTAGAGGGTCTTCTGCTCCCCTCCCCCACCTTGGAATGTGTTATGAGTCATTTCTGAGGGTGCAGCATCTGTTTTTAACTCTTTGCTACCAAATCATGAGTCTCAGATAGTCATAACAACTGATTAAAGTGATCAGCTAGCCAAACTTCAGGCAAGTCAAAGAATTTGGCTAAACTCTTAGGAAGTTGTCATCGCACTCATCTATATTCAATGAGTGGAGTCCTGGTGTGGCACTGTGGGTTAATGCGCCAGACTGCAAAGCCGTTTGAACTGCAAGGTCAGCAGTTCAAGCTCACCAGCTGCTCCTCAGAAACCTTATACAGGATGAATATGTATCAAAATCAACTCAATGGCGCTTAACAAAAACAACAACATACCCAATGAGTTATAATTTCTTTGAAATGGATTACCCATTATTCTTCAATAGGAGTAGCCTTGTTTTTTGTTTGTTTTGTTTAAATATCATAAGTAATATTCTGAATGGAAAATTAGCTTGTTTCTTAAGGGACTTGAAAAATAAAACTGAGATATGATTGACAGTAAACAGAATGGAAGAGCCACTCCAGTCAAATAAAAGATCAGTTTTGAGCTCTACTTCAGACTGCAGACTTTTCAAGTGTTTGCTATTGAAATGAGCTACACAACGATTGGCGTTCTGGTGTGGCACTGCAGAGTGCTATGTATGTGGTGAGGCATGGGCCGTTTCATTGTCCTAAAAATTGTTGGTGGTGTTACGTGCTATTGAGTCAGTACCAACTCATAGTGACCTTATGAAACACTGTCTAATCCTGTGCCAACCTCACAATCGTTGTTGTGCTTAAGTACGTTGCTGTTGCCGCTGTACCAGTTATGCTGTCCTTCTCAAGGGATTGGTCTCTCCTGATAATATGTCCAAAGTATGAGAGATGAAGTCTGGCCATCCTGTATCAGTCACTATTTTGACCATAGAATTCTTCAGTATTGAAATTGAGCCTTCCTTCAGTTATTCCCATCATTAAAGTCCACTCTACTTTGAGGGTGCAGCCCTTCCTCAGTCATATTTGAGTGTCTTTCAATCTGAGGGGCTCATCTTCTGGCTCTATATCAGACAATGTTTCACAGCTATTCATAAGGTTTTCATAATGGCACTGTAGGATAAAGTTAGCAGTTAAAACTCATCAGCAGCTTCTTGTAAACTCTACACATGGATGAGTATGAGTTGCAACCAACTCGATGATCCTTAACAACAACAAGCCCTCAAAAATGGAATGCATAGCTATCCCTGCTTTCTAGTCTGTTCCTAGTCTGGAATTTCTGTTGAAACGTGCCAATCATGGATGTTCCTGCTGGTAATCACCATTGAAAAGCTTCTAGCATCACAGAAACACATAAACCACCACAGTACCACTAACTGACAGATGTGTGGGGAGAAGTACATATCATCCAGCAATCACACTTCTAGTTATCTGCCATATAGAAAAAAGAGCCATAACATGAGTAGACTTATGCACATTCAAGTTCATTGTAACTTTATTCACAATAGTCAAAAGGTAGAAACAATCTAAATTTCCATCAGTGGAGGAATGGCTACTTGAACTGTGATACATATACACAGTGGAATATTATGCAGTAATAAAAGAATGATGACAAATCCTTGAAATATCTCACAACATGGATGAATTTGGAAGACACCATGCTTATCACAAAGCGACAGGTATTGTATGGCACCACTGCTATATAAAAACATAATAGCAACAACAAAATAAAGCAATAAAAAGTTTACACATAGGAAAAACAACAACAAAACATTCTTTGAGGGTTACCACACATGGGAGGAAGTGGGAGGAGAGATTACTAACTAGATTTGTTGTTGTCGTTGCTAGGTGCCATTGAGTCGGTGCCGACTCTCAGTGACCTTATGCACAGAACGAAACACTGCCCGATCCTATGCTAACCTCACTATTGTTACCATGCTTGAGCCCATTGATGCTGCCACTTGGCCAATCCATCTCGTTGGGAGTCTTCCTCTTTGTCTCTGACCTTCCACCTTTACAAATATATCCTTCTCTAGTGACTGGTCCCTCCTGACAATATGTCTGAAGTATGAGAGTTGAAGTTTGGCCATCTTGGCCTCCAAGGAGCACTCTGGTTGCACTTCTTTCAAAACAGATCTATTGGTTCTTTTGGCAGCCCATGGCTCTTTCAATATTCTCCTCTAACACCATAACTCAAAAGTATCAATTCTTCTATTGTCTTCCTTATTTACTGTCCAACTTTCACATGCGTATGAGGTTATTGAAAATACCATGGCTTGGGTCAGGCACACCTTAGTCTTCAAGCTGACATCTTTGCTTTTCAACACTTTAAAATCTGTGCAGCAGATTTGCCTAATGCAATATGTTGTTTAATTTCTTGACTGCTGCTTTCATGAGTGTTGATGGTTGATCCAAGAAGAATGAAGTCCTTGACAACTTCAATCTTTCCTCCATTGATAAGAATGTTGTTTATTGGTCCAGTGGTGAGGATTTTTGTTTTCTTGACTTTGAGATGTAATCCATACTGAAGGCTGTGCTCGTTGATCTTCATCAGTAAATGTTTTAAGTCATCTTCACTTTCAGCAAGCAAGGTTGTATCATCTGCATACTGCAGGTTGTTAATGAGTCTTCCTCCAATCTTGATGCCATGTTTTTCTTCATATAACCCAGTTTCTCAGATTATTTGCTCAGCATACAGGTTGAATAAGTATGGTGAAAGAATACAACCCTGTCATATTCCTTTCTTAATTTTAAACCATTCAGTGTTCCCATGTTCTGTTCGAACAACTGCCTTTTGGTCCATGTACAAAGTCCTCATGAGCACAATTAAGTGTTCCTGAATACTCATACTTCTCAATATTGTCCATAGCTTGTCATGATCCACACAATCAAAAGCCTTTGCATGGTCAATAAAGCACAGGTAAACATCTTTCTGATATTCTCTGCTTTCAGCCAAGATCCCTCGGACATCAGCAATGATATCCCTCATTCCACAGCCTCTTCTGAATCCAGCTTGAACCTCTAGAAGTTCTCTGTCAATGTATGCTTGCAGCCATTTCTGTAAGATAGTTATTAATAATACTAAAGGGAAAGACTACACAATATGAGAGACATCAACACAACATGGCAAATGCAAAAGAAAATACTGAGAGGAATGCAAGAAGATGCTATAGGATAAGCACTGGATTGCTAATCATAAGTTCAGCAGTTCAAACCCTCTATAGGATCCTTCTCAGTCAAAACCTACTCAAAGACATTTAACAACAACAACAAGATGACAACTCTGACAGTTTCACAACAATTTTATTAACAAAGTATAATTTATGAATGGCTACAGAGGCTGATATGTATGTCAAAGAGGTGTGCGAGGGCATAAGGAAGCACATCCACATGCACATACAGGTTTGGTTGTGGAAAGTTCCACATACATAATTGTACGTGTTGCATGCGTATTAATATAGACAATAGAGCAAATAAGGGGCTTAGTCGTGGAAACTTCTAAGACCTAACCAAATATCATGTGGAACGAAGTTCCTAAGACTTTAAAGACAAAGGACCATAGACCATAGATTCAGGGGACATCTACATCAATTGGCACAACATAATTTGTAAAGACAAGGCTATGCATCCTCCTATACATGAGTAGTATCTGGGGTCTTAAAAGTTTGTGAGTGACCACAGAAGTTACAACGGTTGGTCTCTTTCCATCCAGAGTAAAGAAAACCAGAGTCCAGGGAGTAATCGGTCTAAAGGATTAATGGACTATATGAACCACAGCTTACATGGCTTCAAGACCAGAAGAATTAAATGGTGCCTGGTCACACTACTGATCACTCTGACTATGATCACTGTATAGGGTCCCAACCTAGCAGAAGAAAAATATATAACAACAACAACAAAAACAAAACAAATTCACATAAAAAGACCAGATTTATTGGTCTGACAGACTGGTGGAGTCCCCAGCACACACTTCTGACCTGGAAATGAAGTCATTACTGGAAATCATCATCTTTCAGCCAAATCATAGACAGACCCATAAAGTAAACAATAGTATCCAAGATGAACATGTTCCTTAGAACGATCAATATTATGAGATCGAAAGTAGAATGTTTGCCTAAAAGCAAAGATGAGAAGGCAGGAAGGGATAGAAATCCAAACAAAAGGACACAGGAAATTGAAGACAGAATTAGAGAGAGTGCTGAAATGTAAGGAATGCAATTAATGTCCTGGAACACTTAATGTACAAACTAATTTGTTCTGTTAATTTTCACCTAAAGTGCAATTAAATAAAATAAACAAATAAAATGAACCACACCAAACAAGACTACAGCAGATAATGGTAGATTTTACCCTTTGGATCTTGTCTAAGTGCAGAAATGTGCTTATTACTGATAGGAAGACCTTCCATGCTTCAGATGATGAAAAACAATTTTGAGGCTCAATGAACAATGTGAATAACTCCACAAAAAGGAATATTATTTTGAATACAATGAAGGACTCCATGAATTGTTCAATGGTTTTTAACAACACATTTTCTATCATTAATTGAGCAGGCATGAGTTACTTATGAAAGAGACAATAAAATCTAATTCATTGAAAAAATATAGATCCTTAGACATTTATTGCTTCATATTGCTTTAAAGCAAATAAACTATTGTTTGAGAAAATCTTGTGCTTAAAGATCACCATTTCACTTGTTAGACGACCAATGTTATTATCAAGAAAACAACTTTTCTAGAAACAGGTTCACACGGGAAGAAATGATGCAGAATTTTAAAATCGGTTGCTTCTACCAGCAGATGTATTAGCTAAGCTACAGTCTACAGTAGAGGAAATTTTGTTTCCTTTTCCACTTGGAAATTATTCATTTGCTTAATGATGACTTGACAATCAACACGTTATTTATGAGTTGTTGTTGTTGTCAGGTGCCATCGAGTCGGAACCGACTCATAGCAACCCCATAAACAACAGAACGAAACAATGTTCGATCCTGGGCCAACCTCACTACCGCTGCCATCAATTATGCCACCTGGCTGATCCATCTCGTTGGGGGTCTTCCTCTTTTTCTCTGACCCTCCACCCTACCCAGCATGACATCCTTCTCCAACGACTGTTTCCTCGGGATAATATGTCCAAAGTAGGAGAGACGAAGTTTAGCCATCCTGGCCTCCAAGGAGCACTCTGGCTGCACTTCTTCCAAAACAGATCTATTGGTTCTTTTGGCAGTCCATGGCACTTTCAGTATTCTCCTCCAACACCACAACTCAAAGGCATCAATTCGAGCAGCAGCGAGACGTGTAGTGTGGAGCTCCAACAACAACACGGAATACTGGGCCACAAGGCTGTTTAACTGCAAGTTGCAGAAAGCCTCATCTCTCTCACGTGAAGGGCCTGGAGGATTTGAGCTGCTGACCGCGAGGTTCGCAACCAGGTTTTTATTTTTATTTTTGTTTTTATTTTTAACCACTACACTACCAGGACTTCCTTGAAGATGGCGGATCGGGTAGATGTGTAGTGAGGAGCTTGGTCAACAACAACACGAATACCGGGTCAAGAGGACTCATGAGTTGGTGTTGGAACTCTGTAACAAATATAAAGGTATGTTTGGAGGTTCAGAGGGTTTATTTATGAGTAGCAACTGTTTAATGCTAGGTTTTGTATAGACTGACTTTTCTTTACTGCACAGTATTACACCTGACTCATTTGGATTGCAGCTGAAAAAGGAGAAATCAGTAGGTTTCCTCAATTAATTTTGCTTGTGCATGGCTTCTCAAGGCCAACTAATGCTTTTGCAGCTTATCTAAATAAAGGCTAGTCAACACTGCACATTGTACTTGGCTCTGCATGCTGAGAAACACAGAACTTGTGAGTCTTAACAAAGAAGAAAACCTGTATCAAAAAGTTGTCTGATCATTTCAAAAGAATGCCTTTGAGATATTCAAATGCTCCATGACATTTTCTATGAAATTTGATGGACCCATTCCCTGTGACAGCTAAACAGTGGAATCTACCTCTGCTGCTACCATTGTGTGGTCTATAAACTGTCACGACTCTTAAATTTAAAAAGACGCTTTATATTTTAAAAACACAAAGGTCTAGAGCAAGTTTAAAATGACAAAATATATATATAACCCTGAAGATAAGTAAGTTTCCTTTTTAAAAATTATCATTAGAAGACTTTGCATGAATATGGTAATTTTAAAAAAATGTATTATAATGTAATTAAATTTTTAGGATATGATTAACAAACATCTCCGTACATTTGTAAACAGCAAATGCTGCTGTGGAAGCTAGCTACTCCTCATCAGAAAACTGCCACTGTATTGAAATGAGAGAGAAAAGCTTTAAATAAATTGTCTGGAAGAAATTTCTTGAATCTCAACCACAGTATCATTTTGTCCTATGCATTACAAAACGAACCCACTTTCAATGCTGAGAATCCTTTTGCAACAAAAGAAAAAACTGAATTTTATAGTAATACAATTTGCTGAAAGAAATGTTTATCTCCATTTCAAATTAATAATCCTATGCAAATTTTTTTCTTATTCACTTTATAAAGTGAGCAAGACTGGAAGTGATTTTTAAAATAAATTTTTAAGAATTAAAATATATATATATATAAATGATCCTCCTGCATGATCAGACAACTGTTTTTAATGCATTTAAAAAAACTTATCAAATAGAATGAGTTTGTATGCAATACTTTGAAGTAAGTTACTACTACTCTGCTCAGTATTTTTTTTTTCTGGGGCTTTTATTTTTAAAATTATAAAATATAGTAGTTTTGAGAGTCCTGATGTGGCACTATAGGATAAGCACTGGACTGCTAACTGCAAGGTTGGTGGTTCAAACTACCAGATGCTCATTGGAAACACTGTACAGAGTTATTATGAGTTGTAATCTACTTGATGTCACTTAAAAACAACAACATAGTGGTATTGAATGACATTAAAAGTCCTTTCAAATTTTTTCTTATCTTTGTAAAAGTTTAAAAGATTGCCAAATTCAGGCTTCTGGGACAATATGGTAGAGTAGGCAGACACACTGAACCAACCCTCTACAACAAAGACATGGGAGAACAAAAGAAACAGGCACAGATGGTGACCTGGAACACAGAGCATCAAAGGACAGCACAGAAATGTGGAGTGCGGGTTGACTGGAAGAAGCAACTGAACAGGAGCAGCGAAAGAGAAAAGAACAGGTGGACTATGGGTTGGCATGGAGCAAGGAAGCCATCTTGAGTTTTTGTAAGCAATTGTTGAGAGAGCAGCCTACAGGTTAAGGATGCAACTGGAGGTTGATGGAGAAGGGTTGCAGTTCTCCTTTGTTCCCAGTTACCTCCTGGTAACTGGGGATGTGGCCATTCCCACGCTTGCTAACCCAGCCGTCAATGGCACCCTTTTCTGTTCAGTCTCTGCTTGGTGTCAAGTGCTGTACACCAGTTGCTGGAGGTCCTTGGACCCACCCTGAACTATGCTGCACAAACAGTGAAGAGAGCACTGTGTTCACACTTTCAGTCTCCACCCCATCCACCAGGAGACAAGTCATGAGTACCTGAGGACACACCAATATACAGTCATCAGTTAAATCTAAGTAGAATGCCGCAACATCTCAGAGAAAACAGACAATATCAGCTTTCATGAAGAAACAATACAGAGTGCCTCAAATAAGTGACCAAATTACAGAATCAGAAAATGTAATACTAGAAATGGCATTAGAATGACGTGACAAGGATTTTAAAAGAATGCTATTTAGGCAATTTCAACAGATTGAGAGCATCACTGAGAATACTGCAGATGAAATCAAGGAAAAGAGACAAATAGAAGAATTCAGGAAACAAACTGACAAAAGAACTGAAAATCTAGGAGCCATACAAAATCAGTAATAAGATTTCAGAAATAGATAATACATTGAGTGGGCAAAGAAGTAGAACTGAGTCAATGGAAGGCCAAATTGCTAAGCTTAAAGAAAAATATCTTTCAATCTTTATCTCCTAGCAGAACAATTGAGCCCTGGTTGCATAGTGGTTTAAGCATTAGACTACTAGCCAAAAGGTCTGCAGTTCAACCCACCAGCTGCTTTATTGGAGAACAGTCAAGCTGCATTCTCCCATAAAGATGTACAGTCATGGAAACCCTACATGGAATCACTGTGAGTTGCATTTGATTGGATGGCAAGGTTTTGGACTCCTGGTGTGGGGCTGTAGTGTAAGTACTGGTCTGGGAACCATAAGGTTGGCAGTTAAGACCCACCAGCTACTCCTCAGAAACCCTACACAGAATCGCTATGAGAAGGAACTGATTCAAAGGAATGTATTAACAACAACAGAGGAACATCCAGATAAAAAGAACAAAAAGGAAGCCTAAGATTTATGTGGGGTATTACTGACAGGAAACACTTACACTTGATTGGAAATCTAGAACAGGAAGAGACAAAAAAAAAAAACAAACCAACAACATAAAGAATTTTGTTCAAGAGCTGTTGGAAGAAAACTTCCCTTATATCATAAAAGATGAAAAGATAGCCATTCGAGAAGTTGAATGAACTCTTTAGAATATGCCCCAAAATAGAAACAAGAAGGTATATCATAGTCAAAATTTCAAAAACCAGAGACAAGGAAAGAATTCTGAAAGTACCACAGGAAAAATGTAAAGGTACCTACAAAGAAAAACTAAACTCTGATTTATAGGAGAAACTATACAGGCAAGAAGACAATGGAATGCCATCTATAAAACTCTGAAAGAAAATAATTACCAACCACGCATCTTATATCCAGCAAAATTGTCTATCAAATATGATGGTGAAATTAAGTCATTTTCAGATAAATAGAAATTAAAAGAAATTGTTAAAAAACAGACCAAATTTACAAAAATATACTAAAAGAACTTATTTGGACAGAGAAATAACAATAAAAACAACAAAACCAACAATAACCTTAGACTAACAAACATGACAATATAACCTAAACTCAACCCAGTTATGAAAGTCTTCAAAGTAAGCCAGATCTACAAGACTGAAAATAGAGAACCAGAGATACAGTTATAACAGCATCAAAAACACAAAGTAAAAAGAAGGAATAATGTAGTTAAAGAACTTCCAAATGAAGAGGAAATCAAAAAGATTAATAGAAAATTAAATAAATCAATAAAATAAACCTATCTGTAACCTTAAAAATTAGACCAAGCCTAACTCCTAGCCATAGTCCAACCCTTGTCCCTAACACAAAACCTAATCCTAACTGTAACTGTAACACCAAAGTTCTAGGCCTTGCCTAAACCTAGCCATAATTCTAATCCCAACCCTTGATCCCTACTCCTACCCATCCCCCCAAAAAAGAGAATGAAACTAAACAAAATAGACATTCAATTCAACACACACTCACACAGAAAGATTTCCAAGTGCTGCTCTGTATTTTGCTGAAAATGTAATAGCAATATGCAGTTTGCATAAGCAAAATATAGAATCTTACACCTCTTCTTTTGAAATCACAAATGAGAGAAATAGAAAATTTATTTTGAGCATCAAAATCTCATACAACTGTCTGATTTAAATGAGATGATGGAAATGAAAACACTTAGCAAAGTTTCAGAAATAGCATAAATCTTTAAGAAATGATAGCTCTTTTCTTTACTCATGTCTACCTTCACCATTCATATCCATTTGCATGCTCCCATGTTCTGGGTGTTTGACACAATGCATAGTGCATAGAGGGCACTGAATATATAGTTTTGAGTCCTCATTAAGCAGGAGCCACTGTTTGACTCCTAGGAATATAGACAGGAAATAAATGTCTGCCTTCCATGAGCCTTGTTTATTGATATAATTTGCCAAATTTGGGATGTGGAGACCATTCAATGATGCCACAGTTCTAAGAGGTAAAGAATGGATAACTTCAGGGTTGTAGTCTAACCTCTGTAATTGAATCAGAACTGACTCACCTGTTGAGTCAGTTCTGATTCAACTTGCTCAGATACACTTGCTAATCCAATGGCTGCTGGAATAGCAAGTGTATCTGAGACTGTAAATCTTTTCAGGAGCAGAAAGCCTTATCTTCCACCCATAGAGTGAGCAGCTGATGGCTAGAACCTCTAGGGGTTCAACCTTGGGGTTCGAAGTCCAATGCTTATCCTATGGGGCCATCATACTCTCTATCATTAGTCAAGTTTAAAAGAATGGACTAAACGTTGAACTAGGCTGAACTCAGTTTAGTTAACCAATAAGATTGGAGAAAACAAGGATGCTTAAGAAAATAGTACAAATTCAGGAGGTTCTGACAAAATACTTGCAGACTAAATATAGCTAGTTAAAGTTATTGGTTAATTTTGTTTTGGAAATCATCCTTGAGTCTTTAATATTTTTCAACTAACTCCTCATAGTCTTCATTCAGTTTAAATACCCCACTTTATGATATTTGCCGGTGGATTCATCAAGTCTTCAAACTCAAGTTGAATTTTTTTCTGTTTCTCAAGTCACATTTTCAAGCACTCCCCATACTCTCTCATCTCTAATACAGAAGCAGGTCATCACTGAATTTAAAAAACAAGGTTTTATGATTCCATTTTGTCTATATTTTGGGTTTGAAGCAAGTAATGCTTATATTATCTATCTAGATAAATGGAGATTTGGGATGGTTTCCAAAATTACATTTATGGTTTTTCAAATAATTTCATACAATGTGCATTGCAACAATTATTCTCAGATGCCAAACTCTGCACAAAAATATGCTGATGGTCTATTGGTAAAGGTTTACATGTCACTATGTTAGATTCTGCTGCATTTCATCTGGCAAGGTTCACATGTAGAGTTTTCCTATTATTTATTTTTTTTAATGCTTTGTTTTGAATTCTGTGATAGTTTACATGGGAGGACATTAGCTTCACTTTGATCCTGTCGTATATCGTTTCCTTGCCATGGTTACAATCCCCTCCATGCATCATCCACCAACCAAAGGTTATACCCTGCGAGCCTGTCCCCCAGTCATCAGCACACAGCCCCTCTTCCTCTCCGGTTCCAAAGTCCCCAGCCGCTCCATCTCCCCTTGTCATCATCTATCCCTGGCATCACTGATTCTCTGGGTAGGGTTCCATTCTCTGCTCTTCTCCCTTGATGGTCCCAGGGACCTCCGTCCTAGACTGCAAAATTAATCACTTCCCTCCTTTTGCCACAAAATGTCTACCTTTACATTTCCAGCCCTTACAATCAGTCCTGATAACAATTATTCGCTATTGTATCACAAGAGACATATCCGCATCTCCTTTCATCAGCCCCAACTAGATAGAATGGATACTACTCAGTGGAGATTCTACCTTGCTCCACACCCTCTGGATCTAGGCTCCCTCTTTAAAGCTTGTAAACCAGTCATTTCTTGCCTCTGTAACCCACCCACCCACCCCCACTTTCTGGGTAGCCAATGTCCAAGTTGCCCATCCCTGTCCTCTCCGTGTGCAGAGGGGTGGGAATGGTCTTCGCTGTGATAATTTGTTCCCTCTTTTGAGCTACTGCATCCATAGTAATAGGTCAAGTTCATCAAATTGTATCAGATTATTCTTTTTTCTCCTCTTCTTTCTTCTTCTAGTTGAGCTCTGATCATCCAGTCATTGAAGCCAGGTCAAGTGGGTATTATCTGCAAGTGTGGGTGTATTTATGCATGTGCTCTCTCTTCTTATCAGCTGGATGCTTCACTCTCCACTCTAGTCCTCTGTGGCTATGTCACTGACTCTGGGTCCAAGGGTTCCCTGAACTTTCCACACTGCTGGTCAACCAGGTCTCCACCCAGGTTAACAGGAGTCTATTGAGCATTGTAGGCTTCAGCCCACAGCTTCATTGCTGCTTTTCCCTCACTTTCCCTTATTAGTGATGAACATGGTCACCAATCAGAGCGTGTATTCCCATTGAGTCTTAGTTTTAGAAGGGGGTTTTCCCTGAAGGGAACCCAACCACTTGCCTTGATGTCTCCTATGCAAGCCACTTGTTTGTTCTTGTAATAATCAGTCAGTCTGCCTATATTGTTTTGTATTTTTTTCCTGACAGTCTTTCTGTATCATTTGATATGATCATGTGGTTCTTTTCCTTTTTCTTATTTATATGATGGATTATGTTGATTGTTTTTCTAATATTGAACCATCTTTGCATCCCTTTTATGAAACCCACTTGGTCATAATGTGTTATTTTCTTGATGTGTTGCTGGATTCTGTAGGATTTTGTTGAGAATTTTTGCATCTATGTTCATGAGGGATATTGGTCTATAGTTTTCTTTTTTAGTGATGTCCTTCCCTGGTTTTGGTATGAGGGTTATGCTTGCTTCATAAAAACTATTAAGGAGTTTTCCATCCTCTCCAAAATCCGGAAAAAATTAAATAGAATTGTTAACAGTTCTTCCCTGAATGCTTGGTAGAACTCACCCATGAAGCCATCTGGGCCTGGACTTCTTTTGGTTGGGAGTTTTTTGATGACCTGATCAATTTCTTCTTCTGTTATGGGATTTTTCAAGTTTTCTACTTCCATCTCTTCAGTTCTGCTCCTTTCACCTTTCAGTGTATTGTCCATTTCTGATATCTTATTATTAATCATCTGGAAATCTTTTTGCAGGTTTTGAATTGTTTACAATGCTGTATCAATCTTATTTTATTGCTCTTGTAGTACTTTCCTGACTTCTTCCTTGTTTTCCTTCACACTTTTTCAGAACATTTGCATTTGTTTCCATATCTTTCTTCTGTATTCTTTCTCAGGCATATCCAAAACCTGCTCTTCCTCCTCTAGAAAGCCTTTGTCTGTCTCCAGCTCATTTGTCTTAGCTACTCTCTTCTGGTTTTGGACATGTTTTGATATCATGTCTTGTTTTTTGTTCATCATTTCCAATAGTTATGTGGTTTTTTTTAAACCTTAAGTGAATGTTTCTTGTTTGTTTTAAGCTTACTAGGTGTCTCCTGGTGAATATGATCGGGAGATAGGCTTCCCTTTTCACAGTGGTGCTTAGCAGGTGTTGTTAGCTCTTGTCTCAGTGGTGGAATATTATGGGGTATGCTTATAGTTTGGCTATATGGCCATGATTGCTGTCTCTTCTTGGGTAATGTTGGGAGAAAAAGCCCCCACCTCCAGGAAAGATGTGTGATCAAAAGGACCAAAAGCAGAAGTAATATAAACACAGAGAGAGAGAGAAACACCATTTTGGAACAGAAATGAAGCTGTGGTCAACTGTCCCAAGCTAAACAGGCAGTGTGTTTGCAAGGTGGAATCTTCCAGCAGTGGGTGAGGATGTCTGCTCTCTCAGGCCCCTCCTCTAGTCACTATGGTACAGGTCTGCAGGTAGATATTGAGCAGTTAATGGATGAAAGATTGTCCACTATTTTTGTCTCTGAAAGTCAGTTAGATATCTGTGTGTGCACAGCACAAGTCTAGGGATGGTTGAGTTCTTTTATGTTGGGGTTTTGCAGATTGTTTTGTATGGGTCTTGCACAGGGAACTCAGGTAGCACAGTGGCCACAAATGGGGTTGCAAACCACAAGGTCAGAAACTTGAAACCACCAGCCTTACTGCTGGAGAAAGGCGAGGCTCTCCACTCCCACACAGACCCACAGACCCAGAAACCCTGCACAGGGTCGCTTGGAGTCAGAAACCACTCCAAGGCACATTGCTGCCAGTGCTCCCATCAGAGAAAATTTTAGGGCTGTGTCTCTGTGGGTGACATCATAAGTCGCCACCAAGCCCTCTCCCTCTGTACAGTGGGAAAATGTCCCTCCTGATGTTGTCAGGGCTATGCCTTTTTTTGTGTGCAAATGTGTCTGCACCACTTTTAGCACTGGGTTTCTGAGCTGGACTGGCTGTATCCCTGCCCTCTAAATTCTGCCAGGTCAGCGTGGCCACCAAAGGAGTCCCGTCTCCAGATTCCTAATTCACAGTATTTTCCTTATTAACCTGATTTTTTTTCACTTGCAAGTGCAGGAAACTGACATCCTAGATCTTATGGTAGATCCAGAGCTCTGGAGTTGTTCTATGGGTGCTTCCTTTGTCTAATCCCCGTCTCTTCATAACGAAGCATTCCCTACCTAGTTTTTGCTGCTATCGCCTAAACCAGAAGTCCTCCTATTATTTATTTTAAAAAGGTATTTCTCATGAATAAGCTATTGGTCTTGCCAAATTGTATCATGTGATTGTGAGACCTGCTTTTATCATGCAAGCTATACTTTCCAATTACTGATCCTTTTTATTGCTTTCAAATTTCCAATTACCAGTAATTAACAGTGCATTGTCACTGAATGTTATCAATTTCATACTACAGCAGTTTGTGAAATTTTTTATTTCTTCATCTGTGGCACCTGTGGTTCATCTGCATGTTCGAATAAAACCTGTATTAATGGGACTTCTTTATAGGCTCATGAATATGACCTATCACAGGAAGAAATTCCCTTCAAGACAGACCATGAAATGTTCTTTTGATGAGGAATGCAATACAATTCCTCTTAAATGTGTCACTCTTGACATAACAGACCATATTATTGTCTGATTCAAAATGGTCACTATCAGTTCATCAATGTCTAGGATATTGGTCTTCAAATCTTCACTGTGGGTTAGACTGTAACATACAAATAAACAAAAATCCTCATAACTGAATCAAAAAACAGCATCATGATAAACATTTTTGAAGTTGTCAAGGATTTCATTTTACTTGGATTAACAATTAGTGTCCATGCAGTGATCAACATGGCTGAAGAACATAATCTTAGAATGTCCTGGATAGCGTAGTAGAAAAATATAAAACAAAACTCTAAATGGTATAAAAAACCAAGCTTACTGATAAGATAGAGACTGGTGGAAACTTTGAAACTATTGACCTTCATCATGCTTTGAGTCTGGAGATGAACTCATTTCTGTGGTGTAGTGAATTATCTAATATCTCTTGTAACCATAGTCTGTAACTCACACAAGACAACATTTCTGCCCTATTGGGTCTGGGTAAGAGAACGTTGGAGAAGATACTAATAGGATGACATGATTCAGCTGTGGATGCTAGCAGAGTTCATTGCAATTGTAAAAACGTGAAACTCTAGCATGGGTTTAAAATAAGCCATCTCAGAAGTAGTAGGGGTAATCTTATTGCCATCAAAGAAGAACCAGGAGTGAAATGTCACTTGAATCCCAAAATCCTTGTGCAATGAAACTCCTCAACTCAGAGACAAAAACTGTGATACAGGAGGAGTGGCAGCAGAAAAACCATGAACCAGAGAACCAGACAGAGTAGTGGACTTCCCAACCCAAAGAGCAAGTACAGCTACATGACTTTTGAGCAGACAGTTTGCTTATAGACTGAGGTGCCTCCAGACACTTAAGTGGAGGGACTGGAGTTAAGTGCCTTCAGGCTGAGGCTTATGGTGGAGTGGTGTGTCCTCTGGGTATTTATTGGCAGCTGACGGGAACTGTGCCTTGAACATTTCTGACCATGAACTGTAATCTGTTAATTTCCAGAAAATAAATCCCATAATTCTGAGTATGCTGTCTGAATTCTGTGAGTTCATTGTAATGGATTCTCAACCCCAAAAGAAAAGTAGAGAGTGTCATGGGAAGGAAAATTCTTACTTCATGCATTTTTTTAACATTTCTATGGCTGAGTTTTCAGTCAAATAATAGATAATTCTACAAGGGAAACAATGACATTAGTGTTGTTCTGGGTTAACCACTCCTCACAATGCATTTCATAATGGGAGAGTTTCAGCAGTGGTTGAAAAAAAATTACAGAAGTTCTGTGCAAGATCTGGTAGTTATATGGAATGGCATCCATACAGGCCTAAATCATTCTCTTGGACCTGAACTTCATACACATAACTGCTGAAGATGTGGTCTTGGGCAACTTATATATCCCACATAAAAATCTATTATCTATCCTTTTCCCAGCATTCAAATAATCACATTTCCAAGATATTTTAGCCATTGGTTTGTCAGTGAACTATCATACTCCTTCTTGTGAATTTAAACTAAGATTAAGAGAATACAGGGAGTCCTGGTGTGGCATCATAGGATAAGCACTCAACACCAAGATTGGCTTGAACCATGAAGTTAATAATTCAAATTCATCAGCCATTCCTTGAAAACCCTATACAGAGTCTCTATGAGTTGGAATTGACTCGACGACACTTGACCAACAACAAGATAATATAGAAAGTTATGGGTTCTTGAAATCAAAGATCTTGAAGACTAAGAACTTGGTGATTTTTCATGACCAGTAGCAAAGGAATGGAAATGTGACCTCAGGAAGAAGTTAACCAGGTTCTCTAAGGCCTGCTCTCTGCTTACCTTCTCAGGGTCATTGCTGTTAGTGTCCGTGTTACAGTTTCCCATAGTGGAACTCTAAAGCCTTTGTTTTTCTTACCTCTGGGCTTTTGGGTGATCTGGATTTTGTTGTTGTTATTGCTTTTTCTCTAGATACTCCATCCTCCTGCTGCACCCATATTCTTATTCATGAACTCTTTAACTTCTTCCAGCATAGATTTAAATGTAACTTTACCTGGGAAGCATTCCTGGCTTGTAGCCTGTACTATGTCTACTAGTAGACCAGGAAATCTTTTTCTAGCTCCCATGAAGGCCCATTACTGAGGTTCTAGTGAAGCTATGACACATGCAGCATATGATCCCAGCTGGCCAAGTGTGCTTATCAGTCTCTGCCACCACCGGAGTGATAGGTTCACACTGTGCCAGGACATCCAGGGAGTATCAATCAGGTTTTACTTGAGGTTCATGTATGAATGGTGGGAAATGTAGATTCCTTTTCTACAGGAACTGTAAAAGTTGGAGGGTTTGAGTCTGGCACTATCTTATAGTTATTTTGATAAAAACTTTTCTTTGGCATAAAGCTAGGAAGCTAAAAACATTGCCAAGAGTTGGAAAGAAAACAGAGTACCCTGGTGATATTTCCCCCGCCCCCTGAATCCATCAATGATAAAAGTGAAATCCTTTCCATAACTCCCAAGGTAAGTGAGCTAATACATTGTCTTTTTACTTGAATTTATTGAGTCTGGTTTCTAGTTCTTGCAACCAAGAGCGTCCAGATTATCACTGGTATGTGCTCAGCTCCCATACTTCACTTAATTGTATATTTGTAGTCTTTTTAGTGACTTGTTTCATGTTTTCATTCTTTCTTGTTCACAACTAAATCCCCATCTAACACCCAACCTAGAACAATAGCAATAGTCCACAAATATTTAGTGAATGAGTGAGTGAATAAATGAATAACAAATGTGTGTTATTTATGAGGCTTTTAAGCTTATGGAATGATATGAAAATAGCAGAGAGGAGATATAATGTGGACCCACAGGAATCAACCTTAATACATGGACTTCCTAGTTCCCTGGGTACCACTTTCCAATTAGCCTAGAATATTTAATCTGATACAGAGGTTTTCTGGATCCATTAAATGACTAGGCTTCCCCACTAGTTTCTGAGCATGTGTCTATACCTTAAACCAATATCCCATGGTCAACATAGTAGGCTATCCAGGAGGCAGATTTTACAAGAGTGGTCAACATTTACAAATCCCTTATTTTTCCTTTATAAGAAAAAATAACAATAATAATGCCTGAGAAGGACCAAAGATCAGCAGGCAAATAGACATTTATTTCTCTAGACAATCTGACTTGGGCCAAAGATGATTGAAGCTGTTTTTTATTTTCCCTCCCTGAAACAAGTTTCCTTTTTGTTTTTCATTTTTTTTTCTGTTTTATTATTTTTATTTTTTTAAATAAACAAGCATAAAATTGTCAAACTTTGCCATTTTGCTTATATTCTAATGAAATAGTTGCAAGACAGCCATGAAACACTTTCTAAATAAGAAGTCAATAGAACCTAGAAACAATAAAGGCGTATTTTAGAAAACATTATGCCAGAAATTGTGTTTCTTGGATATGTGTTCACTAAAAGTGGTCATTTCTACAGAGAAGCCTTTCTTCCCTTTTACTCAGTATGTCTGGTGGAGTCAGAATTCACAAAAGAAAGAGCTTGAAACAACTGAAGTCCTCATAAATATAGGAAAATATGGTTGAATATTGGAATAATGGAAGGAGGCAGCAAGCAATAAAAATAAAATAAAATAAAAACCCTTCCATACCCTGCTTCTGCATATAGTTCTTTAACATGTGATGTAATGAGGGTAATTTCTTTAACATGTGATGTAATGAGACAATTTCTTCCAGAAGGTGAATTTAAATTTCCAACGGCAGACTAACTCTACAGAACAGAGGAGAAGCAGTAATGCACAGAGAAAACCAGTTTTTGTACAATATTTCAAGTCATTTTAGCTAGTGGGATTTTCTTTTATTACTCTCAAAAGATGAGAATATTTTCAGTTAGCACATACTCGTATATACCTCTTTTTTTTTTTTTTTGAAGACTACATCAATCTAGCGTAGGAGATATCTGGAAGAATTAAACTATAAAAAGACTACTTAAAAATATCTACTCTGGCATAGAATCAAAGATAGCACCATTATTGACAAGCATAAGTTTCATTTCGCTAGAGTATAATATTAAACATTAAGCAAACGTTCATTTATACATGTGTATTGCTCCTCATTACTCGGCATTGTTGTTGTTGTTAAGTGTCAACCAGTGATTCTGACTCATTAAAACCCTGTACAGGTTTCTGATGAGCAGATGGTGGGTTTGAACTACTGACCTCGTGGTTCATAGCCCCCTGCTTATCCTACAGGGCCAGTGCCATCAAGTCAGTACTGACTCATAGTGGCTCATGTAGAGCATTCCTGAGGCTTTCAATCTTTGCAGGAGAAGACCGTCTTATCTTCCTCTCATAGAGCGGCAGGTGAACTTAAACCTCCGACCTTCTGGTTCACAGTCCATTGCTTATCTTATGAAGCTACCATGATTCCTTAGTCTTAAAATCCACTATTGCTGTTGTTAAATGCCACTAAGTCAGTTCCAACTCATAGCGACCCTATGTAGGGTGTCAGAGGAGTGGCTGGTGAATTTGAACCACTGACCTTGCAATTCAAACCGACCTTGTCATCCAGTGCTTATCCTACAGTGCCACATCAGGGTTCTAAGTTTTAAATGCAATATCCAAATGCATCAAGCACATTGTTAATTATTTTCCTACTTCACTGATAATAAATAAGTGTATTTGTTTTATAAAACATTTAGGATATCACCTCTAATGATTTCATTAAAATTAGTTCCCAGTAAGACCAAGTCTATCACATTTTGAAAAGTTATTAGGTAAGTATCCATGAACACTAGAGGTCTTAGGTTATTTCTTTCCCTTATCACTATCTTGTTGTTATTGTTGTTAGGTGCAATCGAGTCAGTACTGACTCATAGCGATCCTATACACAACAAAACAAAACACTATCCAGTCCTGGTCCAAGCTCACAATTGTTGCTACACTTGAGCCTATTGATGCTGCCATTGTGCCAATCTATCTCACTAGGGGTCTTTCTCTTTTTCTCTGACCCTCAACCTTACCAAAAATGATATCCTTCTCCAGCGACTAGTCCCTCCTGATAATATGTCCAAAGTTTGAGGGACGAAGTCTGGCCATCCTGGCTTCCAAGAAGTATTCTGGCTGTACTGCTTCCAACACAGATCTCTTTGTTCTTTGACAGTCCTTGGTACTTTCAATATTCTCCTCCAACACCAAAACTCATAAGCATCAATTCTTCTATGGTCTTCCTCATTCGCTATCCAGCTTTCGCATACATATGAGGTTATTGAAAATACCATGGCTTGGGTCAGGCACACCTTAGTCCTCAAACTGACATCTTTGTTCTTCAACACTTCAAAAAGGTCTTGTGCAGCAGATTTGCCCAATGCAATATGTCATTTGATCACTATTTTACTTGCTGTTAAAATGAAGAACTATTAGAAGATTAGAATTGTTGCTCCTGCACAGTAGATTAGGGTTAGCACTGCCCTGGTGGCATAGTGGGTTACACTTTGGGCTGCTAACCTAAAAGTCAGCAGTTCAAATACACCAGCAGCTCTGTAGGGGAAAGATGAGACTTTCTGCTCTCGTAAAGATTTACAGCCTCAGAAACCTGATACAGAGCTTCTGTGAGTCTGTACAGAACTGGCTCCACGGTACAGCAGCAGCAACAATTACAGTGAATGGTCTGAGGTCTAATACAACAAATTCTGTTGTAATGTTAAAGTAGTACATTGTTGTTGTTAAGTGCCGTCGAGTCGGTTCCGACCCATAGCGACCCTGTATAAGGTTTCCGAGGAGCGGCTGGTGAGCTTGAACTGCTGGCCTTGTGGTTCCAACCGACCTTGAGGTCAAGTGCTTTATTACACAATCTGTTGGTTGTGGTGTTGATGGGGGTAGTGGTGGTAATTGTGTACCATTGAGCTGGTTCCAATTCATAGTGACCCAGTATAGAGTTTCCAAGGTTGTAAATCTTGCCTCAGGTGAACATCTGGTAAATTCGAATTGTTGACCTTGCAGTTAACAACCCAAGTTTTACCCATTACTCTCCTGGGGAACCTGCATTCATCATGAGGAGTATTCAAATAAGACATTTATCAGGCTTGTACAGGTCTATGTTTAGGAGAAACTCAGTAGACTTCAAAATGTTGGAAGCCCTGGCTTCTCAGTTTGTAAGATATTCTTTAGAAACCAATAAATATCACATAAGTGGCATTACTCATATATGCACATATAATGGTCCCCAGTGGGGATTCCTAATGAAATCATTAGCATGGCATTTAGGGCACTGAGGCCATCATATTCGGACGGACACCTTGATGTACTGAAATGGCTAATGGAACTGTCAAATGTATGATTTGTGTTGCTTTTGTTTTTGTTTTGCTTCAACAAAATAGTATTTGCCAGGAGAATAGGATCGACTTTTCATCTAACAATTTTTACATTTTCAGAAGCCTTTCTGAATTTGTACTAACAGTATTAGTTACCATGTTTATTTTTCTGTGCTCAATTTAATTAAAAGTCATTCATTTATTTCAGTTGTATTTATAATTTTATCATTTTCAGTTTACTGTGTATATTTTCAGTTACTCAAATATGTTGTTGTTGTTGTTGTTAGGTGCCATCGAGTCAGTACAGACTCATAGCGACCGTATGCACAGCAGAACGAAACACTGCCCATTCCTGGGCCAACCTCACTACTGCTGCCATGCTTAAGTCCATCGATGCTGCCACTTGGCCAATCCATCTCGTTGGGGGTCTTCCTCTTTTTCTCTGACCCTCCACCTTACCAAACACAGGTTCAATTTTCTTCATTTTTGAAACGATGCTAAAGACAGAAACGTAATGTTAAAAGCAATATCATTAAATATCCTGTTCAGAGGAAGACCCTCAATGAGATGAAGTGTCACAGGAACTGCTACAATGGACTCAAACCTTGCAGAACTTATTAGCATTTCGTTCTGTTGTTTTATTCTCTATGAATGGAACCAACTCTTGGGCATCTAACAACAAGAAGAACATAAGTATGCAGATTTCTGGTTTCAGAACTCATATTGAAATTAGTTTTTTTCTTTAGAATGTATATTTTCTTTAGTGCATATGCAATTAGGGTTTTATTTGCATACAAAGACACTGACTGAAAATACATGTTGTTGTTGTTGTTGTAGTTATTCTTGTTAAGTGCTGTGGAGTTGGATCTGATTCATTGTTACCCTGTATAGAGTTTCCAAGGAACCGCTGGTGGACTTGAACTGACGACTTTGTGGTTGACAATGCAGTGCTGGTCCTACAGCTTCAGACCAGAAGTCCATAGTACAGTAATAAACCAGGGTTGGCATAGAGTATGACTCTAGGTGAAAGACAAGATTGACACAATAACATGACTGAATCACATAGATGATAGTTCTCAGAAGCACCATGCTTGACATTGTTGTTGTTGTTGTTAAGTGCCATCGAATCAGCTTCGACCCATAGAGACTCTGTATAGGGTTTCTGAGGAGCAGGTGGTGAGCTTCAACTGCCGACTGTGCAGATCAAATGGCTTTGCAGTCCAGTGCATTAACCCACAGTGCCACACCAGAACTCCATGCTTGACATTACTGTAGTTAAATTCATTTTTTTTTTTCTTGAGAATTTGAACAGGAACTTTTTCTTTGCTCAAAATCTACAGAAATTGTATACCTATGGCTTTACAACTTTAAGCATATGTAAAAGAGAACACACAGCAAAAAAAAAGATTTTCAAGTATAATGACTCAGCGTATGTGTCCTCACAAAAGTCATAATAAAAGTTGCTAAAGAGGACTATGGATCAACTGAAATTTGTGGTGGCTTTTTTTTCTTTTTAATCAAGCCAAAGTTCTTGGATGTGAAGCAACTGTGATTTAAAAAAAATGCATTTTTGTGGGAATTATAAAATGAGATGAAAATTTATAGATACACTATAGAAAAAAACACAGGTAAACTTTACAAAGCACCTCAAAACTTGCAAAGATTTTTTTTTCTGCCCTGGGCATTTTGGAAATATTCACTGCTATAATAGTAAATTTGATATATGAAATACATTTATCTCAGTTCATTACTGTTTATTGCTGAAAGTCTATTAGAAGATACTGGCAAATTTGTTCCATCACACCTAAAAATGTATTTAAAATTATTTTAAAATTGCATTCTACGAAATGAATTTGGTTTTCTGCAAAGCAACCTAGAACCTTTACCCAAAGTTTATTTTGCAGCAGTTAAAACAGCGGGCTTCATTTCTGACTTACACAGCAAGAATAATATAGTTCACTTTAACTCAGTCCACTGAAATATAGGTTTCTAAGTTAAATGTTCAGAAATATATTCTTTCACTCATTTTCATAATTTGGGAAATGCAAAATCTTTCACCACAGTCTTATGAAATAGTAATGATAAAGTTTCAAAACTGTGAGACTCCTCATAGTTTCAATTTACACATTCTAAGCTGGTTTCTCACTGAAGGCTTTTGAAAAAGACAAGTCTCCAGGAACTGACAGAATACAAATAGAGAATTTCAACAAACTGAGGCAGTGTTGGAGACCCTCACTTGTCCATTCTAAAAAATTTAGAAGACAGTTACCTTGCCAAACAGTTGGAAGAGATCCATATTCATGTCTATTCCAAAGAAAGGTAACCAAATGGAATGTGGAAATCAAGCAATATCATCCATATCACATGCACGTAAACTTTTTACTAAAGAAAATTCAAAAATAGTTGTAGCAGTACATCTACGAGGAGCTGCCAGAAATGCAAGCCAGATTCAGAAAAGGACTTGAAACTAGGGATACCATTGTTGACATCAGATGGATCTTAGCTAAAATCAGACAATACCAAAATGATGCTTACTTTTGCTTTATTGAGTATGCAAAGGCATTTGACTATAGATCATGATAAACTATGGATAACATCGTGAAGATTGGGTATTCCAGAACACCTAATTGTGTTCATGAGGAAACTGTATATAGACCAAGAGGCAGTTGTTCAAACAGAACAAGAGAACAATGAATGATTTACAATCAGGAAGGTGTTTGGCAGAGTTATATCCTTTCACTGTACATTTTCAATGCGTATGTTGTGTAAATAATCCAAGAAACTGGATTATACGAAGAAGAACATGGAATTCATGATTAATGGAAGACTCAGTAACAGCCTCTGATATGCATATGACACAATATTGCTTGCTGAAGGTGAAGAAGACATAAAATACATGTTGATGAAAATTAAGGACTATAGCTATCAGTATGGATTGCACCTCAATGTAAGGAAAACAAAAATCCTCACAACAGAACCAATAAATAACATGATCATAAATGGAGAAAAGATTGAAGCTATCAAAGTCTTCATTTTTCTTGGATCCATAATAACCACTCTCAGAAGGAGCAGTCAGGAAACAAAGGTCATATTACATTAGGCAAAACAACTACAAAAGATTGCCTTAAGTGCTAAAGAGCAAAAATATTAGTTTGAGGACTAAAGTCACCTGGCCCAAGTTATGGTATTTTTAGTTGACTCATATGTGAAAGTTAGACAATGATTAAGGA
>NW_006408539.1:13954053-13960666 GCF_000296735.1 Chrysochloris asiatica
TTGAGATGTAATCCATACCAAAGGCTGTGCTCTTTGATCTTCATCAGCAAATGTTTTAAGTCCTCTTCACTTTCAGCAAGCAAGATTGTATCATTTGCATATCACAGATTGTTAATGAGTCTTCCTCCAATCCTGAAGCCATATTTTTCTTCATAGAACCCAGCTTCTCGTATTATTTGCTCAGCATCGAGGTTGAATAAGTATGGTGAAAGTATACAACCTTGTCTCACAACTTTCTTCATTTTAAACCATTCAGTTTTCCCATATTCTATTCAAACAACTACATCATTTCTAGCACCAAGGCCATATTTTCCAACTACTAGTCCTTCCTTTTTGCTCTCAACCTTTGCATTCCAATCCCCAGTAATGATCAATACATCTTGATTGCATGTTTGATCAATTTCAGATTGAAGAATTCAGTAGAATTCTTCTATTTCATCCTCACTGGCTTTAGTGGTTGGTGCATAATTTTAAATAATAGTGGTTTTAACTGGACTTCCCTGTAGGCTCATGGATATTATCCTATCACAGACAGCTTTGTACCTCATGACTGATCTGGATATGTTCTTTTTGACAAGGAATGCAACACCATTCCTCTTCAATTTGTCATTCCCGGCATAGTAAACCAAGTGGTTGTCAGATTCAAAATGACCAATACCAGTCCATTTCAGCTTGGATCAACTATCAACTATCAACACTCATGGAAGCAGCAGTCAAGAAATCAAAGGACATTTTGCATTAGGCAAATCTGTTGCACAAGGCCTTTTTTAAAGTGTTGAAGATCAAAGATATCAGCTTGAGGACTAAGGTGCACCTGACCCAAGCCATGGTATTTTCAGTAACCTCATATGCATGTGAAAGCTGGACAGTGAATAAGGAAGACCATAGAAAATCGATGCTTTTGAGTTGTCATGTTGGAGGAGAATATTGAAAACGCTTCAAAAGAACCAATAGATCAGTTTTGGAAAAAGTACAGCCAGAGTGTTCCTTGGAGGCCAGAAGAGCCAAACTTCGTCTGTCAAACTTTGGATATATTGTCAGGAGAGACCAGTCACTGGAGAAGGATATCATGTTTGGAGGGTCAGAGAAAAAGAGGAAGACTCACAATGAGATGGATTGGCCAAGTGGCAGCATCGGTGGACTCAAGCATGGCAACAGTAGTGAGGTTGGCTCAGGATTGGGCAGTTTTTCGTTCTGCTGTGCATAAGGTCTCTATGGGTTGGTACCAACTCAGTGGCACCTAACAACAACAACAATGCCTAAGATATCAATGTTTATGTGTTTCATTTCATTTTTTGACAATTTCCAATTTTCCCAGATTCATAGTTGGTACAATCGATGGATGTTTACAGCTGTTTCTCTTCATTTTGTGTTGTGCCCCATCAGCAAATGAAGGTTCCGTGGGCTTTTCTCCCATGGGCTTTACTCCATTCGCATCATCATGGTCAATTCTACTTTGAGGAGGCAGCTCTTCCCCAGTAGCATTTTGAGTGCCTTCCAACCTGAGGGGCTCATTTTCTGGCACTGTATCTGCCAAAGTTTCTCTGCAATTCATAAGGTTTGCAGTGACTTAATATTTGGAAGTAGTTCATCATTCTTTCTTCCTAGTCTGTCTTTGTCTGGAAGCTCATCTGAAACCTTATTTTAAATACCAGCAGGGTCACCCATGGTGGGCAGAGAGAGAAGAGAGAGTGATAAAACATGAGAATTCAGAGGCTGGTTGAGAACAGACCATGTGAGGGCCTATAGATCATTCATGATTTCATGCTAACTGAGGTGGAAAACCTTGGAAGGTAATTGAGCAGTGAAGTGACAAGATAGGAATTTCAGTTTAACACAATCCTTTTACTTTTCCATTGTTGTTGTTAAGTGCCGTTGAGTCGATTCCGACCCATAGCAACCCTGTATAGGGTTTCCAAGGAGCAGCTGGGGAGCTTGAACCACTCACATTGCAGTTCAAATGACTTTGCAGTCTGACGCATTAGCCCAATTGAGAATAGAATAAATAAAAACTAGAGAATAGCCAGCAGGTCATTCTTGTAGTCCACACCTACAACAATGACAGTTTGAACTAAGATGGCAGCCATGGAGATGGTAAGAAGAGGCTGAATTCTGCCTAAAATAGATAAACCAGTGAAGGTGGAAAGATTAAAAATTCCATTTGGGATGTCAAGTCTTTGAACCTCAATAGTAAAAAGATAAATAACCCAAATGAAAATTTAAAAAACAATATCAATAGACATTCTTCCAAGGCAGATTAACAAATGACTAACAGGCGCATGAAGATACTTGATGTAATTAGTCATCAGGAAAATGCAACTCAAACCCACAATAAAGAACCAGTTTCTACTGAATGTCCATCATGTGACAAACGGATACGTAATATATAGCATAGCCATACCATGGGACATTGCTGTTGTTGTTGTTGGTAAGTTCTGATACAAAGTGACCCTGTATAGGGTTACTGAGGAGCAGCTGGTGAATTTCAACCACCGACCTTGTAGTTCAAACTGACCATGCAGTCCCACATCAGGATTACAGTGGGCTAGTATTTGTCCATAAAAATGAATGAAGTACTTATGCTCTTGTTATGTGCCATTGAGTTGGTATAGACTCAGAGCAACCCTCTGCACAACAGAACTAAACACTGCCCTGTCTTGAGCTATCCTCACACTTGTTGCCATGCTTGAGCCCATTGATGCTGCCACTTTGCCAGTCCATCTAACTGGGGGCCTTCCTCTGTTTCTCTGAAGTACTTATACCTGCTATCAAATGAATGGACCTTGAAAACGTTAAGTGAACAAAGTCAGTAATAAAAGATCATATATGATTCCATTCTCATGAATATCCAGACCAGAGACATTTATAAAGGCAGAGAGTAGATTAGTGGTTGTTTAGGGCATGGGGGTGGGTTGTGGGGAATAGGGAGGTGATAGCTACAGCATATGAGTTTTCTTTTTGAGATTATTTTTTAAATGTCTTAAAACAGGTGGTTGTGATGGTTGTATCTATATGTAAATATTCTTTGAATTACATTGAATTAAATATTTTACATAGATGAATTGTATGGTATATTAATTATATTTCAATGAATCCATTAAAAAAGATTGATATGCCTGTGAAATATAAGGGATGTCCCATGAGCAGTTGGATATATACAAGATCTCGACTGGAGATGTGAATTAAGAAGTTGTAAGCATGGACATGGAGTCCTGGTGTGGTGCTTTGGGTTAATGTGCCAGACTGCAAAGCCATTTGAATTGCAAGGTCGGCAGTTCAAGCTTACCAGTCACTCCTCGGAAACCCTATACAGGTTCACTATGGGTCAGAACCGACTCGACGGCACTTAACAACAAGCATGGACATGGTATTTAAAATTTATACAGAGTAGGAATGAATTTCACTAAGGGGATGGGAACACATAGAAAGGAGAATACAACCAAAGAATAGGTTCTGCATACTTGTGTGGAAGGTTTTCTTGCCCTGAATCACATTCTGTTAGCTTACCTTTTGCTCCAGTTGTTGCCGTGACAACCAGTTGCTGCACAGGTGCAGCCTGACATCACCTGGCTTCAGCTGCATTGCTTTTGCTGGGGTTTGCCTTGAAGTTTCTCTGTAGCCACTGCCTGGATCCCATGGTAGCCAGATCAGGCATTCCAGTACATGCTCACACCTCGAGATTTTGATGGGCGATTAACAGCAGTATAGAAAGTGAGAAATCCTTGGCCAATGGGATATATATTGCTCATTAGCATGTGTAGTGTGCTACTACTTTATGTAGTATACATAGTTTCTCAGAAGTCCCCTAGAATGATCGGATCCTAATCATCTATGATTATAATCACCTAGTGAATTGTTCTTCATTTGCTTCTCAGTCCACTTGCCCTTTTCCTTGGTATTATTTGATAAAGCTATCTATAGGCATGTTCTTTTCAGGTTTTGCTTTCATGGTAAGCTCAGGCTAAAGCAGCACTCTAACTTAGGGACTTGGAGAAGAGATGGGAAACAAACAAAGATAACAGAATTTAAGCTATAAGAGAGAAGAAAGAATATACAAATAGGCATTTTAGTGACAGAAAGATAGTAGATAATCTGTTCTTTGAGTGTAGGCAGGAGTTTGTTTGCCTTATACTATGTGTCTCTCAGATAGAGTGATCTCTTATTTTCATGAAGAGTCAAGTCCTCCCCAATATTATTGCTAACTTTCCCAATATTATTGTTAACTCTAAGCATTAACAATGCAATGGTGATCATCATAAAGGAATCTTAGAATTTGAGTTGAGTACTATATATAATGGAAGCGTGCTGACTCCATAAGATAAGCACGGGACTATGAACCACAAGGTCTGAGGTTTCAGCCCTCCAGCCACTCCATGGAAGAAATATGAGGCTGTCTACTCCCATGAAGATTTAAAGTCTCAGAAACTCTATATAGAGTCACTATGAGTTGGAACTGACTCAAGGGCATTTAACAACAACAACAGTATATAAAATATTGTTATATGCAGGAGATCACACAATAGAATTCTAATTTTTAATATCAATAATTCAAGTTACTTAGCAAGGATTCAATCATTTGCTTCAAGTTTTCTTCCAATGTCTCATATGCCCTTCTGAATGTGGTCTGTAGACAGTAACCTTAGGTGGGAACAAGTGATGTACCAGAAACAGGCAAACTTGAAGAGAAGATTGCTGTCCATGCTCTTTTACTGTAGACCTTCAGCTTTTCATCCTTCCTTTAGGAGAAGTACCCTCATCATTCCACCACTTGTCTGTATGTCTGTCTTACTGTGGTGGCTGGTGTGTTGTTGTGATGATAGAAGATATGATGCCAGTATTTTAAATACCAGTAAGGCCACCAATGGAGTCCTGCTGTGGCTGTGTGGGATAAATACTGGTCTGATAACCTCAAGGTCAGTGGTTCAAACCCACCAGGTCTCATCAGAAACCCTAAACAGGGTCGCTATGAGTTGTAACCAACTCAACAACAACTAACAACAGCAACAAGGTCACCTGTGGTAGATACATTTCAACAGAGCTTCTAGACTAAGAAAGATTAAGAAGAAGGAGAAGGGGGAACATTTCTGAAAGGTTAGCCACAGAAAAGCCTATGAATATCAGCAAAACACTGTCTGATACAGTGCCAAAAGATGAGCCCTTCTGGTTGGAAGGCTGTCAAAATATGACACGATAAGAAGACTGCCTCCTTTCAGTAGAGTTGACTTTAATTATGAGGGTGGTGCAACACTTTGGGGGCCTTCATTTGTGGATGGGGTACAACTGAAAATAAGAAGAAACAACTGCAAACATCCATTAATAACTGGAACATGGAATGTACAAAATATGAATCTAGAAAAACTGGAGGTAATCATAAAGGCTGATATCCTAGGCAATAGTGAGCTAAGATGGACTGGCTTTGGCCATTTTGAATCTGATCGTCATGTGGCTTATTATATTTGGAATGACAAATTGAGAAAGAAAGCCATCACAGTCATTATTAACATGAGCATTTCAAGATCTATCCTGCTCTCTGTGATAAGATAATAACCATATACCTATAACGAAGACCAGTTCATATGACTATTATTTGAATGTATGCAATAGCCACTAATGCCAGTGATGAAGACATAGAAAATTTCCATCAGCTTCTTCTTGCTGAAGTTGATCCAATATGCAATCAAGATGCATTGATAATTACTGGTGACTGGAATGCAGCAGTTGGAAACAAAGAGGAAGGATCAGCAGTTGGAAAATATAGCCTTGGTGACAGAAATGATGCTAGAAATCATATGTTAGAATTTTACAAGAGCAATGACTTCTTTATTGCACATACCTTTGCAACAACATAAAAAGTGACTCTACATGTGGACCTTGCCAGATGGAACACATTGTTATCAATGCAAACACACCTGTAGAAAGAGATGATGGAGAAGCTCAGTATCATCAGCCAAAGTAAGGCCAGGAAGTGACTGTAGAACAGACCATCAATTACTCAGACACAAGTTCAGGTTTAAGCCAAAGAAAATTAAAATAAGCCTCCAGTAATCAAAACGGAGTCCTGGTGTGGCGCTGTGAGCTAATGAGTCAGATTTGCAAAGCCGTTTGAACTGCAGGGTCGGTGGTTCAAGCTCACTAGCTGCTCCTCGGAAACCCTCTACAGGGTCGCTATGGGTTGGAACTGACTCGACAGCACTTCACAACAACAACAATCAAAATATAAGGAGATCTGGTAGCATAGTAGTTACGAATTGGGCTGCTAACCTCAAGGTTGGCAGTTCGAAACCAGCTGTTCCACGGGAAAAAGATGAGGCTTTCTGTTCCTGTAAAGATTTGCATCCTCAGAAACCCTGTGCAGGGTCACTATGAGTTGGAACAGACTCCATGGTACTTAACAACAACAATCAAAATATAATCTAGTGTACATTCTGGCTGAATTTAGAGACCATCTCAAGAAGACATTGTTGAATTACAGACTAATGGCTGTTGCAGACCGTGTAAGACTAGTCAGAGGTTCGAGGCCCTCTAGGGCCGAGTGTAATAGATGAGGCCACTGGCAGTTAATGGCAAATTGCTTTCACCTTAATATTCAGTTATATATATTAAATTAATACAC
>NW_006408539.1:13960766-13961771 GCF_000296735.1 Chrysochloris asiatica
TCATGAAAATGCTATGGACTGCTAAAAGAACAAACACGTCTGCATTGGAAGAAGTATAGCCAGAATGCTCCTTAAAAGCAAGAATGGAAAGACTTCAAGTCTCATGCTTTAGACATGTTATCGGGAGAGATCAGTTCCTGGAGAAGGACAACATGCTTGGTAAAATGGAAGGTCAGCAAGAAAGAGGAAACCCTCAATGAGATGGATTGATACATTGTCAGCAGCAATGGGCTGAAGCATAGCAATAATTGCAGGAGTGGAGAAGGAAAAGGAGCGGGATTAGGTAGTGTTTCATTCTGTTGTGCATGAGTTAGAACTAATTCCACGGCACTTGAAAACAACAACAAAATGATGATTTTAATAAAAGATGTTCAGGCTCAGGCAGACTCCATACTCGATGAAGACCACACAGGTGTGGAAGACCCAGGAGTAGAGGTCAGATGCCCGAGTCAGTTGCTCATCCAGTCTGGCCAGATATTATGTTCTTCATGATCAGGATACACAGTGAGCAAAACAGACAAAGATCCTGATCTTATGATACATACAGAAAACATATAATAAAGAAGAGAGCAGAAAAATATATAAATTATATACTGTATTAAAAGTTCTACAATTTTTTTTTTTAAATAATAAAGTGACACTCATAAAGAAGTCCCTAGAGCACTGGAGAGTAGCCAAGTGTGCAATCACAAATACTAAGTTTGAGATAGGTGTCATCGAAAAGGTGGTATTTAGTCAAAGAGTAAAACAAGGGGCTAGACTGATGATATCTGAAAGAACAATACTGTAGGGAGAAGAAATATTAATTCAAATGATTCCAGACTGGAGTAAGCTTGGGGTGTTTGTGTAACCACAAACAGAACAAAACTGAATCAGAGAGAGAAATTGTTGTTTTTGTTAGGTGCCATCGAGTCGGTACTGACCCATAGCGACCTTATGCACAGCAGAACGAAACACTGCCCAATCCTGGACCAACCTCACCACTGTTGCCACACTTAAGCCCAT
>NW_006408539.1:13967325-13969594 GCF_000296735.1 Chrysochloris asiatica
AGCCAAAGACCAGAGGAATTGTGAATGACATCAAGATCACACAGGAAGAAAACAAAATGTCATTTAAAAAATAGGAAAGAAAGAAAAGACCAAAACGATGTCAGAAGGGACTCCGCCAAAACTTACTCTTAAATGTAGAGAAGCTAAGAGTAGAGATGAGTCGGAACAGCCTCAGAGGCACTTAACAACAAAAACATAAGGGACTGGAGGAAATGAAGAAGTAAAAGAGATGAATAGAAACTTTCAAAGGGCAGCTCAAAAAGACTAAGCCAAATATTATAATGAAATGTGCCAAGACCTGGAGTTAGAAAGCCAAAAGGGAAGAACACCGTTAGCATTTCTCAAGCTGATAGAACTAACAACAACAACAAAAAAATCAAACCACGTATTGCAATACTGAGGATTTTATGGGCAAAATATTAAAAGCACCAAAAAAGAATGGAAAAGACACACAGAGTCACTGCGCCAAAAATAATTGATCAATGCTTAACTATTTTAAGAGGCAGCATAGGATCAATCACTGACTGTATTGAAGCAAGTGGTCCAAGCTGAACTGAAAGCACTGGTGAACATAAATACAAATTGACAGAATACAAATTGAAATGTTTCAACAAACTGGTGCACAGCTGGAGGCTCTCAGTCATCTGTGTAAAATAATTTAGAAGACAGCTACTTGGACCACAGGAGAAAGAGGAGGCTTTCTGCTGCTGTAATTTAGGGGCCTCACTATGAGTCAGAACTACACGATGGCATTTAACAACAACAATTTAGCTAACAGATTGAAAACCATCTATAGTTGTGCCTATTGCAAAGAAAAGTGACCCAATGGAATGCAAATATCATCTAACACTATCATTAATGTCACAGGCAACTGCATTCTGCTGAAGATAATTTTTAAATGGTTGCCACAATATATCCCAGGAAGCTGCCAGAAATTCAAGATGGATTCAGAAGAGAATGTAGAACTAGGGTTTTCATTGCTGACATCAGATGAATCTTGTTTTAGAAGTAGGAAATACCAGAACAATGTTTACTTATGCTTTATGGACTATGCTTTATAGACTGTGTGGCTCATGATAAGCTAAGAATAACATTGCACAGAATGGGTATTCCTGAACAACAATTTGTGCTCATCAGGAACCTGTACCTAGACCAAGAGGCAGTCATTTGAACAGAAAAAGTGACATTGATGATTTGAAATCAGGAAATGTACGTGGCAGAATTATTTCCTTTTGCCACACCTATTCAATCTATTTGCTGACCAAATAGCCTAAGAAACTGAATTATATGAAGAAGGATGTGGCATCAAGATTTCTGTGATAGGAATATGGCACAACCTTGCTTGCCAAAATGGAAGATTTGAAGATAAAAGACTAGTCTTCAGTTTGGATTTCACCTCAGTGTAAAAAAATAAAACAAAATCCTCACAACTGGACCATAAATAACATCATGATAAAGGAAGAAAAGAATGAAATGTCAAAGATTTCATTTTACTTGGATCCACAATCATTGCCTATGGAAGCATTCAATTGCATTGGACAAATCTGCTGAAAAAAAACACTTTAAAGTGTTAAAGAGCTAAAATGTTCACTGTGAGGACTAAGGTGCACTTGACCTAAATCATGGTAATTTTAATTGCTTCATATGCATGTGAATGCTGGACAATGAATAAGGACCACAGGAGAAGAACTAAGCCATTTGAATTATGATGTTGGTGAAGGATATTGAATATACCCATGGAATGCCAGAATACCAAATACAACTGTTTTGGAAGAAGTATGTCTGCATTGATGCTGGAAGGAACAATGGTAAGACTTGTCTCTCTCCTACTTTGGTCATGTTTTCAGAAGGGATCAGTCCCTGGAGAAGGACACCATATTTGGTAAAGTGGAGGGTCAGCGAAATAAAGGACAACCTTCCATGAGATGGGTTGAAACAGTGGTAACAAAAGATCAGCGCAGGGGCTGACAACATTTTGTTCTGTTGTGTATATGGTTGATAGGAGTTCAAACCAACCTGATGGCCTCTAACAATAACAGCAACCCCATTGCTACTGTGGGACCTATTCCCCATGTTTACACACCTTTATAGAAACATGGTTTTACTTCCTTTATCCACACTGAGAGGAAAATAGCTAATCATTCATGGGTTTAAATTGAATAATTAGTCTCTGGTAGCGTAGTGGTTACGAATCGGGCTGCGAACCTTAAGGTCAGCGGTTCAAAACTACCAGCCGCTCCGCGGGAGAAAGATGAGGCTTTCTACTCCC
>NW_006408539.1:13970986-13972617 GCF_000296735.1 Chrysochloris asiatica
TAGAGATGCTAAAGCAAATGGAAGGAATGAGGAGATCCAAGAGTTGAACAGAAAATTTCAAACATCAGAAGATAAAGCCAAATATTACAACAAAATGTGCAAAGATCTAGAGTCAGAAAATCAAAAAAGAAGAACATGCTCAGCATTTCTCAAGCTGGGGGAACTGAAGAACAAATTCAAGCCTCAACTTTCATTATTGAAGGATTTTCTGGGCAAATTATTGAATGATGCAGAAAGCATCAAAGTAAGAATGAAGGAATACACAGAATCACCGTACCAAAATAAAAGGTTAATGTTCAACCATTTTAAGAGGTAACATATGATGAAGAGCCAATGCTACTGAAGGAGGAAGTCCAAGGTGCATTGAAGGAATTGGCAAAGAACAGGGCACCAGGAATTGATGAAATAAAAATTGAAATCTTTCAAGAAAGTGAGGTGGCACAGGAGGCACTCACTCATCTCTGCCAATAAATTTGGAAGACAACTATCTGGCCGACTGATTGGAAGAGATCGTATTTTGCCCATTCCAAAGAGAGGTAACCCAATGAAATGCGGAAATCATAAGACATTCTCTTTGATATCCATTGTGAGTAAAGTTTTACTAAAGGTAATACACAAACAACTGCAAGCATACATTGACAGAGAACTTCAAGAGGTTCAAGACAGATTCAGAAGAAGCCGTGGAATGAGAACTATCATTGCTGATGTCCGATGGATCTTGGCTGAAAGCAGAGAATATCAGAAAGATGTTTACCTGTGCTTTATTGACTACCCAAAGGCATGTGTGGATCATGACAAACTATGGACAATATTGCAAAGTATGAGTATTCCGGAACACTTAATTCTACTCATGAGGAATCTGTACGTGGACCAAAAGGTAGTTGTTTGAACAGAACATGGGAACACTGAATGGTTTAAAATTAAGAAAGATGTGCAACAAGGTTGTATGCTTTCACCATACTTATTCAACCTGTATGCTGAGCAAATAAATCTGAGAAGCTGGGTCATATGAAGAAAAATGTAGCATCAGGATTGGAGGAAGACTCATTAACAACATTCTGTATGCAGATGATACTTAAAACATTTACTGATAAAGATCAAAGACCACAGCCTTCAGTATTGATTACATCTCAATGTAATGAAAACAAAAGTCCTCACCACTGGACCAATAAACAACATTCTCATCAATGGAGAAAAGATTGAAGTGGTCAAGGACTTCATTCTTCTTGCATCAACTATCAACACTCAGGAAAGCAGCAGTCAAGAAATCAAACGATGTATTGCAGTAGGCAAATCTGCTGCACAAGACCTTTTCAAAGTGTTGAAGAACAAAGATGTCAGCTTGAGAACTAAGGTGCGCCTGACCCAAGCCATGGTATTTTCAATAACCTCAAATGCATGCGAAAGCTGGACAGTGATTAAGGAAGACCGTAGAAGAAGTGATGCTTTTGAGTTATGGTGTTGGAGGAGAATATTGAAAGTGCCATGGGCTGCCGAAAGAACCAATAGATCTGTTTTGGAAGAAGTGCATCCAGAGTGCTCCTTGGAGGCCAAGATGGCCAAACTTCATCTCTCATACTTTGGACATATTGTCCAGAGGAACCAGTCACTGGAGAAGGATATCATGTTTG
>NW_006408539.1:13972717-13991277 GCF_000296735.1 Chrysochloris asiatica
CAACGAGATGGACTGGCCAAGTGGCAGCATTGATGGCATTGTGGCAACATTAGTGAGGTTGGCCCAGGAACCGACAATGTTTCATTCTGCTGTGCATAAGGTCACTATGAGTTGGTACCAACTCAATGGCACCTAATAACAACAACAATAAGCTTTTATACTGCTCACCACCACCATGTTACCCCTAGGAAGTATGTCTGATGGTGGCAGAATTCAAATGTGGTTTAGGGCAATGATTCCATTTATACTTTGCTACAGCTGATAAGCAACTCTTGCTTTTGGAGACATAATAACTTTCACATTGTTGTTAAATATTTTTTTAACTCAAGTGACAGCAGGTCCATTAAGACCTCATGTGAAACAGGTGCATTGTGTTGATGTGCCTTTTACAGACAGAAGTTGGTGTGAAGAACAGGAAAGGACGACTCTCTTCCTCTTGTCAGTATATATGGAATTGAAATCCTTTCTTCAATTTAAAACCATATTAGCTCTAAGCTTCAGGATCAAGATGTCATATTGGGCATGGAAATTTGATTCCCAACCTCTTGAACTAAACCAAAAATCAAACCCACTGCCAATGATTCAAGTCTGACTCAAAGTGACCCTATATAGGGCATCTGAGACTGTAAATATTGACAGAAGCAAACAGCCTCATCTTTCTCCCACAGAGAAGCTTGTGGGTTTGAAATGCCTTCCTTGTTGTTAGCAGTCTAGTGCTTATTGTATGGTGCTACCAGGGATCATTAGGAGCTCTGGTAGCATAGATTACGAGTTGGGCTGCTAGCCTCCAGGTCAGCAGTTCAAAACTACTAGTTGCTCCACAGGAGAAAGATGAGGCTTTCTACTCCCGTAAAAAATTATAGCCTCAGAAACCCTATACAGGCTCACTATGAGTCGGAAGTGACTCCAGGTCACACTACTGCCACCAAGGCTAGTTAACCTCCTGAAGGCACCCCAAAATTAAAGTATAAATAGGTAGATAGATACATAGATGATGTTTTGAAGGGAATAAGTCTATAATTGCTAAGGAAACAGAAGGGGAATAATAACCAATGAAGATGAAATTTCCATAAAGTTCTGGAAGAAAGATTATAAATGGTACCACATGGACAGAAGAAAAAGACTAAGAATTCTCTTACTCGCAATATACTACAAACATATAACCAAGAATATGGGAACAGCTCTGGCTTCCAGAATCATGATAAAATATTAAGTTTATGGTCATCAGTTAAGGTTGAGTTCTGAAGAAAAAAGTGAAGCCTGAAATAGGGGGATTCGTTGTTGTTGCTGTTAAGTGCCATTGAATCAGTGACCTCAAAGTGACCCTACATAGGAGCAGCTGTCAGCCTAAACAACCAACCTTGCAGTTCAAATTGACCATACAGTCCAGTGCATTAACCCACAGTGCCACACCAGGACTCCATCCATTGGAAGCCTATAAATGGGATATATGAGACATGTGTATCTATTAGCAACCTCATATTCCTTTGCCTCTCCAGCCCACAGAACAAATATGGGCTCTATTTATTCTCTTACAACAACTAGAGGACCAAACACTGTAGTAATGTGTAGATGCACATGTCTCTGATGCATGAAATCCTTACTTGACCATCATGTATATGGTGAGTATTTTCCAGAAGTCTTCTCCCCCTTCCTACCTGATACTTCTACCAGTCAATGCCATCAGTTTTCTAGTCCTCCTCTGATCTGTTTTTCCACAAGCAACAGAAAAGGTTTTCATGAAAATGTCTGCCTTTTTGTTGTTAAATTTAATAGTTTGGCTAGATCAATAGTAGTGAAGGATTTCTGTATTGTCTTCTAGAAGCCAGTGCTGCTAAAGAGAATTTTGATACCAGCCTCATTGATTTTCTTATTTGTCATTGCCGTTAAATGTGTCATCGAGTTATTTTGGACTCATAGTGACATTGTATAGGGTTTCAAAGAGTGGCTATTGGCCTTGAACCGCTGACCTCGTGGTTAGCAGGCTAGTGTTTATCATACAGAGCCATGCCAGGATTCCATATTCTTTGTAAGTGTCCTTTATTTGTTTTCAGTTTCCTTGATTATGTGCCCCTATGTGGAAGATTGTTAAGGTTATATCTATTCTTGGCTCATTCAATAACTTCATAAACACATATCTAGGTTTGGGCTAATTTCTATTAATTGCGTATGATATGTAGTGGTGGCTCCTACAAATCCTTCTCTATAGTATTTTTGATAAATTTCTCTCATTCAATTCTACTCATCTATTGTATACAATGCCTAATAATTAGAATGAGAACTTAATATATATATTGGCTCTTTTCTTATAGTTGCTACTCCTCCTTTCTCTTTTTTATTCTTAAATACTCATATTTATATTCTAATCCTTCTATTGAACAACATAATCTCTAAAATCAAACTTTTCCTCTCAAATTGTTCCATTCTTAAAAATAGTTTGTGTGGTGCTATGATGCTGAAAGTGATGCCATTGGTATTTTAAATAGCAACTGAATTATCCATGAGGTACACTTTTCAGATTAAGGCAGAATGAGCCTAAGAAGAGGCAGACTATTTCTGAATGTTTAACCATGGACAACCTCATGGATAGCAATGGAACATTGTCAGATATATAGTAACAGAAGATGAAAATATTGTAAATAGCAGCCGAACATTGTCAGATATAGTGCCAAAAGATGAGCTTCTCTGGTAGAAAGATAATTAAAAATCCAACTGCAGAAGAGCTGCTGCTTCAGAATAGAGTTCACCATAACGAAATGAATAAAGTAAAGCTTTCAGGACCTTCATTTGCCAATGAAGAAAATTCAAAATGAAGGCAAATACCTGCAAACACCCATTAATAATAGGAATATGGAGTTACAAAGTATGAATCTAAGAAACTTGTAAATTTTCAGAAATAAAATAGAGCACATAGAGATTGATATGCTAGGCATTAGGGAGCTGAAATGGACTGGTGTTGGCCATTTTTAAAACAAAAACATATGGTTTACTATGGCAGGAATGACACATTCAAGAATCACATTCATCATCAAAAAAGTAAACATTTTAAGATCTATCTTGTAGTACTATGTTGTCTGTGATGGGCTAATAGCTACATATTTACAAATAATGCCATTATTATTTAAATTTATGCATAAAATATTAAAGCCAGTGATGATTAAATTGAAGAAATTTACCAACTTCTTCAACCAGAAATTGATCAAACATTCAATCAAGATGCATTGATAATCAGTTGTTATTGGAATGTGATGTTGGAGACAAAAAGGAAAGACCAGTAGTTGGGAAACATGGCCTTAGGTATAGAAATAATCCTGTAGATCACATTATAAAATTCCACAAGACCAATGACGTATTCATTGGAAATATCTTTCTTAAAAACATAAAAGTCAACTACACATGTGGACCTGAGCAGTTAATACACAGAAATTAAATTGACTACATCTGTAGGAAGAGACTGTGGAAAAGCTCAATATTGTCAGCTCACTATGAAACAGACCATAAATTGCTGGTATGCAAGTTCAAACTGAGGCTTAAGAAAGAGAAAATAACTCCAGGAGAACCAAAATACTACCTTGAATATATCCCGCCTGAATTTAGAGACTATCTCAAGAACAGATTTGATGCATTGAACATTAATGATGGAAGATCAGTGAGTTGTGGGATGACATTGAGAATATCATACAGGAAGAAAGTAAAAGATCATTTAAAAAACAGGAAAGAGAGAAAAGACCAAAGTGAATGTCAGAAGAGACTCTGAAACTAGCTCTTGAGTCTACAGAAACTGAATCAAATGGAAGAAATGAGGAGGTAGAATAACTGAACATAAAATTTCAAAGGGCAGCTCAAGAAGACTAAAGTCAAGTACTATAATGCAATGTGCTAAGTCCTGGATTTCAAAATCCAAAAGGGAAGACCACACTCAATTTCCTTAGCTAAAAGAACCGAGGGAAAAAAACTAAATCTTCTATATGCAATGTTTAAAGATCCTATTAACAAAATATTGAATGATGCAGAAAACATCAAAAGAAGATGAAAGGAGTACTTAGAAGAACTGTACCAAAAATGAATGATTTGTGTTCAACCATTTCAAGAGGTAGCATATGATCAAGAACCAATGGTCCTAAAGGATGAAGTCTAAGCTTCACTGAATGAAGGCATTGGAGGAAAACAAGGGTCCAGAAACTGACAGAATGCATATGGAAGCCTTTCCACAAATTGATGCAGCACTGGAGGTACTCACTCATCTATATTAAGAAATTTGGAAGGCAACTACCTAGCCAACTGATTGGAAGAGATACATATCCATGCCCATTCTAAAGAGAGATGACCCAACAGAATGCAGAAATCATAGAACAATCTCATTAATTTCACATGCAAGTAAAATTCCACTGAAGATAATTAAAACCAGTTGCAACAGTATATTGAAAGAGTACTGCCAGAAATCCAAGCAGGATTCAGAAGAGATCATGAAACTAAGAATATCATTGCTAATCTCAGATGGAACTTGGCTGAAAGCTGAAATTACCAGAAAGATGCTTAGTTGTGCTTTATTGACTTTGCAAAGGCTTTCAACTGTGTAGATAATGACAAACTATGGATAACAGGTGAAAAATGGATATTTCAGAAGACTTAATTGTGCTAATGAGAAACATGTACACAGAACAAAAGGCAGTTGTTAAAACAGAACAAAGGGAACAAAGGATTCAGATGTAACAACAATTGTGAGGAGAGTGCAAGACTGGGCAATGTTTTGTACTGTTGTGCACAAGGTTGCTATGAGTATGAATGGACTCAGTAACACCTAACAACAAAAATGATAATTTGATGGTTGTAACTTTTCCATTATGAGTTGGAACCAGTTGTACAGCAACTGAAACACCATCATATATCTATATTAAAATAGAAACCAAGATGTTAAAATGAAAATACACTGAAATATGAGGGTATGAGTTCTGGTGTGGTGCTATAGGTTAATGTGCCAGACTGCAAAGCCATTTGAACTGCAAGGTAGGTGATTCAAGCTCACCAGCTGCTTCTCAGAAACCCTATACAGGGTCGCTATGGGTCAGAACTGACTTGATGGCACGTCACAACAACAACATGCTACAGTTTAATTGTTGACTATTGCTACCCATGTATTACAAGACAGTAGCTGTGCTCTACTTATCACTGAGATTCATAGAGTGGGTTAAGGGAGCAGCCACTATCTATGACAGAAGAAAAGTGACATTTCTGGAGCATCCCATACAACAAGTCAAATGATCCAGACTAATGGTAATGCACATGACTTCTAGTATTGAGTCAGTTACACCACTCCTTCAGTTCTAAGGGAGCCAGTATGTGTACTGAGAACATAAATAATGACTATCTCAGGTGTTTGCACTGAGATGGATGGGATTCAAAATTATTACTTTGTTTACTAGAAAAAGAAAAAAGAGTATTTTAATTTGGTAAACTTTTAAAGACCTTTAGATTAGCTTAATTAGACAGTCTCTCTCTCTTCTACACAAATACTTTCTCCCTTCTATTGTTGTTTCTGGTAGCATATGGCCAGAAAATACTATGATTATGTAGGTAACAGAAGCCTTTGATTTCTTTATTAATTGAATTCCATTTTGACCCTCTTTAAGGATTCACCTCACTGTCAGCCCAGGCTGCCATCCATCACTCATCAGTAAAGAAAATGGGAAGTGAATGTCAGTACTGACAGTACAAATATAACCTCAAAGTGTAGTTGGAGTTCTCAGGCTGCTGAGTGACATTAAAGAAAGAGGAGTTTAAAAGACATATTATCAGACATGACAAAGATAACCCTGCCTCCTGTCTTCTGTCTCTATCTTTCATTTTACAATGTCCTGCAAAATTAATCTTCTTAAAGGACAGATCTGATCACATCATAACTGTGCAGAAAATCTTCCAGCCCATCCAGGTTTCTTGCAGAACAAAGTAAAGGCTTCTAAGTCTGGCATCCATTTACTGTCCACCACAAGTTGGTCTCAACTCAATTGTCCGGCCTGCTCCTCTGCCATTTGCCTGGTAACATTCCAAATCCATAATCTCTGACTGCTTCCACACACGGCGGGCTTTTATCAATCTCCAAGATTGCATTTATGCATTTCCTTCTGCCTAAAGTAATTATCTCCCTTGTCTCCAAATTCATGTTAATTTTCAGGACTTTATGAAAAATTGTCCAGCCCACCAAATCTTAATGGTTCATGTGACTATTTGAGATTGTGAGTTGTGTGGTTACGAAATGAGTAATCACTAGTAAAAATAAGTTTTCTTGTGAAAAAAAAAATGGGAAAGATATTTGGAACAAGCAAAAATGATCATTTTTTTGCATATAAGCATTTAAATACACACACACATACACATAGATACACATTTGGACTCCTAGTCTGGCTCTGTGGGTTAATGTGCTGGACTTAAAGGTCCATTTGAACCTCAATATCACTGGTTCAAGTTCACCAGCCACTCCTTGGAGACCCTATGCAGAGTTGCTATTGGGTGGGGATCCCTCAACAGTACTTAACAACAACAAACCTGCACATCTGGATTCCCGGTGTGGCACTATAGGATAAGAACTGGACTGTGAAACACAAGGTTCATAGTTCAAACCCACCAGTTGCTCCTTGGAAACTCTATACAAGGTCACTATGAATCAGAACCAATTCGACGGCACTTAACAACAACATATACACATTGTTTTATGTGCAACTATAGACAACAACAACATGATATAAGGATGGAGTCTGGTGTGGCACTGTAGGATAAGCACTGGACTGCTAATCACAAAGTTGGTACTTCAAATCTACCTACCACTCCTTGAAAACCCTATACAGGGTTGCTGTGAGTCAGAACAAACTCCACTGCACCCAACCACCACCACCATCTATAGATATATATTTGATGTTGTATTCTTTTTCTAGTTATTTTACTATTATTTATTTGGTCCTTGTTAAGTGCCTTCGAGTGTTAAGTGTTAAGTGCCTTCGAGTCAGTTCCAACACATAATGACCCTGTATAGGGTTTCCAAGGAGTAGCTGTTAGGTTTAAATCTCCTACCTTGAGGTTGGCAACCCAGTGATTATTCTACAGTGCCTTACTGATACAGAAATTTCACATATGCTCTTAATTTATTAAAAAGTAATATTTTGAACAGCCACTCATGTTCCAGTTTGTCATACAGACACAGAAGTTTGTAGCTTCTGTGTTGCTGTGATGCTGGAAACCTGTGCTGGGAAGATGTCAGAAGAGCTTCCAGATGATCACAGATTAGGAATAAGGAGAGGCAGACTGCTTGAATACTTAGTCACTGAAAAGCTTATGAGTACCAGAGGAACATTGTGTTTGAAGATGAGCCTCTCAGGTTGGAAAGCACTCAAAATATTAATAAGAAAGATCTGCTTCCTCAAAGTAAAGTTAACCTTAATGACTTGGATGGAGCAAAAGTGTCAGCCCCTATGTGGCACAAGTCAAAATGAAGAGAAACAGCTACAAGCATCCATTTAATTATCAGACCGTGGAATGTACAAAGTAGAAATCTAGGAAAATTGTAAGTCATCACAAATTTCATGTATCCTAAACCTTAGTGAGCTGAAATGAACTGTAGAGCACATTTTGAAATGGACAATAATGTAGTTTATTATGCTGATAATGTCAAATTGAAGAGAAATGATATCACATTTATCCTTAAAAAAAAAAGAAAAGAAAAGAAAAATTCAAGATCTATCTTGAAGTACAATGCTATCTGTGACAGGACAATATTCATATACCTATAAGAAAGACTACTTAATACGACTACTATTCAAATTTGCTCACCAACCACTAAAGCCAATATGATAAAATTGGAGAATTCTGCCAACTTCTTCAGGCTGAAATTCATCAAGCATGCAATCAAGACTTATGGATCATTTCTGATGATTGGAATGAAAATGTTGGATACAAAGAGGAAAAATCAGTAGTTGGAAATTATCACCTTGGTGATAGCAATGAAGCTGGCAATCACATGATAGCATTTTCCAAGACCAATGACTTATTCATTGAAAACCCCTTTTCTCAACAACATAGACGATAACTATACATATTTTTTGTTGTTAGTAAGTGCTGTGGAGTTGGTTCTGACTCATAGCGACCCTGTACAGGGTTTCTGAAGCTGTAAATCTTTACGGGAGTAGAATGCCTCATCTTTCTCCCATGGAACCACTGGTAGTTTGGAACTGCTGACCTTGAGGTTGGCAGTTCGACTCGTAACCACTATGCTACCAGAGCTCCTTAACTATACACATGGACCTCACTGAATGAATCCATAGAAATCCAATAGACTTCAACTATTGGATTGTGGGATGGGGTAATGGAGAAACTCAATATCATCAGTCAAAACAAGGTCAGGTGGAACAGACCATCAACTGTTCATATTCTGTAGTCCTGATGTGACACTGAGGGATAAAAAAGGACCTCAAGGTCAATTTGCACCACTAGGTCAGTAGTTCAAATTCACCAACTTCTCAGAAACACTATACACGGTCTCTATTAGTTGGAACTTACTCGATGGCACTTGACAACAACAACAAACCATTTCAGGAGGTAGCATATGATCAAGAACAGATGGTACTGAAGGAAAAAGTCCAAGCCTCACTGAATATGTCATTGTTGATGTCCAATGAATCTTGGCTAAAAACAGAGAATATCAGAAGATTGTTTACTTATGCCACACTGACTATCCAAAGGCATTTGACTGTGTAGATCATAATGAAAAGATGGATGATATTTCAAAGAATAGCTATACCAAAACACTTAATGGAGCTCACGAGAAACCTGTACAGAGACCAAGAATCAGTTGTTGAAACAGAAGAAGGGGACACAGAATTGTTTAAAACCAGCAGTTATGTGACAGGATAGTATCCTTTCACCATACTTATTCAATCTCTACGTTGAGCAAATAGTCCAAGAAGCTGGGTTATATGAAGAAGAACATGGCATCAAGATGGTGGAAGACTCTTTTGTAACCTGCAATATACATATGACACAACCTTACTTGGTGGATGTGAAGAGGACTTGAAACACTTAGTGATAAAGATCAAAGACACTAGTGTTCTGTATTAATTGCACTTCAATGTAAAGAAAACAAAAATCTTTACAGCTGGACCAATAAATAACATCGTGATAAATGGAGAAATGATTGAAGTTATCAAAGACATTATTTTACTTAGATCCACAATCAACATTCGTGGAAACAGCAGCCAAGAAATGAAACAATATATTGCATTAGGCAAATCTTCTGCAAAAGATCTCTTTAAAGTATTAAAGAGCAAAAATTTCAGTCTGAAGACTAAGGTGCACCTAACTCAAGCCATGATATTTTCAATTGTCTCATATGCATGTGAAAGTTGGACAACGAATAAGGAAGGCTGTAAAATAATTGATACATTCGAATTATAGTATTGGCAAAGAATATTGAAAGTAGGCAAAACCAACAAATCTGTGTTGAAAGAAGTACAACTAGAATGCTCCTTAGAAGGGAGGTATTGCAAGACTTGTCTCTCGTATTTTGGACATAATGACAGGAAGGGTCAGTCTCTGAAGAAGGACATCGTGCTTGGTAAAGCAGAAGGTCACAGCAAAAAAGAACACCACCAATAAGATGGGTTGACACAGTGGCAGCAGCAATAGGCTCAAGATTAACAGCAATTGTAAGGATGATGCAGGACTGGGCAGTGTTTTGTTCTGTTGTACATAGGATTTCTATGAGTCAGATCTGACTTCATGGAGTCCTGCAGTGGTGCTGTGGGATAAAGCACTGGACTGCAAGGTCAATTTGAACCACAGGGCCAATAGTTCAAACTCACCTGCTGTTCTTTGGAAACCCTACACAGGGTCGCTATGATTCGGAATCGACTCGATGGTACTTAACAACAAAAAGCGCTTTGAAAATGTTTCTACACATGTCCCTAGTTATTATACAATGACTATTTCGTGCTTTACTCCAATTTTGCTCGTGTACAAAGACTTAATGAAGCACAGTTCACAGATTGACGTTCGTATTTATTAGTTTTTGTTCTTTTGCTAAACATTCTCTGTGTCATCTTGAATAACCACTCAAGTTATTGAAAAAGAGTTTGCACAGCCTTAATATTATTTGCTTATTAATCTGTGACAAATCATAAAATTTGATATTTTCACCATGACTGCCTCATGAAATCTGTTCCCTTTGTCTCTGATTTAAGTAGCAACACACATCAGTGACTTGTAGAAGTATTTTAGGAAGGTATATGAATATCTGCTTTGTTTTCATTTGAGAAATACAAAAGAAACTGAAGATCTTTTTTCAGAATATGATTATATATCTCAGTTTAAACTTGAGGAACCATGTTTTATAAGGCTTACTTAATCCTAGTCTACTAACATAAAATATCCTCAGATCTGACACCTATCTGTAAGAAAATTATTGAGATAATAACAAGTTTGTGCTGGAAGTCCAATCTATATGTTCAGCTCATGTTATTATATGTTGAATGGCCTCTACTTCAAAAGATATGTTGAGTCCTAACACTTGATCCTTGTTACTATGGTCTCAGTTGGAAATAATGTCTATGCAGATATAATCAAGATAACATAAGGTCCTTATAGTGGGCCCTAATGTGATGGTATGGGTTAATGCTCTGGACTGCAAAGTTGGTTTAACCACAAGGTCGGTGGTTCAAGCTCACTTGCCTGTTCTCATAAACCCTATACAGGTTCGCTATGAGTCAGAATCCACCCAGTGACATTGGGTGGGTTTTATAAGAAGAGGAGAAGACTCCATAAGATGGTCATGGGAAGATGGAGGCAGAGACTGCCACAGACTGAAGAAGGCCAAGGTGGCCTAAAGGAGACCTAGAAAGAGGCAAGGGAGGCTCCTCTCAATAGAGCATGGAACTGCTGACACCTTGGTTTTGGTGTTCGAATTCTGAGAGAACACACCCTCAAGTGTACCAAGTTGAACTGTACTCAAAAAATGAAAATCAACAGTCAAGTTGATTCTGACTTCTGGTGGCCCCATGTCTAAAAGTATAACTGTGCTCCATAGGGTTTGCATAAGTTGATTGTTAGGTATGTATTTCTAGGCACCTCTGGACTTGAACAATCCTGGTTTCATTCCCAGTGTCTTATAACAGTGTTGGGCACACAGGGGAGCTTAATAAATATTTGTTGAGTGACTCTACATAAGTAATAAGTAAGAAATGAGAGATGTAGATAATGCTACTGACTAATTTTATAATGGGAGAAATCATGCCTGATAGGTCTTCTTAGGTCTTCAGATTTACGAACAAAGCTTAAACTCAAGAGTCATTAGATAAATATCTGCTAATTCATTTGATAAAGAAAATCCTAAAATCAATCCTTGGAAAAGAGTATCTGTAATATTTCTTTAGATAGAGGAAGTGGTAGACTCAAATAAATCCCAAATATAATCATCAGTTATGATAGTTGACATAGTATAAGGGTCATGCTCCTGGAATTACAAGTAGTAACTACTTAGGAACCGTGCTAGTCATTGTCTTTAGTGCCCCCCAACTGCACCCACAGCTATGCTGCCATGAAGAATGTAGAAGGATTTCCAATCTGTTTTCCTTCCTCAAAACCTCTCTTTTGAAAGTGCTCTGAGTCTTGTATCTGTCTTACAAAACATGCATCTGTTTTGCATCTCTTTCTTTGCAATAGGCCTAATCACTCAAATCAAGATTTTATTTTACTGACCTCATTCACTGACAGCATTGACTCTAACAGATCCTAACACTGAATATTTTGTTGAATTAGTGAATAAATGTAGAATAGACGTAGATTCTGGAGTCCTGGTATAGTGGTGTAGGATATGCACTGGACTGCTAATCACAAGGTCAGTGGTTCAAAGCCACTGGTGGCAGCAGCTTCTTGGAAACTCTAGACAGGCTCTCTGAGAGCTGGAACCAATTTAGTGACACTTTACAACACAACAACCACCAAGAGTCCTGTATTGGAAGGCATGGCTCTGACCCATTTCTGCCGTCCATTGATTGGCTTTTTGTTCTGTGTAAACGCCAAAGATGTTTCACAGCAAAATGCAATAGAAAGCAAGATATTTACAGTAGCTTTGTTTTACTTAAGGAATGCAGGAATATAAAGGTACTATTGTAGATCCTAGTGTTGTGCTGCAGGATAATGTACTGGACCACAAGATCTGTTTGAACATCAAGGTTGGTGATTCAAACTCATCAGCCTCCTTGGAAACCCTATACAGGGTCGCTGAGTAGGAACTGACTCAACAGCGCTTAACAACAACAACATTGTAGATAATAGGCACGCAGTAATGAACAAACTTTGTACTGGAGCTTCTAGACAATGTATAACAAAATCAATGAAATTGAAGATAGTCTAATTAGGTTTGGGAAGGAAGGAATAGCTGTCAAAGGATTTTCACTTGGGGTCTTTGGAAGGAGCATAGCCCTGTTGTCTCCTTGATTAAAATGTATGGCTTCCCAGAACTGTTAGAGAATATATTTCTGTATTCTTAAAGAAGCTCTGATAGTGTAGTGGTTATGAGTTCGGTTGCTAACATCAAGGTCAGCATTTCTAAACTACTAGCCATTCTGTGAGATAAAGATGAGGTTTCTGCTCCCATAAAGATTTACAGCCTTGGAAATCCTATGCAGTGTTGCTATGAGTTGGAATCGACTCCATGGCACACTACCACCACCACCACCAAACTATATAACATATGTGATAATTTGTTTATGGAAGTCCTAGGAAGTTAATAAATCATATGTATGTTTCAAATTACCCTTTGAAACAGTTCTACTGTGTAGCCTTGAGCCTCGTGTGAGCTGTACTCAGCACTTTCCGGCAACTTGCAGCCCTTCCTCTTCAAGATGCCTGAGGAGAAGAGGAAGTGGAGACCTTTGCCTTCCAGACAGAGAGTGCCCAATTCATGTCACTCATCATCAATAGCTTCTATTCCAACAAGTAAATTTTTCTCTGGGAGTTGATCTCAAATGCTTCTTCTGATGCCTTGGACAAGATTCGCTATGAGAGCCTGACAGATCCTTCCAAGTTAGATAGTGATAAAGAACTGAAAATTGATATCATCCCCAAGCCCCAGGAATGTACTCTAACTGGTGGATACCAGCATTGCATGACCAAGGCTGATATCATAAACAATCTGGGAACCATTACCAAGTCTGGTACCAAAGCATTTATGGAGTTTCTGCAGACTGGTGCAGACATTTCCATGATTGGGCAATTTGCTGTTGACTTTTATTCTGCCTATTTGGTGGCAGAGAAAATGATAATCACAAAGCACAATGATGATGAACAATATGCGTGGGAGTCTTCTGATGGTGTTTTTACTGTTCATGCTGACCACGGTGAATCCATTGGTTGGGGTGCCAAAGTGATTCTGTACCTTAAAGACCAGACAGAGTACCTAGAGGAGAGGTGAGGGAAGAAGTAGTGAAGAAACACTCACAGGTCATAGGCTATCCCATCACCCTTTATCTGGAGAAGGAACAAGAAAAGGAAGTCAGTGATGATGAGTCAGAGGAAGAGAAAGGTGAGAAAGAAGAAGAAGAGAAGCATGAAGAGGAGAAGCCTAAGACTGAAGATGTAGGCTCAAATGAGGAAGGTGATAGTGGTAAGGACAAGAAAAAGAAGACCAAGAAGATTAAGGAGAAAAACATTGACTGTGAAGAACTAAATGAGAACAAGCCCATTTGGACCAGAAATCCTGATGACATTACCAAGGAGGAATACAGGGAGTTCTATAAGAGCCTTACAAATGACTAGGAAAACCACTTGCCAGTGAAGCACTTCTATGTAGAAGGTCAGTTGGAATTCAGGGCATTGCTATTCATTCCACACCGGGCTCCCTTTGACCTCTTTGAGAATAAGAAGAAAAAGAACATCATTAAACTCTATATCTGCCATGTGTTCCTCATGGACAGCTATGATGAGTTAATACCAGAGTATCTCAACTTCATCCGAGGTGTGGTGGACTCCGAGAACCTGCCCCTCAACATCTCCCAGGAAATACTCTAGCACAGCAAAATCTTGAAGATTATCCACAAAAACATTGTCAAGAAGTTCCTTGAGCTCTTCTCTGAGTTGGCAGAAGACAAGGAGAACTATAAGAAATTCTATGAGGCATTCTCTAAGAATTTAAAGCTTGGAATCCATGAGGACCCTACTAACCAGCGACGCCTTTCTCAGCTGCTGCGCTATCACACTACCCAGGCTGCAGATGAAATAACCTCTCTCTCTGAGTATGTTTCACGCATGAAGGAAACCCAGAAGTCCATCTATTATATCACTGGTAAAAGCAAAGAGCAAGTCGCCAGTTCTGCATTGTGGAGCAAGTAGGGAAGTGGGGCTGAGGTAGTTTATATGACTGAGCCTATCAACGAGTACTGTGTGCAGCAGCTCAAGGAGTTTGATGGGAAGAGCCTGGTCTCAGTTACCAAGGAAGGTCTAGAGTTACCAGGGGATGAAGAGGAGAAGAAGAAAATGGAAGAGAGCAAGGTCAAGTTTGAGAACTTCTACAAGGAGCTCTGGTAGCATAGCGGTTACGAATCGGGCTGCGAATCTCAAGGTCAGCAGTTGGAAACTACCAACTGCTCCCTGGGAGAAAGATGAGGTTTTCTGCTTCCGTAAAGATTTACAGCCTTGGAAACCGTGTTCAGGGTCGTTATGGGTCGGAACCAACTCAACGGCACTTAACAACAACAAGTTTATGAAAGAAATCTTGGATAAGAAGGTTGAGAAGGTAACAATCTCCAATAGACTTGAGTCTTCACCCTGCTTCATTGTGACTAGTACACATGGCTGGATGGCCAATAATGGAATGAATCATGAAAGTTCAGGCACTGCAGGACAATTCTACAAAAGACTACATGATGGCTCCAAAGCACCTGGAGATCAACCCAGATCACCCCATCGTGGAGACACTGAGACAGAAGTCTGAAGCAGACGAGAATGACAAAGCTGACAAGAACTTAGTGGTCCTGCTCTTTGAAACTGCACTGCTATCTTCCGGCTTCTTTCTTGAGGATCCCCAGACCCACTCCAACCACATCCACCGCATGATCAAGCTGGGCTTAGGCAGTGATGAAGATGAAGTGACAGCTGAGGAACCCAGTTATCGCTGTTCCTGATGAAATCCACCCCCCTTGAGGGTGATGAGGATGCATCTCGCATGGAAGAAGTAGATTAGGCATTTCTACCTACAGAACTTGTGAGCTTTGTATAGTGTCCCTATGGTTCCCACAGCAGCATTGAGTGGCCCTGTCCCACCTGGCTCCATCTGCTGATCATTAGTGATTATTTTCACTCCTAGGGCTTGTGTGTAAGATAGGGTATAAGGCCCTCAGGCCCTGTCCCCATCCTTTATTTGGGAGTGGGGTTAGATGTTGTTTATTGTGTTTTTTGTTGTTTATTTTGCTCTGAAATTAAAGTATGCAAAATAAAAATGATGCCATTTTATACAGTAATATATATATATAAGTGTCTCTTTGATTTTAAGAGACAGTTTATTCTTTGCTTGTAATAACAGCAAGTCTGCTTATGTACAATAAAAAGAATAATAAAAGAGAGAGATTCATACTGTTGATCTATCTGAATAACACACTGATGTGAACAGTAAATGGTTACTGGAGCTCCAAGGTTTGGTTTCAGTCTTTTTTCATCTGAGACTGCATCAATTCTATATTGAGAGAAATTGTATATTGGAACTCTATTATTTTTCTTTCCTCTGTAAGTGGAAGGTAACTGAAGTGTGACAATATTTATCAACCAAGTAACTCTTTTAAAAGTTCTAAGGATGAAATGTTATTCAGCCGTTGTATATAATATACAGCCAGGTGTTCAAACTTCACTCGCAAAAGGAACTTTGGCAATCTTGAAAGAACTTTCTAAAGGGAAAGATTTATCTATGTAAAATGTCCCAGTTCAGTTGCCCCACTTGCTTTTAAAAAAGGAGAAATTAAACTGTTAGATCTTCCCTGAGTATGAAAATGCATTTTTCCTTCTTTGCTTCTCCCACTAAAAACAGGGCATCTCCAAGCAATGGTTATCATAATATGGGTGAATACATCTGTGCTTCATGGCTTATGACACCCCAGGGTGAGTTTATCTCCACTCTGCTTTTATGGCTCACAGCACTCCAGGGTGCAGTGAGCTCCTAATGGCTCCAGAAAGCACCTCCAGTCATTTTTTACCACTTAAGACAGTTACTATCCCTGGCGATGATTACAAGTTGGATCATATTCTGTTCTTTCTCTAGACTGCTTACCTCAGACCATTTAGTAATTGTTTGTAGTACCACATTCCTTGGAGATGTGCTTTCTGACCAGAATGATGCTGTTTTTTTATACATGCTAATATGCCTAAATGTTCATATTTTATATACCAATTTCATAGTTCACTCGTGTAGGTAGGGTGCCGAGATCTAACTATAAAAGATCATAAAAAGCTGCTCTTCCCTCAAGATCTAAATGGAATTGACAAAGATACGTAATGTGTAACAATAAAAAAGCATTCTTAGCATAGAAAGGAAGCACCTGCTCAAATTAATGTTTGAGACTGACAGCATGGCAAATTATTTCTTTCATGGTTAAATTTTATTTTAGAATTTCTATGGGACAGCTTTAATGGCTCGCTACTATATACTGTTGATCTCTCTGAATATCTATACATTATATATCTATACAGTATATATATTTATACTCCTGGTATGGTACTCTAGGATAAGCAATGGACTTTGAACCACAAGGTTGGTGGTTCAAACCCAGCAGCTGCTCCTCAGAAACCCTATACAGGGTCTCTATGAGTTGGAATTAACTCGATGGCACTTAAAAAAACAAAAACAACAACAATTACGATTTTCTAGGTAGAACCTCTAACTTAACAGTAATAGAATTATAGTAAATTAGTCTTGGTGGCGCATTAGCCAAAATGTTGGCTGTTATGAACCTATCAGCTGCTTCCTCTAATGACATCCTATATAATCAAACATATTGTTATTTGTTGTTGCTGTTGTTTTGTGCCACCAAGTTGGTTCTCATAGCTCTTGTTGTTGTTGTTGTTAAGTGCTGTCAAATCAATCCCCACTCATAGAGACCTTGTATAGGGTTTCCAAGTGACTGGTGAGTTTGAACCACAGGCCTTGTGCCTGAAACTGACTTTGTGGTCCAGTGCTTATCCTACTGTGCCACAGTAGGGCTCCAAGTAACCCTATATAAATAAGGTTTCCAGAGAATAGCTGGTGAGTTTGAACCACTCCCTCGTTGTTAGCAGTCCAGTGCTGATCCTACAGCACCACACTAAGTTTTCATTGCTATTTAGACTATTTGTTTAGGTTGGTCCATCAAATCCATGTCAGCCAAAATGGAGCTGTCTCAAAGGTACTGTTGTTTTCCTATGCCATATATTCAGTTCCAACTCGTAGCTACCTTGAATAAGTTTATGAGGAGTGACTGAGGGGTTTGAACTACCAACCTGTGGTTAGCAGTCCAGTGCTTATCCCACAGTGCCACACCAAGGTTCTTCTTAAATACTGCTGGTGGTTGGTGTTGGTTGTGTGCAACTGAGTTGGTTCTGACTCATAGCCACCCTGTATAGGGCTTCCAGGACACCTGGTGTGGCACTGTAGATCAGCACTGGCCTGCAAACCAAAAGGTCGGCAATTCAAACCCACCAGATGCTCCTTAGAAATTCTACAGTGTTGCTTTGATTTGGAATTGACTTGACGGTACTTAACAACAACAAAAACACAGGGTTCCAAGGTTGTAAATCTTTATAGGATCAGAAATCCTTTTCATTCTCCCTTGGAGGGACTGGTATATTTCAATTACTGACCTTATGGTTAGCAGCCCAAATACAGATACTCAAATGGTAACATCAGTGATTCAGACTTCTAGGTATTCAATTTTTCTGTTCAAATTTATAAAGTTAAGTAAAAAATACATTCAACTTTTCCAAAATCTCTGTGTTTTCTTCCCAGGCTAATCATGTTTGTTTTGCTTTGTTTTCATTTTATACTTTAGAAATATAGATGGATCTAAGAGCCATGAATTTCCAATAGCATTCAGGGTTTATGGTGGATCTGAAGAAAGACTAGATTCATTTATGCTACAGCGCCTGTTTTAGAGAAAAACAATATAAGATTTTTCTCCAATCATGACAGCATCCTGGACAGTTAGCACTGGGCTTGTACCAAGAACAACCCTAGAATCACTAATCTCATTGGTTGAGAGATTAGGAAACTAATGAAAATTGACTATGGCTAAGAAAAAGTTAACAAATAAATGAATATCCACACATGAAAAGTGAATTTGACTGCATGAAGCTATTATTTTAGGGTGGCTGAAAACAAAAGTGTCCTTGAAATCTATGGCATCGCTGGAGATCTGTATGCCCAAGGAATAATAGTACCAACACAGGAGAATTATGGAATTTTCAGTAACTTCATATGCATGTGAAAGCTGGACAGTGAATAAGGAAGACCATAGAAGAACTGATGCATTTGAGTTATGGTGTTGGAAGAGAATATT
>NW_006408539.1:13992367-14010916 GCF_000296735.1 Chrysochloris asiatica
TTGATTGCTGAAAGTGAAGAGAACTTAAAATATTTACTGATGAAGAACAAAGAGCATGGCCTTCGGTATGGATTGCATCTCAATGTAAAGAAAATGAACATCCTCACCACAGGACCAATAAACAACATTCTTTTCAATGGAGAAAAGATTGAAGTTGTCAAGGACTTCATTCTTCTTGGATCAACTATCAACAATCATGGAAGCAGCAGTCAAGAAATCAAACGATGTATTGCAGTAGGCAAATCTGCTGCACAAGACCTTTTCAAAGTGTTGAAGAGCAAAGGTGTCAGCTTGAGGACTAAGGTATGCCTGACCCAAGCCATGGTATTTTCAATAACCTCATATGCATGTGAAAGCTGGACAGTAAATAAGGAAGACTATAGAAGAATTGGAGCTTTTGAGTTACGGTGTGGGAGAATATTGAAAGTGCCATGGGCTGCCAAAAGAACCAATAGATCTGTGTTGCAAGAAGTGCAGCCAGAGTGCTCCTTGGAGGCCAGGATGGTCAGACTTCATCTCTCATACTTCGGACATATTGTCAGGAGGGAACAGTCACTGGAGAAGGATATCATGTTTGGTAAGGTGGAGGTTCAAAGAAAAAGAGGAAAACCCCCAACGAGATGGATTGATTAGCCAAGTGACAGCATCAATGGACTCAAGGGTGGCAACAGTAGTGAGGTTGGCCCAAGATCGGGCAGTGTTTCATTCTGCTGTGCATTAAGGTCACTATGAGTCAGTACTGACTCAATGGCACCTAACAGAAACGCTCAAAAAGTTTAGGACTAGGACTCCCTCTACTCTGGTATGGCTTAACTGACAACATCTTTAAAGAAAATTTCCCAAAACAAGATCATCTTTACAGGTTTCCGAAAACCCACTACCAATGAGACAGTTCCTACTCAGAGTGACCCTGAAGAGTTTCTGAAACCGTACATCTTGACAGGAGCAGGCAGTTTCATCTTCCTCCTACAAAGTAGCTGGTGGGTTTGAACAGCTGACCTTGTGGTTAGCACTGCAATGCCCTACAGCGTCTTTGGGGCTCCTTCTTCAGAGGTACTGGCATTAGAAATTGAACATATATTTTTAGGGAACAAAATTTAATCCATAATAGCAATGAAATCAACTAGGAAATTTTGGAGTGTTTTCAAATATGTTAGAATTTGAAGCGGTGTTGAGATGATGTCTTTGACTCTCAGATGGAGGTGGCCTTTCGCACATGTAATATATTGTGAAATCTGTGAGAGCCAGAACTTGTTGGGACTGCCATACTCTTCTAGATTTGGCAGATTTCCATCTTTGATAGTTGTACTCTTACCCCTTTTCTCTTACTCTCTACTGTTGTTGTTGTTAAGTACTGTTGAGTTGATTCAGACTCACAGCGACCTCGTTTAGGAATTCCGAGGAGCAGCTGGTGAGTTTGAACCACCGACCTCATGTTTCAAAGCGACATTTTGGTCAAGTGCTTATCCTACAGTGCCACACCAGGACTCCTACTGTCTATTAGTGGGACAGATTTGAGTTTTCTTTCTTTGAAATGTTTCCACTTTATAAAGGTTCCAGCTTTCGTAGGTTTTATTGTGCATAGTTTGTTACCCAGCTCCATGACCTTTGACTCCTTGTCTCTTTCTTCTTCCTCTCAATTCCTCTTTCCTGGACATAAATACCAATACTCCCATGTTTGACACATACTGATGTGTTTAGTATTCACGTTGTTCTGATACTGGAAGCTCTGTCGTTATCAAGGTCCCCCATGGATTCAGCAAACTATTCAGACTAAGATAGACGAGAAAGAAAAGCCTGATGATCTACTTTTGAAATTAACCAATGCTAATTGGTTAATTTTGAAATTAATTTTGAAATTAACTCCCTAAGGAGCACAACAGAATATAACCCAATAGAGTGCTAGAAGATGAGCTCTGTAGGTTAGAAGGAAAGCAAAACACACATCAGGCACATCACTGGAGCTGGCCACACCAACAATCCTGAGATGGCCCAGAATTGGACCAGGTTTTGTTCTTTTGCACCTGGCTTCACCATGTGTCAGAGTCAAATTAACAACAATCTGTTTCTAAATGAAGAGTAAAATTGATGAACCCAACAACTGCACAGACTCTTCCTATGAGAAGAAAAGTGACTAGTTGGTACTTGAAAGAAAAAAGAAAATGGAAATGGAACCAGACAGTCGTTGGGCCAATGTGTTTCCACTTGCTGACATATAATCTGACAGCTGGTGACACTGTCCTGTGATTCTGGTTCAGCGGGACTGTAGACCTGGTAAGAGCAGGGGCTGGCTATTAAGGAGAGACCCCCCAACCAAAGCCATTCTCTTTTCCCAGGGACTTCATCTCCATGGGCAAACAGCCAAGTGGCTATCTGCAAGTGATATGAGAATGGAATAAAGCACTCATTAAGAATATGTCTGAACTGATTTTTCCCAAAGAATGCAAGAGAAGGTTTTTGCAATCCTTTGAGCCATAGACAAGTTATGTATCAAAAGAGCTAGAGTCGCTGAGTGGTACTTTTGCTAAAGCACTTCCTCTTTATGATCAATAAATTTCCTGGAACTGAGTATTTATACCTAGTGGACTTTTCCCAGTGAGAGAAATTCTATTCTTATCAGCCCCTTTTATGTATGTACATAAAGAGAGATGTTTGTGAGTCTATAAAAAGTACCCTTGATCTTTTTTGATAGACTATGCCCTCCTTGGAATGAATATGCTTGCAAGAGGGTGACTCTGCATTTGCAAATGAATGGGGATATGTGGGCCAAGTCCCTCCCCACCCACAAATATAACTGGATAAGACTTTTATTTCTGGAAGAGGATATCAAAACAGGTCAGTTCTCATTTACTCCCCAGCGGGTGCTGCTGAAAAACAAGAAAAAGGAAGACATGGCCATTAAATACAGCAGACAAAACAATACGTGCATCAATCAATGCCTAGAAACAGGCTTTGAAATGTTATTTATTAGCTGTTTCCATCAAATATGCATTACTCTAATGATCGGTGTATTATGAAGACAGGCATTTTAAAGACAAATGATATCACAGGCTAAAAAAGATTGCTATCTTCCTGGCAAGGAAGGGCACTTTAATTTTTAAAAATCATATAATTGTTATGGGAAGAATCCATAGAAATCAAACATTTTACAGTGACAAGACTTGTATCAGCCACGGCAGTCCTCTCCAACTCTCCAACCCCAACCATTGTTGTTAAGTGTCATTGAGTCAGTTCCATCTCATAGTGACCCTGTATAGGGTTTATGAGGAGCAGCTAGTGAGCTTGAACCACAAACCTTGAGGTTCAAACTGACCTTGTGGTCAAATGCTTATCCTACAGTGCCACACCAGGACACCAGGAGGATGCAAAATGAAGTGAAATGCTAGACTGTTATAGTCTAAACATGCTTTCTTACTGAAGTTCTGCTCTGTGTCCTTGGATGAGATTGGAGTGAATAGGATCAAAGCATCAATATTAAGGAGACTGTCCACCCTGTCTTCCCACCTATTTATAGGTTGGTACCTGGAGGGTTGCCATAGTTGTTGAAAAGTCAATACAGAAATCTAGTGCATGTCCTTCTCTTCTTTCATTAGACACATTGACAGCTACGAGGAGCCCTCTGGTTGTCTGACACCAGTACAAGCCATGTTAACAATTAATTCTCACCAGAAGCAGCCCCAGGCAGCAAAGTCTGAAATTCTCAGCACCACTTACAAGTGATGCCATACTGTTCTACTCCTCTCTCCATTGAAATTGTGGAATTGAGCCTTTTAATTTCTGTGTCTTGTGGTCTACAGCTATTTTTGGCTCCATGTTTTCTTTGGCAAATGACATCTTTCTGAATAACCCTATTCAGAGTAGCCACATGGAAGCACATACTATTTCATCAGCTACTTGCTAGAACTAATTGTTGACAATTAATGGCTTCTATGCTTTGCATTTGGGTTGGTAGGCATTGGGGTTTCTGACCTCAGTATCCAGATGTAGGATATGAAGATGCCTGAGTCTGGGATACACAGGAACAGCTGTAGGCACTTCAGGTAGAAAAAAAGGAACAGTGTTGGAAGGAATTTCCAGATTGGTCTAAAACCCAAGAAAGTAACAACTACTTCAACTTCCAGTATATAAAGGAAGTGTGACCAGAAGGGAGAAGAAGATTATGGGAAACTATGCTGTGGTGAAGCGCTCAGCTGCTAACTGGAAGGTTAGTGGTTTAAACCCCTAGCAGGATAAAGACTTGACAATTGGCTTCCATAAATTTACAGCCTTAGAAACTCTGCAGGCAATTGTAGTCTGTCTGACACAGTTGCTATGAGTTAGAACCAACTCCACAGCAATTGGTTTGGATTTGTTTTATTTATTGATTGATTTTTTAAGGGGGGTTCCTTCTAAAGATGTGCGTCTGTACAATAAAAGAGTTGATTCTTGTTGTTGTTGTTGTCAGGTGCCATGGAGTTGGAACTGACTCATAGCGACCCCATGCACAGCAGAACGAAACAATGTCTGATCCCAGGCCAACCTCACTACCGCTGCCACACTTGAGTCCATCAATGCTGCCACCTGGCTGATCCATCTCATTGGGGGTCTTCCTCTCTTTCTCTGACCCTCCATCTTACCCAGCATGACATCTTTCTCTAGCAACTGTTCCCTCCTGACAATATGTCCAAAGTATGAGAGACAAAGTTTAGCCATCCTGGCCTCCAAGGAGCACTCTGGTTGCACTTCTTCCAAAACAGATCTATTGGTTCTTTTGGCAGTCCATGGCACTTTCAGTATTCTCCTCCAACACCATAACTCAAAGGCATTAATTCTTCTACAATCTTCCTTATTCACTGTCCAGTTGATTCTTAGCAAATATAAAATCAGAAATTTTCTTTGTTATTATTTGGTGCAAGTGCTTTACTTAATAATTCAAGTAATTCGAGTTATTTGGAGATTCTAGATCTCTTAATGTTCCAAGTGCAGAACTCTTGTTGATGTATGATCTTAGCTCCAGAACCCACTGGTTCATTCCCTGCAATGTCCTCAGAGTTTTATTCTTGCCATTCCTTTCTCATTAATTGAGTAAGCCTCCCATAAAGCCCAAAGTAAATTGGAAGGATTTCTGAAATCGGGCAGTTAAGATAACTTCTTTGTAAAATTAGCCTGCCAGAATTGTAGAGAAAAAGCCAAAACCTAAGATTTTAAAAATAAAACAAAAATGACAATAAAATTGGATGCTTGATATTTGGGGAAAAGAAAATCTCTCTAAAAGAGGAAAGAGAATTATAGTGAAAGCGAAATAAACAAAAGACATCTTAACTCTAAGAAGACTGAGTGGGAATCAATAGAAAATAAACAGAATCTACTCAGAGAATGGAGTTCTGATGTGGTGCTGTAGGATTAGCACTGGGCTGTTAACTATAAAGCCAGACATTCAAACTCACCAGCTGTTCCTTGGTGGTGGTTATGTGCTGTGGAGTCTGTTCCAACTCAGAGCGATCCTATATAGGTTTCTGAGTCTGTAAATGTTAACAGGAGCAGAAAGCTTCATCTTTCTCCCTTGGAGAGGCAGTAGATTTTAATTTTGACCTTAATTATCATCCTAACACATAACCTATTATACTACTATAACCTACTGTATGTCCCTGCAGACATACAGATGTTATCCTATCACAGACAGGATTAGATTTCAACACAGATCTTGACACAGTCTTTTGACAATGAGTGCGATGCCATTTCTCTTCATTTTGTCATTCTTAGCATAGTAAGCCAAGCGAGACAATTGGCTAATTCAAAATGATCAATACTAGCCCATTTCAGTTCACTAATGTCTAGGACATCCATTTTTAAGCATTCTATTTCATTTTTGACTACTTCCAGTTTTCCTAGACTTTTACTTTATACATTCCAAGTTTCAAGTATTAATGGATGTTTGCAGCAGTTTCTTCTCATATTGAGTAGTAGAGCTGCATCAGTAAATGAAGGTCTCAAAAGCTTTGCTCCATCCATGTCACTAAAGCCAATTCTACTCTGAAAATATAGCTCTTTCTCAGTCATATTTTGACTGCCTTCAACCTGAGGAACTCAATTCATGGCACTATAACAAAGTTCCACTGCTATTCATAAGGTTTTCTATGATTAATTCCTCACAAGTGGATTGCCAGTTCCTTCTTCTTACTCTTTTCTTAGTCTGGAAACTTCTCTGAAACCTGTGGGTATTTGAAACATCAGTGGCATGGTTTCTAGCACCACAGGAACACAAAGTCACTATAGCATGACAAACTGATAGATGAGTGGGTAAAATGGGGTTCACGGAAAAAGAACACACACACACACACACACACGTCTGTATCTCAGGGTTGTGATAAGGATTTAAAAGAATAAAGGATGGGGAAAATTATGTCTAAGCTATCAGGTTCCCTAAAAATACCAGTTATTATTAGCATCAGTCTCTGCCACATTAATACAACTAGTGTTGTTGTTAAGTACCGCGGAGTCAGTTCCGACACCTAGTGACCCTGCACAGGGTTTCCAAGGCTGTAAATCCTTACAGGAGCAGAACATCTCATCTTTCTCCTGCGGAACCACTGGTAGTTTCGAACTGCTGACCTTGAGGTTAGCAGTGCCGACCTTGAGGTTAGCAGCCCAATTCGTAACCACTACGCTACCAGAGCTCCTTAAATACAACTAGTACAGACTCTGTTCTGTACTAGTTGAAACATTAGTAAGGCATTGGTCACAGTCAGATTTCACATCTGAGGAGCACTTCACTGTTTAGAATCCACTTACACACCTGGTATCACAGGAAGTCATGCTATGAGGGCAGAGTAACAAAGATGTGTTTTAAGAAGTGTACTAGTTACAGTAATGCTGGCTGCTGCTATAACAAGGAGACCCAAGAATGTAAAGGTTCAAACATAACAGAAAATCACATCTTACCCACATTATAAAGGAATGGTCCCATTTCAGGGATTCCCTCTACACAATGATTCAGAGACCTGGGCTCATTCCTCCATCTTGGACCTATAGCATCTTGCACCTTAGAGTCTTGTAGTAATCTACACAAAGTCAGCAGCAGAAGAAAGTCTTAGACTGAAAAAATACATTTTGACTACAGTGGAAACACTATACAGAGTTGCTGTGTACCGTAAACAACTCGACACACTTAACAGCAATAACAACATTCTTAAATTAGCTATGGAGCTCAGAGACCATAGTAATTATGTCAACATACCTAGCTAGATTCCCAGCACCTTTATAGCATGGTAGGCTGGGCATGTACCCAAGGAAAATCATGGCTAAGTATGTATCATAACATATAGTTTATACATTCATTCATTTATCTCTATGTGAGGCAACTAAAGCTGCCAGGATCCCTATTTGACTGCCCATCTGTGGTGTAGTGAATTATCTAATGTCTCTTCTAGCCATAGTCTGTAACTCCCACTAAACAACGTGTCTGCCCTGCTGGATCTGGATAAGAAAATGTAGAGAAGATAACAAGATTCAACTACAGATGTTAAAAGAGTCTATTGTAATTGTAAAAAACTGCAACTCTAACATGGGTGTAACATGAGCTACCTCAGAAGTTGTTGTTGTTGTTAAATGCCATCAAGTCCATTCTGACTCATAGCATCCTTGTATAGGGTTTCCAAGGAGTGGCTAGTGAGTTCGAACCGCCAACTTTTCAGTTAGCAAGCAGTCCAATGCTTATTCTACAGCACCACAACAGGACTCCATCTCAGAACTATGAGGGAACAATCTCCCATCAAGAAGAAAAGTTGGGAGTGGAATGTGTCTTTTGGAGCCAGAGATCCCTGTGCACTGAACCTCCTCAACCCAGGGACAGGAAGCTGTGACACGGGAGGAGGGGCAGAGAAGCAGCAGCAGCAGGACCAAGAACCAGAGCAGCAGGCAGAGCAGTGGGCTTCCCAGCCCACGGAGCAAGTCAAATAGAGTGATTGGGGGCAGGAAGCTAGTTTGTAGAGTGGGATGCCTCCAGACACTTAAAGGGGGAAGCTAGGAAGCTAGACAGAGCTAGTGTCTAGTATCTTCAGGCTGAGGCTTCTGGTGGAGTGGTGTGTCCTATGGGCATTTATCAGCAGCTGACTAGAACAACTGTCTCCTGAGCATTTCTGACCCCAGATTGTAACCTGTTAACTTCCCTTAGTGTGGTGCAGTAGGATAAGCACTGGACAACCACAGGGATGTCAGTTCAAACCCACCAACCACTCCTTGGAAACCAATGCAGGGTGTCTGTGAATCAGAACCGATTTGAAGGCACTTAACAACAACAACTTCTCTAATAAACCTCTTAACTCTGAGTATGGTGTCTGAGTTCTGTGTGACCACTGCAATGAATTATCCAACCTAAATGAGAAGCAGAGAGTGTCTTGAGAAGGATGTTAGACAATCACTTTTTTTTGGTACCATGCCATAAACCCAAATGGCAGAACACAAACAGCCAGCATTTTCCCTCTAGGCAAAACTTAAAATTCCTCTCTAAGTTAATTAAAATTAGTATTAAAAAAGAGTGAAAGATTCTTGTGGAATGCTCTTCCCCACCGCACAACCAAATCAAATGCTGCTGAACACAGATTAGAAGAGGTACAGAGTCAGAAAATATGAGGAGGTGAGGAATAGAAGACCCACTCAGGTCAGCAAATGTCAAGCTAATAGGAATTCGGGAAAGAGACGCTATAACTACAGATACTTCAGATAGAAAAGAGATGTCAAGGAATATTACAAAGACAATGCTCCAATATATACAACAATGTAGATGAAATAGACAAACGTATTGGCACCAGATGAAACTAAATCTAAATAGCCCCATATATGTAACAACAACAACAACTATAGATATGAATTCATGGTTTTAAAAAATCCCTTATAGAGAAAACTTTAGACCAGATAATTTTACTAGTGAATTATCAACAAACAAATTATGCCAATCTTTCAAGACTTCAAAAAAATAGGAGCGGGAACATGGTATAACATAATCTCATTAAAAACTTGAACAGCATTTAAAAATTACAGACTATTAGCACTCATAAGGACAAAATTGTTCAGTAAAATGTTAGTATCTGGATTCAGCAATACGTAACAGAAAATACAGGCTGTCCAAGCAGGATTCATGCTGTTGTTGTTAGGTACTATGAAGTTGCTACCAACTCGTAGCAACCTTGTGCACAGAAGAACAAAACACTGCCCGATTCTGGGCCAGCCTCACTATCGTTGCCATACTTGAGCCCATTGATGCTGGATACTAGGAATGAAAATTTGATTTAGCATTCAATTATCCATCCATCTAATCTTCCATATTAACAGATTAAGAGGAAAAATGTAGGCATCATAACAAATATAGGAAAAATAAAAACAGGAAAAGTGTTTGACAAACATTCAATGCATTCATTATAAATATTCTTAAAAACTAGGAATGTAAAGGAAAAATTTTAACCTGATCAAAGGCACCTGCAAAATCCTACGGTTAACATCATATTTAATTATGAAATATTGAACACCTTCCTCTGAAATAAGGAATAAGGCAAGGATGTCATCTTCCTACTTCTATTCAGCTTTTTAAATTATATCAAACATTATAAATTAGAGGTCTTTATGCAATATGACAAGAAATAGAAGGCATAAATATTAAAAAGTAAAGCTAAATTTAATATAGACATATTTGTCTACATAGATAAAATCCAGAAGGATCTATAAAATAATGATAAAAACCTCACTACCACCAAGTCTATTCTGACTTTGAAAAAAAACAACCTTTACTCTCAGGACGATTCTGACTCTTCATGGCCCTGTATGACAGAGCAGAATTGCTCCTTAGGGTCTCCAGACTGCAAATTTTTATGGAAGCAGACAGCCTCAGCTTTCTTCCAAAGAGTGGTGGGTAGATCTGAACTTAGCAGCCCAATGCTTAACCCACTACACTACCAGGGCTCAACTATTGTTAAGTGCCATCAAGTCGATTCCCACTCATAGAAACCCTGTGTAGGGTTTCCAAGGAGCAACTGGTAGGTTTGAGCCACTGACCTTGAGGTTCAAAGTGACTTTTTGGTCACTATTCTTCAGAGCCACACCAGGACTACTAACTAACAAAAACATAATTAAGAATAAAATCCACCACTCATCTGTCAGTTTGTCGTACTGTGATGCCTTGCATGTTGCTGAGATTCTGGAAGCTATGCCACCTATATTTTAACTACCAGTGGGGTCACCCATGGTGGATAGGTTTCAGCTAAACTTCCAGACAAAGACAGACTAGGAAGAAAGACAGATGAATGACTTCCAAATATTTAGTCACTGGAAACCTTATGAAAAGATGTGGAACACTGCCAGGTAGCACCAAATATTTGATATTGAGACATGATGAAGAGCACCAGAATGTTGTCAGATATAGTGCCAGAATATGAGCCACTTAGGTTGGAAGACACTCAAAATATAGCTGGAGAAGAGCTTCCTCCTCAGTGTAGAGTTGACTGTGAAGACGCCAATGGAGTAAACCTTGTATTTGCTGATGGGCACAACTCAAAATGAGGAGAAACAGCTGTAAATATCCATTACTACTTGGAATAAGAAGTATATGAAGTATGAATATAGGAAAATTGAAGCTTGTCAAAATGAAATGAAACGCATAAACATCGATAATCTAGACATTAGTGAGCTGGTATAGATTGGTATTGTCCATTTAGAATCTGGCAACCACATGGTTAACTCTGCCAGTAATGATAAATTGAAGAAGAATGGTGTCACATTCATCATCAAAAAGAACATTTCAGGATAATGCACTGGACCAAAAAGTCCCTTTGAACAGCAAGGTCAGTGGCTCAAACCCACCAAGATGTACTTTGAAGTACAAGCTGAGAATGGATAATATCCATACACCTATAACAAAGGCCAGTTAATATAACTATATAAATTCAAATATATGCACCAGCCACCTTATACATATTCAAAATTATGCACAAACCACTTTAGGAGAACAGAAATCTTTCTTTCTCCCACAGAGCTGCTGGTGGACTCAACAATATGGTTCACAGTCCAGTGCTTATCCTACAGAACCACGCTGTTCCCTATTAGTCACTGTTGTTAAGTACCTCCAAGTCAGTTCCAACTCATAGTGACCTTGTTTACGAGGAACAACTGATGGGTTTGAATTGCCACCCTTGTGGTTCAAAGTGACAGTGAGGTCCAGTGTTTATCCTAAAGTACCACATTAGGAAAAATATAAATGAAAATCACAGTGAGCTAATACCATACACACCCTTTAGAATGACTGAAATTAAAACAAATTATCACTACAAAATTACGGGAAAGATGTGGAGCACCTGAAAGTCCCGATAACTATAGGTGAGAATGTAAGATAATACAACCAGTGTGGCAGGGTTTTTAAAAATAGTTAAATGTACATCTAGCCTATTCCCAACCCAGGCCCTGATGTGGCACTGTAGGATTAGCACAGGATTGTGAACCACAGGGTTGGCAGTTCAAACACACCAGTTGCTCCTCAGAAACCCTACACAGGGTTGCTCTGAGTCAGAATAGATCTGATAGCACTCAACAATAACAAGCCTGTTCCCCAATAGCTCAATTGTTGATATTTATGCAAAATAAAACAAACATATATATACATATATATAGCATTATTTATAATGGCCCTAGACCAAAACAAAGCCAAATATCCATTAATATAAAATCCATAAACAATTGAGATACATTCATGAAATGTGATACTACTCAACAATGAAATGGAAAGAATTACTTATTGATCTATACAATATCATGGATAAATCTCACAGACACAATGCTGAGTGAAAAAGCAGGTCACAAAAGCTAATATGTTTCCATTTCTTTGAAGTCATAGAAGAGGTGTAACTAATGTATGGCAAAAGAAAAAAAATGAGACAGCAACTGGCTCTGGGATGGAGAGAGTAACTGGGAAAGGTTATGAGGAACAATTCTGAAATTATAGCAGTCCATTTCTTAATAGAGGTGTTGGTTATATGCATGTATACATTCATAACAATTATTGAATTGTATAACTGAAGTGTGTGGATCTAACTTGGCTACATTTAACCTAAAAAACTGCAAATACGTATAGTTTCTATGTTTGTTTGTTTGTTTTTCTGGAAAAAGTGGCATGGATTAAGAGCTTTGAGATTGCATCCCAGGTTCTCATGTACTTTAGCTTGAACAAAAGTATAACTATATTGAAGACTCAAATTGTTCAAACAAATACATGCATGCAAATATGAGCCAAATAAATAATTGTAAACATACAAGGGGCTTCAAAAAGTTTGTAGAAAAAGATCCCTTATCTTTTTATTTCATATTTCGATGAACTTTTTGGTGTCCTTTTGTATATAAACATACACACTTGCATGCATATGTACATTTTGATCTAACAAAGAAAAATGTAAACAATTGCTGCTAAATCTGGGAAAAGGGCATATGGGAACTTCTTGTACTATTCTTGCTACCTTTCTGTAAGTTTGAAATTTTATCAAAATCAAGAAGTCACTAAAAAGGGAATGATTGGTAGACAATTCAGAGATACTTTGGAGTCCGGTCGTGGCCCTGTGGGATAAAGCACTGGACTGCAAGGTCGGTTTGAATCACAAGGTTGGTAGTTCAAACTCACCAGCTGCTCCTTGGAAACCCTATACAGGGTGGCTAGGAGTTGGAACCATGGAACCAACTCTACAGCACTTAGCAACAACAACATAAGATACTTTACAAACAAGAAATAATCTCTTTTCCTAAAACATGAAAGACAAAAATCCAATGATCAACAATTACATTAAAGACAGAAAAGAGAAACAATCGTTGTTTTAAGTGACTATTGGAACTCAGGGAAAAAGCACCTTGAAGCAGAGACTAAGTAGCAGAATATACTGACAAAGCCATCAAAAAACTTCCTGTTGGAAATATGCTCAAGATCATTCGCCATTGGTGTTATTATGTGCCATGGAGTCGGGTCTAACTCATAGCGACCCTGTACACAGGGTTTCTGAGACTTTAAATCTTTACAGGAACAGAAAGTCTCATCTTTCTCGCGCAGAACAGCTGGTAGTTTTGAAATGCTAACCGTGAGATTAGCAGCCTGACTCATAACTACTACGCTACCAGAGCCATTGTTGTTGTTGTTGTTAAGTACCGTGGAGTGGAGTCAGTTCTGACTCATAGCGACCCTGCACAGGATATCTGAGGCTGTAAATCTTTACGGGAGCAGAACGCCTCATCTTTCTCCCGCGGAACAGCTGGTAGTTTCGAACTGCTGACCTTGAGGTCGCAGCCCAATTCGTAACCACTACACTACCAGAGCTCCTTAGAGAGATGCAAATCAAACCCCAGCGAGAGTCCACTGGAACTCAAGGTCAGTTTGAACCAGAAGACCAGTGATTCAAATCCACCAGCTGCTCTCCAGGAACCCATACATGGTTGCTATGAGTTGGAACGGACTCAATGACAATTAACAGCAACAGGATAGTAAGAAGTCCTAGTGTGGTGCAGTAGGATAAGTACAGGACTACTTACCACCAGGTCAGCAGTTCAAACCCACCAGCTGCTCCACACAACTCAATGGCATGTAACAGCAGCAACAACAGGATGGCTAAGATAAAGCACGCAACAACAATAACAAAAATAAAATAATAAATGTTGATGAAGACGGGGAGCAAGTGGAAGACTTACCCATTGCTTGTGGGAATGCAAAATGGTTCTGTCGTTGTGGAAAGTAGTGTAGAGATTCCACAGAAAACTAAAATTAGAACCATCGTTGTTATTGTTAAGTGACATAGGGTCGGTTCCGACTCATACAGACCCTGATAAGGGTTTCTGGGAAGCTGTTGGTGGATTTGAACCACCAACCTTGCAGTTCAAACCAACCTTGTGCCTGGTGCTTATCCCACAATGCCACACCAGGACTTCTAAAACTTAGGACCATATGACCCAGCAATTCCCCAAAGACATGAAGGCAGAGATTCTTAACAGAGACTTGTAAAATAGTGTTCATTGGAGCCGTAGTCACAGTTTTCAAAAGGTGTTAACAACCTAACAATTAATCAACAGAAGAATGAGTAAACCCAATGCAGTACTCACACACAATGGAATAACGCTCTGGCAGTAGATAAATGAAGTCTTGATGTAAGTTGCAACATTGATGGTGCTTGAAGACATATTGCTGAATGAGATAAGTCCATCAAAAATGACAAATATTGTTTGCTCTCCCTTATATAAAAAGACAAGAATAGTCAAACATATAACGATGAAATCTATTCATGGTTACCATGGGCAGGTAGAAGTAAAAAGGAGGTGGTAATGTTGTTTCATGTGCAGTACTGAGTTTCAATTTATAGTGATGGAAAAACCATATTGATTAAGAGTAGGGTTGCTTGCACAGCCAATTAATATAATTGCTGTGAATCAGTTGGATATCTGAAAAAAGTTGACTTGGCAAACGTTGTGTGATAGTGTGATAGGTACATCTACAACAATAGTAACAAAGTAGTTGCTGAGGTTACGTATATATAATCAGACACATCATGGGATTTGGTTCCTTGGTTTGGACATTGAATTGGCCTCCTAGTTCATTACCTAATGCCTGGGGTCTTAAAAGTTTACATGAAGTCATCAAAGATACAACAATTCATCTCGGCATCCCTGGAGCAACAGAAGAAATTCAGGAATAGGAGACAGGAGGTGGGAATGGAAAGTGTGGCTAGTAGTCTCCATGAACAACTTCCACTTTGGCTGTGTGACCAGGACTGTATGGTGCTAGGGACTGTTATTGAACCTATTTGGCAAAGATTTGATCAAAAAATACTGATCAAAAGAGAGAAATTCAGAACAGAATTTCAGAATCTCATGGAATCTATGTTTTCTGGAATCATACAGGCTGGATCTCCTCTGAAATCTATTATCCTGAGATGACCTTTAAACTTTAATCCAAAATATCCCATGAATTCTTCTTAAAATCCAAAAATAGTGTAGCTTTTCTGTAAAGAATATCTGTCTTGAGCATTATGCTCTTTTAAGAACTATTTTTAGGACATCAAATGGATGACAACACAAAAGATTAAAGTTTTTCTGAATGGGGGATGAACAGCTCTCTCTGAAAGGTAGGGTGATAATGGTTGTACGTGTTGAATGTGACCACTGTCATTGAATTGTACACGTAAAAATTGTTGAACTGGTATATGTTTTCCTATGGATAGTCTCATTGTTGTTGTTAAGTGCTGTTGAGTCAGTTCCTTTGTATAGGGCTTCTGAGGAGCAGCTGGTAAGTTCAAACTGCCCACCTTGCTATTCAAACCAACCTTTAGGTCCAGTGAATTATCCCACAGCACCACACCAGGACAACCACAAAAATAAATTATAACAAGAGAGAAACTTTCTGTTAGGAACTTGTTGGAGAAAAGGGCTAATGTTACTTTCCTAAAGATATAACCACTGGAAAAATGCCCAGATCCTCAATATAGGTGGTGGTGTAGGATAAGCACTGGATGCTAACCACATGGTTAGTGGTTCAAATCTACCAGTTTCTCCTTGGAAAGTCTATACAGGGTCATTATGAATCAGAACTGACTCAATGGTACTTAAAAACAGCAACAACAGACTGGGATTCTCCTTAGACCATGCACAAAGGTAACCGTGGCCTGGTCACATAAGCTTAGATTGAAAACATCCTACTATGACCCGCTCATTCCCTCACTGGGGTTGTTGTTGGTTGTTGTTGTTGATAAGTGGCATCGAGTCAGTTCCGACTCATGGCGACCCTGGCTAGGGTTTTTGAGACTGTAAATCTTTAAACTGGGCTAAATCTTGGCTGGTGGGCTAGAACTATCAACCTTGTGATGGTTTACAGTCCAGTGTTTATCATATAGAATCACGCACACCTCATTCCTGGGTGGCATTCACTCCAGCTATAATCACAAATAGGCTATAGATTTCACTTTTAATTAAACTATGCTCCTTGTAACGTGAAGTCGTTAGTTCCTGACATTAAATTCTTCCACTTGTTTCTAATATGAATGGATATGGTCTCTTAGCATTTTTAGTTATAATTTTAAGATTAAGACTCATATTTTTCCATCTGAAGTACATATCCTTAATTGTTTTATTTTAAAGACACACACATGTACATATGCAGTTTCTAGGATGTAAACACCTGATTTAAAAAAAGAAGAAAGTTAATACTGCTGTTGTTTTCAATGCTTGTCACCTTTGTTTTGACTTTAATTATTTTCACAGGTATTACTCATATAATTTCACACTTATATTGATTTTTCCTTCCAATTCTTGTAGAGAAATGAATAAAGATCTTGTTATCCAACTTCAATGAAAAGATGGCGAGTTTCTTGAGGTAACGATGTTAATATTGCAATTGGATGAAAGACAAAGGAATTAGGACTTTGTTCTATTCAACAAATATTTACTGATCATTTAATATGTGATGGATGGCCCTTGTCTCAAAGCAGATCGTACAACACACACACACACTCTCAACCACACACACAATTGCAGTCGATTTTATTGTAGCAGAGATTGTACAGAAGATTGGAAAAAAATAATATTCCTTGATCTCCTCTAACATTCCCATCATTGTGCTTATTAATGTCATCTTTACAAAGACCTCGTAATGTTCTCTTTTACAGATATGGTGAGGCTTTCAGAAGTCTGTCTCTAAAAAAATTAATATGATATTACCAGGTGATGAGAGAGGAGAACATTTCAGGAGGGAAAGTCACATGGGCAGAGTCATAGTCATGTGCAAGGGCCAATGGTGAGCATGGGCTTGGTGTTGGTCTAGGCTTAGTGGTAAGGGCCTGTGCCCTGGGAAAGGAATGGGTAGCAAAAAGGAACAATAATGGGGTAGGGAGGGGTCTACAATAGTTAATATAGTTAAGATTGTTTCTGCTGGAAATTTAGACAATATCCTCCCAGCATTAAGGAGTCATAAAGAGTTTAAAAAGGAAGGCACGTGTGATGGCTTATCTGTTCTCTCAACTTGCCGATGTTGATTTGATGTTGTTGTTGTTAAGTGCCACCAAGTCAATTCTGACCTACAGCGATCCTGAATAGGGTTTCCAAGGAGCAGCTGGTGAGCTTGAACCGCTGACCTTGCAGTTCAAATGACTTTGCAGTCTGACACATTAACCCACAGCACCACATTTGACAGACAATGGTAATTCAGAATCGATTCTGAGTTTTCTAGCATTAGTGACAACATTTCAGCAAAGATGTCATCTTGAAGACTAAGGTGTACTGACCCAAACCATGGTATTTTCAATAGCCTCATATGCATGCAAAAGCTGGGTAATGAATAAGAAAGACAGAAGGATAACTGATACTTTAGAATTCATGTTGGAAAAGAACATTTAATACACCATGGACTGCAAGAAACATGAACACATTTGTATTGGAAGAAGTACAGTCACAATGTTCCTTAGAAGCAAAGATGGTGAGATTTCATCTCATGTACTCTTAGCAGGAGAGATTAGTCCCTGGAGAAGGACATCATGCTTGGTAAAATAGACTGTCAACTGAAAAAGAGGAAGACCCCCAAAGAGGTGTATTACCATGGTGGCTGCAACAGTGAGCTCAGACACAACCATTGTGAGGATGGCACAAATCTGGGCAGTGTTTCTTTTGAGCCTAGGAATCCGAGCCAACTTAATGGCCCTTAACAGCAACAATGAAGAAGGAAGCACAAAATAGAAACAAGTTTGTGGGGCAAGATAAATCACTGCAACGACCAATTTACATCCAAGTATTATTTGCAGACATGATTTTTACCCGATTTTCATGGTGACAGAGACAAGAATTAGGAACAAAAGGAAGACGAAATATTATGGTTTCACAGACTGTAAACTTTGGAAATATTCGAACGCTTTATACCTAAAGGTGAAAAACGTATTTTTCAACAACACAATTATTTAACCAAAATTGCTTTCAGTTTTGTTTGTTCATTTCTCCTACCGCATGCTGGTAAAACTGTCAGCAATTAATTAATGTCTTTTGAAGTTGCTGTGTGCAATAACTGCATGAAAACATTGAGGGAAACATTTGCACCAAATAACACTTTAAGGTGCCCCTGGCTCCCAAACCCATGACTGTTTAAGATGTCTACAGCTGTCCCACTGGCTGTAATTTTCTAGGGCCCTCTCAAAATAATGTCCTCTGCCCCTGAGCTGTCAATCTTCTACAGCTGACTATGGCTTGGGAGAGCTGTGGGACAAGTGGGAACTGAGTCTGGTAAGCGGTGATCTACTATGTTTACAGGAACTCCTCACACCTCAAGCTGCTTGACACTGCCCTGTTTAATAGAATGTAACCCAGCAAACAAAACGTAAGACAATGGGAGGCTTGTAAGGTAAAATTAATGTGAATTTATATTGGGGTCTGACCTCGACATAGTTGTGTTGTTCATGTTTGTTTGGTTCACGAGGAGGGGAGATACAGAGGCGATAGAGATAACAAAAGAGACAAAGAGACGCAAAGAGAGAGACAAAGAGACACTCCGAAACCAGAGTGAATGCTGGACTGGCATCAGGC
>NW_006408539.1:14011611-14020212 GCF_000296735.1 Chrysochloris asiatica
TCTGTTACACTCGGGCCTATAGGGCCTCGAACCTCTGACCAGGCCTTCATGGTCTGCAACAAATTTATTATTCTGAGTCAATCTCATATTTTATTCTTTAACCAGCAGAGTTATCAAAGAATGTTTTGAGAAAATACTACCCTCTTTCCCAAGACAACACACTTCCAAAGTCAGGATAGGGATGAAACCTATGCATCGCTATTCTGCCTTCTAGAAGTCTCTAGAACTCTCTATATTTTCTTGATGCAATGAATCCTGGGGCTTTCCTTACCACTGTAAAGCAGTGCTTTCTTGTATCTTGTTCTTAAATTTACTCTTATATTAAATTTCAAGAAATTCATTCTTAAAATTAATATTCCAAGAACTATCAGCACTTACATTCACTTGGCACATACTCTCCAGTCATATATGATCATGAGAATTTTCAACCGACATCTAGCCGGATTTAGCTCAACGATTTTTCTTTCAAACATGACTCTTGGCTCTTGGCCACCCTTCAGGTCTGGAACTGAACTCACCCTCATGGCTCAATTTTCAGGCAAGTAGTAGATAGGTATATAGGTAAGAGGGACAGCAACACTAATAAGGGATGGTCACCACGGAGTAGTCAACCAGTCAAGATCAAAAGGGCAGCATTTACCTAAGGACAAAGTTCAGAAAGTTTGGGAAGAAGGGTGGAACGGAAATATAACTGTTGTTACATGGAGGAGACTACAATCATTGAGATGAAATGGAGTGTATTATTTGATGATTGTAAAGCTGGTGATCTGCTCATAAACCTTCACTCAATTCACAATAAAAAGTTAAAAAAGAAAAAAAGGAATGGCGCTTGCTTTCAAGTCTCCTTCAGGTATTTACCAACTCCATGACCTTGAATCTCAGTTCTTCTATCTTTAAATATGTCTTAGCAGTATTTATCTAACAGGATTATTACAAAAATTAAATCAGTTAATACAGAGAAAACACTTTACATTGTTTTTGTTATTGTTAGGTGCCATCCTGTCTAACTCAGAGACCCTTTGTACCACAGATCAAAACAATGCCCGCTTCTGCACCAACCTCACAATGGTTGTTATGTTTGAACACTGTTACACACTGTTCCATCTCACTGAGGGTCTTCTCTTTTTGCTCACCCTCTACTTTACCAAGCATGACGTCTTCATCCGTGGACTGGACATCAGGAGGCCCTAATAACAAGTCTGAAGCACAGGAGAGAAACTCTTGCCAAACTCCCTTCTAAAGAGCATTTGAACTGTACTTCTTCCAAGATGGATTTGTTCATTCTTCTTTAGGATGTTGTTGTGAAGTGCCATCGAGTCAATTCCAACCCATAGTGACCCTGTATAGGGTTTCCAAAGAGAAGCTGGTGAGCTTGAACTGCTGACCTTGCAGTTCAAATGGCTTTGCAGTCTGGCTCATTAACCCACAGCGCCACAACACTCTCCATCAACACTATAATTCAAAGGTATTAAATATAATTTGGTCTTCCATACACATTGGTTAACTTGCTTATGCATATAAGATAATTTCTAAGGCCATCATTTGGGTCAGGTACACTTTAGTCCTCAAAGTGACATCTTTGCTTTTTAACACTTTAAAGAGATATCCTTCAACAGACATGTCCTTTGTGAATCTGTTTGATTTCTTGATTAATGCTTTGATGGGTGCTGATTGCTGATTAAAGTAAAAGGAAACCCTTGACAACTTCAATCTTTTGTTCATTATAATGATTTTGCTTATTGGCCTGGTGGTGTTGGTAAGTCAGTAAGTCAAGTAAGTCAGTTCTGACTCATAGTGACCCCGTATAGGGTTTCCAAGGAGTGGCTGATGAGTTTGAACCACTGACCTTGCAGTTCAAACCGACCTCGTAGTCCAGTGCTTTAACCCATAGTACCACACCAGGATTCTGCTTATTGGCCTCGATATGAGGAATTTTTTTTCTTTGTTGTTGTTTTTGTTAAGTGCCATCGAGTCAGTTCCGACCCATAGCGACCCGGTATAAGGTTTCTGAGGAGCCGCTGGTGAATTTGAACCACCAACCTTGCAGTTGAAATGGCTTTGCAGTCCAGTGCATTAACCCACAGTGATACACTTCTTGTTTTCAAGTAGGGCTATAATCCATGTTGAGAGTTTTAATCTCTGATATTCGTCAATGAGTGTTTCAAGTCTTTCAGTAAACAAGGTTGTGCTATCTGCATAATGTAATGAATCGCCCTCCAATCCTGATACCGTGGTGCTATTCTTCATAGTTCAGATTCTCCAATTATCTTTTCAGTCTACAGATTGAAGCATTATGAAAGGATATAATACTGATGTACATTTCTTTTCCTGATTTTAAGCCATGCAGTGTCCTATCCCTTTGTACTTTTCACAACTGCCTCTTGGTTTTTACAGACATTGTATATCATCAGCACAATTAGGTGTTCTACAATTCCCATTCTTCACAGTATAATCTATAATTTGTTATAACCCAAATAGTCAAAAAATTTTGCAAAGTCAATAAAAAACAAGTGAACTGTCATCTGTTATCAGCAATGATATCACTTGTTCCATGTCTTCTTATCGAATCCAGTTTGAATTTCTGGCAATTCCCTGTCAATGTACTACAGCAACCATTTCTGAATTATCTCCAGCAAAATTTTACTAGCATGTGATACTGAGACAGGCAGGCTGGTAGAGACAGGCAGTGCCCATCCCACCCCCCTTACTCATCTCCCTTCGCCCTCCCTGTAATGCCCCAGGGACCCAAATACTATATTGTTGTTGGCAGGGTCCTCCCTACATATAGGGCTCAATCTCTGGATAAGAATCTGCTGAGCCACGTGTCGACATAATAAAGTTCTTCCTTTGTTACCACCTACGTGGAGTTGGCATCTCCTTCAGAGCGACTCCGGTAACAATATTAATGATAATGTTTGGAAGTGTCCACATTCTGTAGGCTCACCTTTCTTTGGAGTGGGCACAAATATGGATCTCTTCAAGTTGGTTGGTAAGGTACCTAACTTCCAAATTTCTTGGCATAGATGAGTGACAGCTTCCAGCATTGTATCCATTTATTGAAACATTTCAGTTTGTTCCGAAGCAGATCACCAGGTCCTTCTTCCTAGTTTGTGTTAGTCTGGAAGTTCTGCTGAAAGCTGTCCTCCATGGATGATCCTGCTGGTATTTGAAAAACTGGTGGCGTAATTTCCAGAATCATAATGGTGTAGAAACTACCACAGGGCAGCAAAATGAAATGCAATTAGTGAATGAGTAACGTAGAGTCTGATATAGATGGTTAAGAGTTCTAGAATGCTTAACCAAACTATTATTTTATTATAATATAAGCCAAAATCAAATCCACTGTCATCAAGTCAATGCTGACTCACACTGACCTTACATAGGGTTTCCCTAACTGTAAATCTTTACAGGAACAGAAAGCCTCATCTTTATGCTGCAGAACAGCTGGTTACGTTTGAACCACAAACCTAGCCTAGACATGTTTATATTTTAATGCATAAAAAGTTAATGGTGCCTACTGCTGGTTAGTCCTGGTGTGGCACTGTAGGATAAGCACTAGACCACAAGTTTGGTTTGAACTGAAAGGTCGGTGTCTGAAGCTCACCAGCCACTCCTCGGAAACCCTATACAGAGTCACTATGAGTCAGAACAGACTCGACAGCACTTTAAAGCAATAACACCTGCTGGGGAAAATTAGAAAAGTTGGGAACGGATATTAGAAGAGTGGTATATCTTGCCAATAAAAAATATGAATATCATATTTATTCAGTATTACTTATCAGGGACTGTTTGAAGTGCTTTACATTTATTAAGTTATTTGGTGCTTATAACTTAACAAGGTATATACTGTTATTATTTTTGGTGGTGTTGTTGCTGTTAGGTTACATCAAGTGGGTACCAACTCATAGCTATAGCTACCCTATGCATAACAGAATGAAACACTGCCTTGTCCTGTGCCAACATCAGAACTGTTGCTACACTTGAGCCCATTGCTGCTGCCATTCTGACAATTTGGAGGTGAAATTAAAATAAATTGCCCAATGTCAAATTGTATAGCTAATAAGGGGCAGAGCTGAGATTAACCAGGAGATCTGAAGACAGATTCTGAATCTTTAACCTTTACTTAATACTGTCTCTCAACGTTGTTGCTTCTTGTTAAGCGCCGTGGAGTCAACTCTGACTCATTGCTACCCTGTATAGGGTTTTCAAGGAGCAGCTGGTGAGTTTGAACTCCTGACCTTGCATTTCAAACTGACCTTGTGGTCAAGTGCTTATCCTACAAAGCCACAGTTGTTGTTGTTGTTGTTAAGTGCCATCGAGTCAATTCCAACCCGTAGTGACCCTGCATAGGGTTTCCGAGGCTGTAAATCTTTATGGGAGCAGAAAGCCTCATCTTTCTCCCATGGAACTTCTGGTGGTTTTGAACTGCTGACCTTGAGATTAGCAGCCTGATTAGTAACCACTATGCTAGCAGAGCTCCTTCCAGCACCACAGTAGGACTCCAAAAGGGAATATTAGTCATCATCTTAATATTCTTATTATAAATGTTGTCAATCCTCAATCCTCTCAGGAGAACAATAGTTGAAGAAAAGGAAGCTGAGTATAGTCACACCTACAAAGCATCCTTTTAGCCTAAAGATAGAACTTTCCAGTAAATTTCTCTGTGCCCTCAGGTAACTAGAGAAAGCAGATGGGGTGGGGATAAACATGCAAAGAATATACAGTCCTGGGGGTGGGGTGGGGTGTTCTCAGTAGGAAACACATGACACTTTTATGAACTCAACAAATGATTAAACTTTTCTTAGGTAGTGTTAGAGAAGTACTATCTAAGGGGGTGGGGGGAAGGGGAAACACACAAAAACAAAAAGGTGAGATAGTTCAGAAAATTTCATACAATACTACAAACTAAGAATACTATTTACTTTTATAAATGGTTGGAAAAATCAAGAAGAACATAAGAATATATTTTGTAATGTGTGAAAATTAGACAAAACTCAGATTCTAGTTGCCATAAATAACATTTTTTTGGAACACAGCCATTCTCATTTGTTTATATACTGCCTGTGTCTGTATTCTCACTACAACAGTAGCGTTGGGGAGTCCCAACAAACACCTTCAATGTGACCTACTAAACCTACAATCCTACAATATCCCTACCTGTATCTTTAAGGAAAAACAAAAATGAAAACAACTGACCCCTAGTATGTTGTTGTTGTTAAGTCCCAGAGAGTTGGTTAGGACTCATAGCAACCCTGGGTAGGGTTTTTGAGGAGCGTTTCGTGAGTTTGAGCCACTGGCCTTGCAGTTAAACAGACCTTTCGGTCCAGTGCTTATCCTACAGTGCCACACCAGAAGTCTGACCCCCCTTATAGTGTTATAGAAAAGAATTTAGATTCTATTTGTTGTTGTCAATGTTGTTACCATTGAGTCAGTTCCAACCCATAGCGACTCTGTATAGGGTTTCCAAGGAGCAGCTGGTGAGCTTGAACCGCTGACCTTGCAGTTCAAAGGGCTTTGCAGTCTGGCGCATTAACCCACAGCACCACACTATAAAAGAATTTAGATTCTATTTGTTGATGTTGTTGTTGTAGTTAAGTGTCATCGAGTTGGTTCCAACCCATAGCGACCCTGTATAAGGTTTCCAAGTAGTGGCTGGTGAGCTTGAACTGCCGACATTATAGTTTAAACCAACTTTGCAGTCCAGCGCATTAACCCAGAGCATCGTACCAGGGTTCTATTTTAAAAATATAAATTATCATTATTTAGGGGAAAACTTTTACTTCAATTTCTTCATGTGTAAAATGAGAAGGCTGACATAGGCACAGATACTGTGGGGCTGGTCAGAAGAAGAAAGAAGTCAGTGAGGAGAACTCTTCTTTCACACAATGCCCTCTTTTCAACCAGGATCACAACCCTTGTATCTGATTTTCTAAGGAACGTTTTTAAGAAAAACACATATATACCAAAAATTAAAACAAGATTTGACCACCACAGGAAGCACCTCCAGGAATCGGGTAAGCCTAGCTCTGGCCTTTAGCTTTTCTAGCTCATCAGCAAGGCCCAGGCCCAGGCCTGTGCCGAGTGCACTTCTCTGGGATTTCACTTGTTAAGGGCTGCTCTTGGTCAAAGCTAGAAGATTGACTTTTCCTCTTGTAAAGTCTAAATCAGTAGAAAATTTAAACATTTTCTTCAAAACTTTGGTTCCCCAGACTCATGACATAACATTGTGCCTAGAAAATGTCGATAGTTAAGTCTTGGTTCAACATAGGTTTTAAAATTCCTAGATGCATCAACAAGAAAGAGTGGGTGGTTTGTGGGGAAGAATTGAAAAGAAAAAGAGAGGGGACTATAAAATCTAATTAATTGATGCATTTCAACCCCTTTCTGCCACACACACACAAATAAAGACAGGTACTGATTGAGCTATCTCCCAAGTAGAAGATTTGGCTAACAAGGTTGGTGAAAAAGAAGGATATACTTGATATTTAATAACCATTTAACCCATTTTCCCCCACATTTCAATGACCTTCTGATATAACCATCAGGTAAGTAGTTGTTTGCTGCAATGCTACAACCTTATACAAATGTATAGCCTTACACAAGCTTCATTTGTTTCTGGAGGCTATAAGAATAAAGTATAATTCAACCTCTTACCCTTTATAGAAGGAGCTCTGGTAGCAGAGTGGTTATGAGTCAGGCTGCTAACCTCAAGGTCCGCAGTTAAAAACTACCAGCTGTTCTGTGGAAGAACAATGAGGCTTTCTGCTCCTGTAAAGATTTACAGCCTTGGAAACCCTGTACAGGGTCACTATGAGTTGGAACTGACTCTGCAACACATAACAACAACAACAGTTTAACATCTAAGAACTCTATCCATGCCATTTTTTCAGTCTGATTTCCACTTAGAGATGGCAAAATGCAACTTTATGGTTCAAAGAGGAATGCTTAACATGACTTATAAAAAATGTATAAGACCTCGCCAACATCAAATAACTTTTAGAACACTGAAGCTTGGTAGACTAAGTATAAATGAAATGGAAACACGGTCAAAACAAGCCTGCATTTAAAAATTAAATGAGAAAAAGACTGCAGGCAAAATGTATCATGATCTCACGAAGCCCAACTCGTTTAGAAAGTTATTAGAGACATTTTGCTAAACACATCACAACCAGGACTTCTTGTCCCCATGGAATTGTTCAGTGGAGGAAAATGAAAACTCGGAAGGTGGAGATAACATACGATATTCTTCCTTGATGCCATGGTCTCAAACTGAAATTGCCTGCTATGCTTCTATCCTGACGCTCCCCTGAGCTCTTGCCCTGAGCTGCTGAACACTGGCCAGAGCAGGAGCAGCTGTATTTCACTGGGATGTGAAATGATCCTTTAACATATTTGTTGGAGGAGTTAAGTTTATTCATTGTCATCACAAAAGTAATTGCAAGGATAGCTTGGTAACTGAACAGAACTGGTATCCTTTGCACAAAATGAGAATTCTTTGACTCTACCACTTTGTAAACATTCTGCAACAGCATTCACAATGAAGTTGGGTGTTTGGTGCATTAAGAGAGTTTAGAATTTCCTTCTCTTATCCCATTTTCCATCCCTTATCAAGGAAATGTGACCAGTGTGTTACCATCTCATAGGACTGTCAGGAAAAGTTCTCATTTAAGGATTCTTCAAAGACAAGCATTATCATTCTTAGAATTGCCACTTTATGAAACTACAACCATCATATTTTCACTAAGAGGAAGAGTTTAGGGAGGATAGAAACTTGGAGTTGACCTAGAATGCAATATGGAAATGCTAACAGTCAATGAGGCTCTTGAATGAAACTTTTCCTTATCTTAGCAAAACAAGAATAAACAACGAAAAGTGAACTGATCTTTCGAAGAGCAGGAGAGCCATTCTTCTTTCTTCAGTGACACTTTTCTACTTAATAACATACTCAGAAAGCACAAGTGAGGAGGAAGCAAAGTCTAAGAGAAACACCTTCATTCTGACCCAGTCTCAATTCCCTGGTTTTCTTGTCTCACCAAAGATAATTACATCTGCCCTGCTCCTCTTATATTGTGAAGTATTTAACCTGCTTTCATTGTGGGTTATGGTTCTCACTTGACACCCTCATTTAAATGTATGTAAATATATGTAAAGTGTCCATCCCAGTGCTCAGTACAATGACTCTGAGCTCAACCGGCTACATTCTGCCACAGCTCAGAATTAGTTGAAAACAGAGGCCCTGCAAGGTTAAGCAACTGGCTTAAGTGGTCCAGCCACAGTTGAAACCAGGTTAGGACAAGATCTTCTGAAACAAAGTTTTTGACACATGATCCTGAGGACAGATTGAGGGGCTTCAGAGTTCACTGTGCTATTTAGTTTTTATGATTATAAAAAAATAAATAAATAAATAATTCAGATTCTTCCCACATGCCTATCAACCTTATACATGCTAATGATTATCTTTAAAATGAATATAAGCCTGGAGTCATGCTGAGTTAACACCTGTTGAATGCTCCACGAACAAGATAAAAATGCAGCATTTGTTTAGTGTCTAGGGTCCATCAAGGCACAATGGGTTAAAGCTTTAGATTGCTAACTGCAAAG
>NW_006408539.1:14021037-14022778 GCF_000296735.1 Chrysochloris asiatica
GGGGTGCTACAAAAGCAAGATGTGACTGGCTTACAAGTTTTCAAGAGGGATCCTAGATCCAGAGGGCGTGAAGGAATGTAGACTCTCCACTGAGTAGTATCCAATCTGTCTAGGCGGGGCTGATGAAATGAAATGCAGATGGGTCTCTTGTGATACAATAATGAATAATTGTTATCAGGACTGCTTGTGAGGGTTGGAAATGTAAAGGTAGACATTTTGTAGCAAGGAGGGGCGTGATTAACTTTGCAGTCTAGGAGCGGAGGTCCCTGGGACCATCAATGGAGAAGAGCAGAGCGCGGGACCCTACCCAGAGAAGCAGTGATGTCTAAGATGGAGGCAGAGACTATGATGTGGAAAGATGAAGCAGTTGGGGACTTTAAACACAGAGAAGGAGAGGCTGTGTGCTGACGAAGGGGGGGAGCCAGGCTTTTAGTGTATACCCTTTAGTTGATTGATGATGTTTGGAGGGGATTGTAACCATAGCAATGAAATGATACATGGTAGGATGAATGTAAAACTAATGTTCTCCCATGTAAACTATCACATAATTCACACTAAAACATTAAAAAAAAAAAAAAGTAAATAGACATTTCACAGGAAAAAAAAAATGTAGTCTAAAAAACCCTGAGGAAGAGTTCTACTCAGTCCGCTAGCATCACAGTGAGTAAGAACCAACTCCATGGCAGCACATTCGCTTACCTCCCTTTTCTTGCAATGTTAATTATTCTCTGCATTACTAACAAGAATATTTGCTTTTAAAATAATGTAAATTTCCCTAAACAAAATCCTCCAATGGCTTCTCATTACTGCTATTGTTTAGTACCATCAAGTCATTCCAATTCCTAGCAGCCCTGCATAAGGTTACCCAGAAGTGCCTGGTGAGTTTGAATTGCTGACTTTTCAGTTAGTATCTCAGTGCCTATCCTATAGCACCACACTAGGACTCCTCCCCAAGCCAAAAAAAAAAAAAAAAATCAAATTTCTTATCTTGTTTGATGAAACTCTGTATCATCTAACCCATGCTCAATGCTCTAAGGTGGTCTTTTTACCTCTTCCACTCCCCACCATGCCTCCATTCATTACATTTCAGGAGGGTAGGTTGTCTGGATTCTTTTCTTCTCTCATACTTACAGTGTTGTCTATAAAAACAAAAGAAGAGTTCAAAATCATTTTTTAAGTGAATGAATACTATGCTAATTGCTTAACAAATCTGCTGCCAGAGACCTCTTTAAAATCTTAAAAAGTGAATGTCACTTTGATGACTAAGGTGCCCTTGAAAGAGCCATAATATTTTCAATCTCCACATATGCATGTGAAAGCTGAACAGTGAATAAGGAAATTGAAGAAGAATCAATGCATTTGAATTATGGTGTTGGCAAATGTTCCATGAACTGCCAAAAGAATGAACAAATCTGTCTTGGAATAGGTAGAGCCGCTCCTAAGAGGTGAGAATGACAAGACTTTGGCGTGCTTATTTGGGGCATTAATCAGAAATGATCAGTTCTTAGAGAATGTGCTAGACTGCAAAGTCAGTTTGAATAGCAATGTTGGTGGTTCAAGCTCACCAGCCATTCCTCAGAAACCCTACACAGGGTTGCTATGGCTCAGAACTGACTCGATGGCACACAACAATAACAAAGTAGAGAGTTAATGAAAAAGAAGAAGATCTTCAAGTTGATGGGGTTGGCACCGTGGCTGCAACAATGGACTCAAACAGCACAATTTTGAGGATGGCACAGGG
>NW_006408539.1:14023247-14044209 GCF_000296735.1 Chrysochloris asiatica
AGAATGGCATGCTGGATAAAAAACCTGCAGAAGATGAGTTAATGCCACTATTATTCAAACTGATGTACCAACTGCTAAAGTCAGTGCAACTGAAGAATTCAACCAAATGGTTCAATCTGAAATTGATCAAACATGCAATCAAGATGCATCATTAATTACTGTTGATTGGAATATGAAGGTTAGAAAAAAAGAAACAAGGATCAGTGGTTGGAAAATATGGCCTCGGTGATAGAAATGATACTGCAGATTTTATGATAGAATTTTGCAAGACCAATGACTTATTCATTGCAAATACCTTTTTTAAGCAGTGAGCTACAATATGATCTTGAACATATCTTACCTAAATTTAGAGACCCTTTAAAGAACAGATTTGATGCAAGAGACACTAATGACCAAAGACCAGAACAGTGAGGGGATATCAAGAACATCAGACAGGAAGAAAACAAAAAAGGTGCTGAAAAAGACAGGGAAGGATAAGAAGAAAATGGATGTCAGAAGAGACTGAAATTTGCACTCCAGAATAGACATGCTAAAGTGAAAGGAAGAAATGAGGAAGTTAAAAAGCTGAACAGAACATTTCAAAGGGTAGCTTGAGAAGACAGAGTGAAGTATTAAAATGAAATGTGCAAAGGTCAGGATTTAGATAACCAAAAGGGAAAAATTCTCTCAGCATTTCTCAAACTTCAGGGCTGAAATGACAATTCAAGCCTTGAATTGAAATATTGAAGGATTCTATGGGCAAAATATCAAATGATGCAGAAAGCATCAAAAGAAGATGGAAGAAATACACTGTCACAGTACCAAAATAAAAAGTCCATGTTAACTATTTCAAAAGGTAGCATACAATCAAAAATTGATAGTGCTGAAGGAAGTAGTTCAAACTACATTGAAGACATTGGCAACGACAAAAAGCAAGGCTCAAGGAATTGGCAGAATCCAAGATGAAATATTTCAACAAACTGATGAAGCACTGAAGGTGCCCACTTATCTATGCTAAGAAATTTGGAAGCCATCTACCTGGCCAATTAATTGGAAGAGAACCCTATTTGTGCTCATTCCAGAGAGATGACCCAATGGAATGTGGAAATCATTGGACAATATAATTAATATCACACACAAGTAAAATTTTGCTGAAGATAATTTAAAAAACAGCTGCAACAATACCTTGACAGAACTGCCAGAAATTCAAGCCAGATTCAGAAGAGGACATGAAACTAGGGATATCATTGCTGACATCAGATGGATCTTGGTTGAAAGCAGAGAATACCAGAATGATGTTTTTTATTGTTCTTGTTAAGTGCTGTTGACTCAGTTCTGACTCATAAAGACCCTGAATAGGGTTTCCAAGGAGCTATGCGTGGGTATCAGGATTGGAGGAAGACTCATTAACAACCTGAAATATGCAGATGACACAACCATGCTTGCTGAAAGAGAAGGGGACTTAAAATACTTACTGTTGGAGATCAAAGACCATAGCCTTCAGTATGGATTGAATCTCAATGTAAAGAAAACAAAAATCCTTACCACTGAACCAGTAAACAACATTCTTATCAACAGAGAAAAGACTGAAGTTGTCAAAGACTTTATTCTTCTTGGATCAACCATAAACACTCGTGGAAGCAGCAGTCAAGAAATCAAACGATGTATTGCATTAGGCAAATCTGATGCATAAGACTTTGTTAAAATGTTGAAGAGCAAAGATGTCAGCTTGAGGACTAAGGTACACCTGAACCAAACAAACCATGGTATTTTCAATAGTCTGCCACGCGGAAGCTGGACAGTGAATAAGGAAGACCATAGAATAATTGATGCATTTGAGTTATGGTGTTGGAGGAGAATGTTGAAAGTGCCATGGGCTACCAAAAGAACCAACAGATCTGTGTTGGAAGAAGTGCAGCGAGCGTGCTCCTTGGAAGCCAGGACAGCCAAACTTTGTCTCTGATACTTCGGACATATTGCCAGGAGGGACCAGTCGTTGGAGAAGGATATCATATCTGGTAAGGTGGAGGGTCAGAGAAAAAGAGGAAGATCCTTAGCAAGATGGATTGGCAAAGGGGCAGCATCAGTGGGCTCAAGCATGGCAACAAGTGTGAGGTTGGCCCAGGACCAGGTAATGTTTTGTTCTGTTGTGCATAGGGTCGCTATGTGTCAGTACTGACTCAATGGCACCTAACAACAACAACAACACTGGTGGGTTTGAGCCATCAATCTTGTGGATAGCCGTCCAGTGTTTAGCCTACAGCACAACATCAGGACTCCAGAAAGACGTTTATTTGTGCTTTATTGAATATGCAAAGGCTTTCAATTGTGTGGTTCATGATAAAATATGGATAACATTGCAAAGAATAGGTTTTCGTAAGGAACCTGTACATAGACCAAGAGGCAGTTCTTTGAATAGAACAAGACAATGCTGCATGCTTTAAAATCAGGAAAGGTGTATACCAGGGTTGAATCATTTCACTATACTTATTCAATCTCTATGCTGAGTAAATAATCTTAGAAGCTGGATTCTATGAAAAAGAACATGGGTCAGAAATGGAGACATCATTAACAACTGCAATATGTAGATGATCCAACCTTAGTGATGAAGATCAAAGATGACCTCCTTCAGTATGGATTACACCTCAATGTAAAGAAAACAAAGATCCTCATAACCTGACCAATGAATAATATAATCATAAATGGAGAAAAGACTGAAGTTGTGAAAGACTTCATTTTGCTTAGATCCACTAAAAAAACACTCATGGAAGCAGTAGTCAATAAATCAAATGATATTTTGCACGATGCAAATCTGCTGCATAAGACCTCTTTAAACTGTTCAAAAGCAAAAATATCAGTTTGAGGACTAAGGTGCACCTGACCCCAGCCATGCTACTGTCAATCGTCTTGTATGCATATGAAAGTTGGTCAATGAATAAGGAAGACAGTAGAAGAACTGATGCGTTTGAGTTATGGTATTGGAGAATATTTAAAGTACCATGGACTACCAGAAGAACAAACAAATTTGTGTTGGAAGAAGTACAGCCAGAATGCTCCTTAAAGCCAGAATGGCAAGCCTTCATCTCTCATACTATCAGGATGGACTAGTGCCTGGAAAAGGACATCATGCCCAGAAAAGTGGAGGATCAGCAAGAGAGAGGCAGAATATCAAGGAGATGGGTTAACACAGTCACACAGCGATGAGGATGGAGCAGGACCAGGCAGTGTTGCATTGTGTAGTGCATAAGCTCACTATGAGTTGTAACTGACTTGACAGACCCTAACAATAGCTACAAGCGAGTTTTCAGTTGCTGGTGTTTGTTGTGTGCCATTGAGTCGGTTCTGACTCATAGAGACCCTGCATAGGATTTCTGAGGAGCAGCTGGTGGTTTTGTATTCCCAACCTTGCAGTCAGTTTTCCATAGCTTATTTTACAGTGTGGTGTCATACATGACTAAATCAATCCATATGTTATGAAAGTATGAGAAACACTGTTTTACTCCAGGCTTGATTTCCATTTTATGTCTCAAAAAAAAAAAAAAAAACCTGAAATAAGTTAGTTTTAATTTACTATTAAATACAATTGTGATTAAAACATAACAGTTGTTGACAAGGAAGGACTTTTGAATGTCTCAAAGAGTTATATTGTCATCCAGCAGGTCATTTATGACGAACATTCCAAAAGGGAGAAAGTTTACACTATGGATTGGATCAATTGCTCTCAAAGTGCGGTCTCAGGAACAGAAGTAACCGCATCCCCTAGGACCTTATTAGAAACGCATGTTCTCGGGCCCCACCGCTGGTGTGGCGCTAGACTGCAAAGTCGGTTTGAACCACAAGGTCAGCAGTTCAAGCTACCCAGCCACTCCTCAGAAACACTATACAAAGTCGTTATGGATCGGAACCTGCTCGATGGCACATAACAACAATAACAACCACAACCAACTGAATGAGGGTGGGACATATAAGGACCCTTGGTGGTACAATGGATAAGAACTAGGTGCTAATGGCAAAGTCAGAGGTTCGCACCCACCAACAGCTCCTGAGGAGAAAAGACCTAGTGATCTTCTCCTGTAGATTACAGCCAAGGGCAATTCTTCTGTGTCCTGTAGACTCACTATGAGTTAGAGTCGACAGCAAAGGTTGGACGCAGCCAGCTGTGTTCACAAGCCCTTCCACTGCAGGTGATTCTGATGCGCCCTCACCTTAAGATTTCTGGATTAGATAGATTGCCAAAATTTGAAGAATTTTGCTATACATCTCGCTGGCACTTGATAAAAATGACAACAGTATATATAGCTTCCTCAAAGAAAAACTATTTTACAATGTGCAGCTTCTTAGGTTAATTTATGAAACTGTTTCCCTTTTTGGCCATCCTATCTTCCCCATGATTTTTCTTTCTTCAAGCCTCTGAAGTTCAACGTCAGTCAAAAACAGTCAAAAAAGCCTTTGGAATAGACGAGCTGAGTTTACAAAATTTAAAATCTCCAACTCAACACGATTGTGTTATATAATTCGACAGGAATGTAAAAGCGAAGCCACTCTTCCACCTGTTTGCCTCTGCTCACAGGATTGGGAGAGATTAAACCTTGCACAGATTTCTACGCAAGGCTTGGATCTGGTTCATTCTGGTCTGATGCCTTGCTGAGAACTTGCATTTCTACTCCAGATACACTGAATATACATTTTAATAAGATCCCCAGTGATTCTTATGGATACATAGATCTATAAGAATCAGCTGGGGACCTTGTTAAAATGTGTATTCAGCATATCTGGGTGGAAATACAAATTCTCAGCAGGGGTTTGAACTGGAATAAACCGGTTTGAAGGCCTGGTTCTGTATCTGTCAAACATTACAAAGTTATTTTAGGAAGGAGGTCTGGGGTGTCCCGGAAGTGATTGTGTTCCGTAAAGAGCTTCATTTGTGTCTCCTACTCTGGTCCACCGCATGGCCATTATTTTCATACTTGTTCCTTCTGGAATTTTGAAGTCTTTAATTCTCTTACAACAGACATCTTAAAGCTGGGAGCTTCTAGTGGAAATGAATTGCACAGAACTTGCGAATTCATTTATTTTGAAATGAAACACCGGTTTCCCCCAGAAAGACGAAGAAAAAAAAAAAAAAAAAAAGGCCAATTTTCCCTCTTAAAAATACCATTTAAAATAACAAATTGTTTCCCCACAAACAAATTTCCTCATTGGCCCCTAAGCATGTTCCTGTATTGTTTAAAATAACAACAGAGCATCTTATTACTAAAGAAAGAAACCACGTGACTAAACAAGCACTCCAGGAGAACAAATAACTCCTCTTTTCTCTCAGAGGCTGGGTCCTTCAGCAGTAGGGGGCCTGGCACTGAGGAACGTTTTTCACACCAGGTCTTCCACAAAATTATCAGCTGGGAGAGAAAAGGGGTCCCTGTGGTGCCCAAAGTCACAACACAGCATGGAATCCGCAGCAGCCTCTCCCAGGAGGCCCTCTTTGTTGAGACTCCATTGCACAAGGAGGAGGAAGGAGATTAGAAGAAAGGAAAATTAGATCTGAAAGAAAATATATCCTCTCTTCAAAGGATATACTCATATTGTGTGATATGCGACTTTTTTTTTTCCTACTGTAACCTGTTTTAGTAGAAAAGAGGCCCTTAGTACTCTAATTCTGAGGAGAATATATGAATACAAATGTGAGAAAGCAGTCTTCAGACTAATCTTTTTTTGGAGCTGGCAACAGTTGGAAGAATCAGTGTTTATTTATTCAAAATGTGGTTAATGCATTTCTCTTTGCGAGGATCATTCTCTTCTCTCCCTCTCTAGGACAAACTATCTAAGTACCATAAATTCATTTTAGAATTCATGAATTCAAAATCTTTTATAAGTTTAAAACATTTTATTTGAGCCCAAATTGATAAGACGGGTTCAATAATGATTTGTTGCTGTTGTTAAGTGTTGTTGTTGTTAAATTTTGTTATTAAGTGACTCTGTATGGGGTCTCCGAGGTGGATTTAAATTTCCGACCTCATGGTTTGAGGTCCAATGCTAAGAAAATCCTATATTGTTAAAATTAATTACAAGTTTAATTTAAATAAAAAATGATAGTTACCTTTGGAGTCCTGGTGTGGCTTTGTGGGTTAATGCACTGGATTTCAAGGTGGGTTTGAACTGCAAGGTCAGTGGTTCAATCTCACCAGCTGCTCCTTGCAAACCCTATAGAGGGTGGCTATAAGTCAGAACCTACTAGAAGGCACTTAACAACAACAACAACATCTTTGTAGTGTATTGTTAGGTGCCATTGAGACGGTACCAACTCATAGCAACTGTATGCACAACAGAACAAAACACTTCTTTGTCCTGTGCCAATCTCACAATCATTATTACATCCTATACATACATAAGGAGCTCTGTAGCATAATGGTTACAAATTGGGCTGCGAACCACAAGGTCAGCAGTTCGAAACTACCAGCTGTGCCGCGGGAGAAAGATGGGGCTTTCTGCTCCCATAAAGATTTACAGCCTCAGCAACCCTGTTCAGGGTTGCTATGGGCTGGAACCGACTCGACGGCACTTAACAACAACAACAATATACATACTTGGGAAAGCTATCGCATGAAAAATACCAGAATGATAGCCAACCACGTCTTGGTGAAAAATATTCAACACACATTTTCATGGAAGAAAAGTCTGCCTTTTTTATCGTTTGTATTTGAACTCAAGGAAGGGTGTTTTCTAAGTATCTTCAAATCTGAGACTGTTTCTGGTAGTTATTCTAAAGTGATCAGTTCAGAGCCATCCTCCAAGATAAATTGAAAATACGCATTAATAGAAGCATACTGCTCATGGTATGGAAAGAGCACAGGTTTGAAATGGGGACACTGAGAAATGGAGGCACTGAAAAGGTTTCAACTTAACCAGCTGCTCTTTAGAAACCCTATACAGGGTCACTATGAGTCAGAAGTGATTCAAGGCACTTAACAACAAGAAACGTAAAATAGAACTTGAGTAACCATCTTAGAAAGGTGAGCCTAGTTAAAATTTAAGACCTTCTCTAGCTACATTTCATAATTAATCACTCCTTTTTAATCTCCAAATCAGAACTTTCAGTTCAAATGAGGGGGGATACTCTCCTTCTGGGAACAAAGGCAAAATCAGCAAATAGGAACAGTTGAAACAGTCACCATTTTCAGATTGATACCATCCCAACTACTGATGTGACCACAAGTTCTAGGATCTTGATTTTCTTTCCCATTAAAAACCCCAAATGGCCTCCAGTTGGGGAGACAGATCTGGGAGATCCTTGCTCCTCTGTCTTCCTGTATATTGATACATAAAAACGCTTTGTTCTGCTTTGAATCCTGTGTCTGAGTTTTGGCTATTTAGCAACAGGTGACTAGAACTCTTTTGTGTTTAAAGATCTGAGGCTGAGGATTTCTGAAGTCAGATCCAAGTGGGATGATTTTTTTCCTGTGTTTGTGTGCACAACAACATTTCTCAAGTGCTATTTGAGATTCCTTTATTTTTATTAGGTGCCATCAAGTTGTGTCTAATGCTTAGTGACCCTATATAACAGAGTAGAAATAGCCCATAATGTTTCCTGGGCTGGAATGTTTTATGAGAGAAGACTGCTAGGTCTTTCTCCCCACTGCCCTCCCTGACCCTCAGAGCCACTAGATGGGTTTGACCCACCATCCTTTCAGTTAGCAACTGAGTACTTAACTATTGTGCCATCAGGGCTCCTATTGACTGCTTCTTGTTATTGTTAAGTGCTGTTGAGTCAGTTCTGACCCATAGAGACCCTGTACAGGGTTTCTGAGGAGCAGCTGGTGAGCTTGAACCACCGCCCTTGCAGTTAAAACCACTTTGCAGTCTGATGCATCAACCCATAGCACCACATTTACTGCTGTTACTTGCCATATCCAGTTCTGGGTAAACAGCACATGACAGCAAACAAGCTACTATGTCTAGGACAGACTGAGTGAGGGGAGAGGAGATAGCTAAAGTAGAGCCAGCCTATCTGGTACCTGTATGGCCATGGCAAAGCCTTCACCTCTTGTCCTATATAAGACAGAAGACAGAAACCATCGGAAGGATTTTATGAAGGTAATGACATAGTTTAATTTACATTTTATCAGGACTTGTCTCTCTAAATAGGAAGAGGGAAACCAGTTAGGAAGCTACTACAAAAATCCAGGGAAATAATAATGCTTTCATGAACTACAATAATAAATGTGGGATTACTGAAAAGTGAACCCTAAATATACTTTGAAGGTGGAACCAAGAGACTTTCCTGGTGGATTCCTAAAAGGGTGTGAGAGAAAAAGAACAATCAAAGTTAACCCCAAAAATTGTAGCCTACCTAACTGAAAAAAATAAAGCGGTTACCAACTGAGTTGCAGGAGTTTAGGGTTAGAAGAAGATGCAATATCAAAACTTCATCTTAGATATCCAAATGGAGATGGCACCAAAAGACATGAGGGTTTTTTAGAGGAAAGATAGTAAAGAGACATACAAGGACTCAGTGCAAAGAGACTGCATAACTAGGGATCAGAACGCTAAGACTCGAATAACAAAGGAGACTAAGAAGGAACAGCTAAATGGTATGAGAAATGCCCTGAAAGTGCTATGTCTTAGAAACCAGGTGAGGCAAGTGTTTCAGCAAGAGAGCCTGTAAGAGGTTAAGTCACCTGAAAATTGAAATTCAACCATGGGACTTAGCAAAATGAAGAGGCTTTCTTGAGGCCCCATCTCATTATGTTGGTATGCTGGATTGAATTCAGTCTCTAGAGCAGCAAACACAGTTTGACCCAAAACTCCCACTGTAAACCATAAAATTGGTTTCTGTGGCGTTCCCAGCCCCCAACCTCATATGATCTAGTATGTAGGGAACCAACCTGAGTTGTCTCATTAACATAAACTGAGGAGTGTGGCCACATGGATACAGACAAGGGAACATGTCCCTGAAATCCTTCCAGGCCCCACCTTCTGTGTCTCTCCTCTTGACTGATTTAGTACCCTTTCTCTGTAATCAGCATAACCACGAGTATAACAGGTTTTAGTAAACTTTGGTTCTTTCTAGAGAATTGTCCAACCTAATGGCAATCTGGAAATGCTCCAACTTGTAATTGGTGTCAAAAGTGAGCATGGTCTTCTGTAGACCCTTAACTCTTTGCAGTTGGTACCAGAGTCTTGAGCAGATTTGCTGAGGGCTATGCAATTAACTTTGCATTTGGGAAGCCCAACGTACTTATTCATTAAAGTGAGACACCAATGACATTCAGGAAAACTGTCCAAAGCACATTTGCTCTAAGGATGCGGTTACCCTTGACGGTTCTCACTCCTCATTTTCTGTACTCCTTTCTCACTTCTGTCTCCCTTAGCACCCAGCATACACGGGTCACCTGCTCTTCGTGGCATATTCCAGAAACTCCAAAGAGCTCTCTCTTCTGCCTGCTCAATTCCCCAAAGACAGCAATCTCAGTAAATATGAGAAAATAAATCACATGAGAGTAATTAGCTCAAAGCACTGACTGATTTAATTGCTAAAAGGGTTACTTACATGGAAAGAGAACTATGCTAACTTATATACATTTCTGCTAGATAAAAATGTGTGTCTTTTTCATGAGGGAGCAGGACTGTGAGGAAGAGTTACTTTTCTAGAACCCACATTCCCATTCTCATGACCTATTCTCATGTGTCCATCACAACGCGTCCACCCACACAACAAAGGAAGAGTATGACATGCCCATTCCTACATTGGAACAGCCATCTGCTTTTAGATTTCCTTTTCTTTCTTTTTTTTTTTTTACAGCAGCTTTTGATTAGTGGGAAGGACACTGTTGTTGTTTTTTTTGTGTGTGTTTGTTTGTTTTTTCTTTTTAAGAAAGTGCCATCAAACATTTGGCAGCATTAATCTCCCATCTGTAAAACACTCTTTACTTGGATTATCAGCAGGGTATGTGTACTCTCCGAATTTGTTTGCTGGAGAATGGAAATTTATTCAAGTAAATTAATTTGCAAACAGATATAGCTATTGCTGGATGAATGGATTTTCGCTTGGCACTTTGATGAGCAACTCTGTTGGTATCTGGGCTATTGGCATTTGCTAAAGTCCTTAAATTGTCTGCCAGACCAATTCCTATACTGCGGTAAGAAAATATATGTGAGAATTTTGCACTTGGAATATGGCTCAGTCGTCTAGCTTCTATATTTCCAGTGCAAGCTTTTAAATGGATCCTGTAAATTTATCTTCTTAGGACACTACATAATTGTGGTGTGGTGCTGTAGGATAAGCACCAGACCACAAGGTTGATTTGAACTGCAAGGTCTGCACTTCAAACTCATCAGCTGCTCCTTGGGAATCCTATACAGGGTCACTCGGAGTCAGAACTGACTGGATGGCACTTAACAATAACAACAGAACACTATAATAGATGGGGTAGGTTAGCTAGCTTCCTTTCTTTGTCTTGGTCGTATGATACTCACACAATATCCACTCCTCAATTTAAATATTTTGTGGGTTCTATTCCATGAAAACATACTCTTGAGCTTTAACAATATACAATACGCCACTTAGAATTGGGTAATTATGGAAAATCTTCAAACTAGAGAGATTTAAAAATACTTGGCTTTCATGCTTAATTGCTGTCAGTGTAATAAAAGAAAATGTCAGTAGACAGGCTTCCCTGGGCCTATCATGCATTTAAATTGATGGCAAGGCACAACCTTGATCTTTCAGTCAAAAACCAAATGAAAAAATATATATATATAAGACAATTGGATCATATGACTTAATGGCTGTGAGTTTGATTGTTTTTAATTGTATCCATAGTGCTTAACATGAAAGCAAAATTCAACCAAGGGAACAGAAGGTAATATTAATGAGTGTTTAAATGGGTATTCATCAATCTGTATAGAGAACATGAATAGAAAATGGTGTGTAAAAATATCTTTCAAAAGTTTTCCACATGCTCAATAATGCCATTGGTCTTTTGACCATTGACCCAGCACAGCAAGTCAGCAGATAATATTGATTACAGTTAGTCGATACAATGATAAAAACTCAGCAAAGAACAGTCCTCAGACTACAAAACAAAGGCTGCAGATAAGGAATGTGGTGCTTGTTTCGTGGAACTGACTTCAGACAGCATCCCTTTCCTCTTTGGTATGGGCTTCTGTTCTGGGTTTCAACTTCACCATCTTTAAAATGAGGAGGTTGAAAATAAATGAACACTATGTTCTAATTTTATGATTCAAGGCTTCTCGGTAACTTTTGATTTTTAACTTAACACATTATAAACCATTCTCTTAAAAAGCTTGAATTAAAATTTAAATTTGATAACAAATCCACCAATTGTTGGATTTCCCCATAGTAAAAGTACATGTGTCTCAATCGAATATTAAAGATTACACAGGAAACATATCTCACCAAAAGAATGCTCTGTCAGTGGGTCTTTTCTACCCTGAGGAGAGATCATCTTGAAGAAGACACAAAGAAGAGCTCCTTCTGGGGAAGCCAGAGGCAGACACACCTGAGTAATCAAAGTAGGTGGAAAGAGCCTGAGAGTCAAGTTGATCCAGAAGGCAAAGTTGCTTTCCCTATTAGCTTAAAAGTCTGTTAGAGGTTACTCAGGCAGAAGGAGAAAGTATTGTAGAGAAAGGAAATGGATTTTCCATCTGCCAGACTCCTGTTCTCTGAGAAGAGAAGCCATTTGGAGGAAAATGTTAGATTCTGAATAGAACTAAACACTGCCCTTTTGCTCCACACGGCGCTCCCTATATTCCTGAAGAATATGGGTATTCGTGTCTCTTTTTATAGCTATAAAAAAAGCCAAGCAACTTAGAATTACAACTGGGCTGCCAATTTGCCCCAATGAAGCTGTTTCAGTTGACAAAGCTAACTACTCAGGGTATAAGATGAACATACAAAAATCAGTTGGATTCTTCTATACCAATAATGACAGTGCTGAATAGGACATTAGGAAAGCAATACCATTGACAATAGCCACCCAAAGGATGAAATATCTAGGAATAAATGCAATCAGAGAAACAAAGAACTTATACAAAGAAAACTACAAAACACTGCTAGAAGAAACCAAAGGAGACTTACAAAAGTGGAAGAATATACCATGCTCCTGGATAGGAAGACTTAACATTGTGAAAATGTCAATACTGCTCAAAGCAATTTACACATATAATGCAATGCCAATTCAGATTCTAATGACATTCTTCAAAGAGATGGAAAAAACAATTACAAACTTTATATGGAAAGGAAGGAGACCCAGAATACACAAAAAACTGCTTAAGAAGAAGAATCAGGTTGGAAACCTTACACTCCCCTATTTCAAAATTTACCACAGAGCTACAGTGGTCAAAACAGCTTGGTACTGGTACAGTGAAAGATGCATTGATCAACTGAACAGAATCGAGAATCCAGAAATTAACCCATCCACATACAGCCAACTGATTTTCGACAAAGTATCTAAATGTATTCCATGGGGAAGGGATACTCTCTTCAACAGATGGTGCTGGCAGAACTGGAAACTGATATGCAAAAGATTGAAATAAGACCTTTACCTCATGTCTTATACAAAAAACGACTCAACATGGAGTAAAGACCTAAATGTGAATCCTAGAATTATGAAGGCCATCAATAAAACACATAGGGACAAATGTGAGGGCTCTAATTCAGGTAATATACAGACTACCAAACATTTAAAAAATTACACAAACAAAAGTAGACAAAGTAGATGATTGGGACATACAAAAAATTAAAAATGTATGTGCATCAAAATACTTCACCAAAAGAGTAAAAAGGTAGCCCACAGAATGGGAAAAAAATATATATTTTGCAATGACACATTGGGGACGGGACTAATTTCTAAAATATATAGGAAATTATAACACCTCTGCAATAAAAAGACAAATAACCCAATTTAAAAAATGGACACAGGACATGAATACACACTTCACCAAGGAAGAGATCTAGGCAGCCAACAACCATATGAAGAAATGTTCACAATCACTAGCCATTAGAGAGATGCAAATCAGAACAAAAATGAGATATCATCTTACACCAACAATAACAGCAAAGATAAAAAAATAGAGGACAATATATGATGGTGAGGATGTGGAAAGACTGGGATGCTCCAGCATTGCTGGTGGGATTGCAAAATGTTCCAACCACTCTGGAAAGCAATATGGCGATTCCTCGGAATGTTGGAATAGAAATACCTTATGATCCAACAATTCCTCTACTTGGTATTTACCTGCAAGAAATACGAGCCACAATCCGAGAAGATAAATGCACACCAATGTTCATAGCAGCACTATTTACAATAGCAAAAAAATGGAGACAGGCTAAATGCCCATCAACTGAAGAATGGATAAACAAACTGTGGTACATACACACAATGGAATATAATGCTACCTAGAAGAATAACAAGGAAACTGCAAGCCACCTCATAACATGGATGAACCTTAAAGATATTATGCTGAGTGAAATGTCAGTCACAAAAGGAGAAATACTGCATACGGCCATTATTGTAAAAGACTAAGAAAAAGAACCCATACTAAAAGGGGGGGAAAGTCTATGCTGTTTACTGGGATGTGTGGGGTGGGATGAGGGGGAGGGAGGAGAAGATAGAACACAGGGTAGGGAATAGACAAACCACCACTCATCTGTCCGTTTGTCACACTGTGGTAGCTTGTATGCAGCTGTGATGCTGTAAGCTCTGCCACCTGTATTTTGACTGCCACAGGGTAACCCATAAAAGACAGGTTTCAGCTGGGCTTCCAGACTAACACAGACTCAAAGAAGGAGATGCAGACTCCTTCCACATGGTTTGCTGCTGAAAACTTTATGAATGAAAATGAAACACTATCAAGTAGTACCTGAATGTTGACTATAGAAACAAGATGTGTAGAACCAGAATATTGCCAGATTGAGTGCCAGGAGAAGAGCCCTTAAGTTTGGAAGGCACTCGGAATACAGCTGGGGGGAAAGTGCCTCCACAAAGCAGAATTGACCATGATGATGCAAGTGGAGTACAGCTTTTAGGAAAGGTCACAAGTCAGAAAGAGGAGAAATAGCTGCAAACATCCATCAATAATTGGATCATAGAATGTATAAAGTATGAATTTAGGAAAATTGGAATTTCTCAGAAGTGAAATTGAGTGCATAAATATCAATTTCCTAAGCATTAGTGGGCTGAAATGGACTAGTATTGGCCATTTTGAATCTGACAGTCACATGGTTTACTATGCTCAGAATGACAAATTGAAGAGGTAACGAGTCACCTTCATCATCCTATCATATTACAGGATAATTAGTGTGGTGCTGTAGGATAAAGCATGGTTGGTTTGAACAACATGGTCATTGGTTCAAACTTACCAGCTACAGCTCAGAAACCGTATACAGGATTGCTATGAGTCCAAACTGAATTGACTATACTTAACAACAACAACAAGGAAGACCAGTGAGCCTGACCCAAATCATGGTATTTTCAGTAGCCTCATACGCATGTGTGACACTATAGGATAAGCACTGGGCCACAAGGTTGTTTTGAACTGCAAGATTGGTGATTCAAACACATGGGTTATTCTTTGGAAAACCTATACAGGGTTGCTATGAGTCCGAGCCAATTCGATGACACTTAACAACAACAACAACATATGCATGTGAAAGTTGGATGATGAATAAAGAAAGTTGTAGAAGAATTGCTGCATTTGGGTTAAGGTGTTAGAGAAAGGATGTTAAAGGTATCATGGACTGCCAAAAGAACAAACACATTTGGGGTAGGGAACCTTGATTCTAACAAGCAGGTAAGTCCTATACCTATGGTCTCCAGTTCCGTAGCCACTATTCAAGTGAGTCTGTTTCCATTTAAATTTATTAAAATTAAGTAAAAGAACAAATTTAGTTCCCCAGTTGCCCTGGTCACATTTCAGTTGTTCAATAGTCACCTATGATCCGTATTGTGAAGTGCCAGCTAGTAGGTTCCGACTCATAGCAACTCTGTAAAGGGTTTCTGAAGAGTGACTGATGGGTTTGAATCACTGACCTTGTTGTTAACAGTCCCGTGCTTATCCTCAGCACCACAACTGTGGTTAGTAACTGCTATACTACACAGTCTTGCTATATCTTTCTCAGAATACCTGGCAACACTGCTAAGAGTTGCGTGCACACAAGTTCTGTTCTTTGCTCTGTTCTCCTAGAGCTACAACTGGAGAAGGCACAATAGCTACCTTGTGAGATATTTGTTGTTGTTGTGAAGTGCCATCGAGTTGGTTCCAACCCATAGTGACCCTGTATAGAGTTTCCAAGGAGCAGCTGGTGAGCTTGAACTACTGACCTTGCAGTTCAAACGGCTTTGCAGTCTGGCGCATTAACCTTTTTCAATCATATTTTAAATAATTTGGGCCCCTATCTTCTCAGCCCTCCTGGTACCAGTTTCCTTACTGCTGAGGAAATGCTGAGGAAATATTTTAGATCATTCTTATGGTGGTGTAATGATGAAAGCTCTCATTTGCTAACCAAAAGATTGAAGGTTGGAACTCACCAGTTGCCCCATGAGAGGAAGATTGGTCCTCAGACAACCCTACTGGACAATCCTCACCTGTATTTTAAGGTTGCTGTGGATCAGAATTAACTTGACAGTAGTGGGTTCGATCACGGCAGCAATCCCACTTGCAGCATCAAACATTTTACCAGTCAGGGTTGGATCCAGTTCATAGGACCTGCTCTAGGAATTTCAGGTAGGAACAGTTTTAATCGAATCATTGGAAGATCAGGGCTATGAATAGCAAGAGGGCTACTTTCAGCAAACTCAAGGTACCTGGGAAGTTGCCATCAATTGTTTTGCTTACAGTTCTGACCTGGAACCTAACGCTAGGGTCTCTCTTTGAGATCCCTCGTGCCATATGATCGGTCCTATGCTGGGACATCCATCCCTTGATCCAATGCCCTTAGTAAAGACTGTAGATGGACCTGTCTTCTCTCATTGGTTCTGGGAAGGCATCTAAATATGGCAACTCTGTCTCTTTAAGCAGATCTCTCTGGCCATGGTCTCCCATGAACTGCATTCACTTTGCAAGCTCAGCATTTGTCTGAATTAGTGGTTTCTCTCTCTCCACTGAAGGAAGCTCCCATCTGAGGAGCATATTGATATATCCTCTAGACAATACTAGTAGGCATACTGCTACTATGACAGCCTACATTATACACGGTACAACATTCTTCAGAGACATTATTGAAAAGAAAGGGCAAATTCACTTTCTTGATGATGCAGAGACACTATGACCGCAGCAAAATGAGTTACTTTCTTCATACCCAATAGGATTTCTGTTGTGATGTGGCTGCTTGGAGTTAACAATAAATTCTGCAGAAAGACTAGTATTTTCTAAGGATCAGACACCTGTCAGTATAACAGAGGGAGTGCCAGGAATCCAGTCCTTCCTCTCCTGTAGCCCCTCTGGGCTGTTTACAGGGGATTCAGCAAGAGTAAAATACAACAGGGGCCTTCTTATAAAAAGCATGCTTTCTAAATGGCAAATTTAGAAAATTAATGCCACTAAGGAGTCCCAGACAATCTGTGCCTGCCCATCTCCCAGGAAGATAATAAAATTCAGAATCCTTCCATCAATTCCCATCAGTATAATGGAGACTTTAGGTACTACGGTCAATTAAAAAAATTCAAGTGTTTTTCCAGCATAGGTTTTCGTTTGCCATCTCTAAGTGTACAAGCTATAGATCTCTCTGTCTGCTGTAAAGGCAGAAAGAGGCAGGGGGAATTCAGAGCATCCTAGACTTTTAATAGACAGCAGAACTCTACTAGGGAAATAAAAGACATGGAATGAGCAATGAAACATCACCAGAGACCCTTACTGATAGTTAACAAGCTGCCACAAGACAGAAGACACATTGTCCATGACAGAATTAAAATCCAGTAAATGGGAGTGCTGACCTGCCACAATGGCTGTTAGAGCCTCCCGGGAGTAAATCTGAAGTAACACCCGATGGTTGTTTTTCATTTAGTCTTCTCCAGAAATAACTGTGGAAAAGACTTTTGATATTACATTTCTGGTTTGGGGGGTTCTTTTGTTTTTTAAATACACAAATAAGCCTCTATAATAGTTTCCTAGGATTGTCATAACAAGGAACCACAAAACAGGTGACTCAAGATGGTAGAAATGTATTGTCTCAAATTTTTTATGAAGGCTAGAAGTTTAAAACCAAGGTATCGATAGGGCCATGCTTGCTAATAAGGCTCTAGGGGAAGGTATTTTCTCTCCTGGCTTATGGTAGCATCAGCTTTCAGTGGCCTGCAGATGTATCTTCAAGGACATGGCTGCCCTGTGTCTCCTCTCCTTGTTTATAAAAACATCTCTCAGATTGGATTGGGATACACCCTACTTCAGGATGACCTCATGTTAACCTAATTGATGGCAACTTTAAAACCCCTATTTCTAAACACAGTCACATTTACCACTACCAGGGCTTAGAGCTTCAACCTGTGCTTTGTGGGAGACAAAATTCAATCAACAAAATACTCCCTCTTCAAAACACAAACCAATTATCCAGTATGAAAATAAAGGAGGAGGGGACTAGCTAAGCAATGCAGAAGAACGCCATGAAAATGAAGGAGGCACTCTCTTCTTCCCCACTCTGTAATTGGAGAGCAAAGAGTCACTCAGTAACATTGCTGTTGTTGTTGTTGTTGTTAAGTGCCATCAAGTCGGTACCAACTACTAGCGACCCTATGCACAACAGAACGAAACACTGCCCAGTCCTGGGCCGACCTCACTATTATTGCCACCCTTGAGCCCATTGATGCTGCCACTTTCCCAATCCATCTCATTAGGGGTCTTCCTCTTTTTCTCTGACCCTCCATCTTACCAAACATAATATCCTTCTCCAGCGACTGGTCTCTCCTGACAATATGTCTAGAGTATGAGAGACAAAGTTTGGCTATCTTGGCCATCAAGGAGCACTCTGGTTGCACTTCTTCCAAAACGGATCTATTGGTTCTTTTGGCAGCCCATGGCACTTTCAATATTCTCCTCCAACATCATAATTCAAAAGCATCAATTCTTCTGTGGTCTTTCTTATTCACTGTCCAGCTTTCATATGCATATGAGGTTACTGATGGCTTGGGTCAGGCTCACCTTAGTCCTCAAGCTGACATCTTTGCTCTTCAATACTTTAAAAAGGTCTCGTGCATTAGTAGACAGTAAATTTAGATCTAATAATAGGTAATCGTTCATTAGCTGAGAATATGGAATTCTTTGCAGCAAGACATCATGAGATGAGCTGGTGGCTGGATTTTTAAAAAGAACTAGATCATTTTCTGTCTATTAATACCTTCCTGAGTTTGGCACGCAAAGATAATGGGAAAGGTAATCTGATCGTTTGCATCACGGTACAAACCAGCTGCTCCGTCAGATTAGAAATAACTTCTTCTCCCTTTTATAAAATGTCTTACAATCAAATGAATGTGTCATGTTTATATAGGTTTGCTTTGAACTCTGGGCTTTGAATCATTACTGGAGAGGAGATTATAGACTCATTGAATCAATATTCAAATGCTCAGAGAATATTATAGTAGTTGACAAACTTGGGACTTGCTCTTAAATAATGTAAAATATACATTTATTAAACTGTCTAAAATCAATAAGAATCTTCTAGTTCATCATCTGCCTCACAGGATTGAACAAAGCAGTGGAGTAATAGCTAGAAACTTCCTACGAGTCACTCAGCCAAGAGCTCAGAAATACAATTAGGTTCTTCTGTATGCATCAGCATTGCTATGAAGAAGTAAAGGACAATAGCTGCTTTGTTAGAAATATTTTACATCAATGGAAATCAGACAGGCAGTCTGAGATGTTTTCCAAAAGCCTATTACATGTTGGACTCGGTCTGCCCATAGAGGAGTTGTAGTAATGAACAAAAAGACACAACCTCTGTCCTTATGGGGGCAGATAGATATTATTCAAATGTCCAAATTTCGTATTTATTTTTATCTTAGTCTTGGAGCAGTGGCTGAATGATTCGGAGACATAATTGCTAATGAATTAGGAAGGATTATCTATTGTCTCTAACAAGTGAGAAGAATAATTACTCTCTTGCCCTATCTCTGTCAGAACCTAAGTTCATTACATTAAACATCAACAATAATGCATAGTAAACCCCCTTTCAAGACTAAATCTCAATGTGAATACATGAGCAGACATACGCTCTGATTGGTGACTACGTTCATCACCGATAAAGGGAAGTGAGGGAAAAACAGCAATGAAGCTGTGAGCCAAGCCCTACAATGTTCAACAGACTCCTGTGAACCCAGGTGGAGACCTGGTTGGCCAGCAGTTTTTCTACTCACTTCCCTTTATCGGTGATGAACATACTGATTGGACTGGGAAACACATACTAGTTGGAGAAATACAGACCGCTGGTGTGGATTACTCTTTCAACAAGATTGTATCATGGCAATGAAACTATATATGATAAGATGAATATAAACCTAATGTTCTCCCATGTAAACTATCACATAATTCACAATAAAACATTTTTTTAAAATAAGAACAATGCATAGTGGGGTAAACCTTGGACTTTCTACTCCCAAATGATGCTTTCTACTCCCATAGAAACCCTATACTGGGTCAAATGAGTTGGAACCAACTCAGCAGCACATAAGAACAACAACAACAACATCTCTGTTTATAAAATAAATACTTTCACATCGCAAGCTACATTCTTCAAAGCATTTCCAGAAGTGGGCCTATCCCTGTATTGGCAACCACATGCTATCATGTCTAATTATATATACAGAAAACAGTGAAATGGTTGGTGTGACTGTCTTAAATCCTTTCTTTTATGTATTCCATATAGTTCATTTATTTACTTACTCAATACAAGTAAATACTTGTCTTAAGGTACAATAAGGAAGGTGAACTGGGGATGAGCCCAGATGTGTAATCAGATCACAACAATGAAACTATTTATAATAATGCAAAAGCATTATTGAAAGCTTTATCAGACAAGTCATGGGGTTTGAAATGTATCCTATAGGAAACTGGTAACATTGAAGATTTTAAGCTAGACAATGACATCATTAGATACTAGTTTTCAAATGTCAGTCTGGTGGAAGTGTAGAAGATCTACTTAAAAGGGGAGCAAAAAGATTTGCTCAAAAGCTATTTCAGTATCAAAGATGAACTGGGTTTCTTCTGTTTGGTGTTTTGCATATGAGTGTTAACTAATTAAAGGACTGCATATCAAAGGGCAATCAAAACCACATGCATTCACATGTGAGACACATGTGTCATGATGAAGAGAGGATATGATTTGGAAACCGAAGGACGTAGTTCTAAAATTCAGCCCTGTCACTCACTGTCCATGTGGCATTGATCAAGGTATGTAATCTCTCTGGGAATCAGTTTCCTCAGCTTTGAAATGAAAACAATAATTTCCCTTTTCAGAGTTTGTAGTTGTTGTTAAGCACCATTCAGTCAGTTCTGACTCATAGTGACCCAGTATAGGGTTTCCAAAGAGCAGCTGGTGGGTTTGAACTGCCAACCTTGTGGTTAGCAGTCCAGTTCTAATCCTACACCAAGGTCTAAAAAGGCTAACTTTATATATGTGAATTATGTATAACAACAGATAGCAATTAACATAAATAATCTAGGATTGTGTGTGAATTCAGTGGTTGCTCATAGTGACTCATAGTGACCCTTGTAGGGTTTCCAAGGAGCAGATGGTGGGTTCAAACCACTGATCTTGCAGTTGGCATTCCAGAGCTGATCCCAGAGTGCCACACGATCTTTATCGATGTATCAATCATTAGCTTTATACATGCTTTAAAGTGGATGTGAGCTTCTAGAATGGGTTTGAAAGTTAAAGACGAAAGTCAGTAAGAAGTATAGTAGCAATGAAAAAGGTTAATAGTAAAAAAAAAAAAAAAAAAAAAATGAAGTATAAAGACTGATCAGAAAAGAGAACCCA
>NW_006408539.1:14047956-14049528 GCF_000296735.1 Chrysochloris asiatica
ATGAGAGCCAAAATATGACCTTGAATATATCTCACCTGAATTTAAAGATCATCTGAAGAACAGATTTGATACACTAAACGTTAAAGAGAGAAGACCAGAAGAGTTGTGGGATAACATCAAGAATCTCCCACATAAAGAAAGCAAAAAGTCATTAAGAAGACAAGAAAGAAGGAAAGGTCAAAATGGATGTCAGAAGAGACACTGAAACTTGCTCTCTAGTGTAGAAAGGCTAAAGCAAATAGAAGAAATGAGGAGATCCAAGAGCTGAACAAAAAATTTCAAAGGTAAGCTCGAGAAGATAAAGCCAAATATTACAACAAAATGTGCAAAGATCTGGAGTCAGAAAACCAATTAGGAAGAACACACTCAACATTTCTCAAGCTGGGGGGAATTTTAAGAAAAAATTCAAGTCCCAACTTTCATTATTGAAAGATTTTCTGGGCAAATTATTGAATGATGCAGAAAGCATCAAGAGAAGATTGAAAAAAATACACAGAGTCACTGGACCGAAAGGAAATGGTTAATGTTCAACCATTTCAAGAGGTAGCATATGATCAAGAGCCGATGATACTGAAGGAGGAATTACAAGGTGCATTGAAGGAATTGGGAAAGAACAAGGCACCAGGAATTGATGGAATAAAAGTGGAAATCTTTCAAGAAAGTGAGGTAGCACAGGAGGCATTCACTCATCTATGCCAAGAAATTTGGAAGACAACTATCTGGCCGACTGATTGGGAGACATCTGTATTTGTGCCCATTCCAAGGAGAGGTGACCCAACGGAATGTGGAAATCATTGTATAATCTCTTTGATATCCCATGTGAGTAAAGTTTTACTAAAGGTAATACAGAAACGGCTGCAAGCATATATTGACAGAGAACTTCCAGAGGTTCAAGCCAGATTCAAAAGAGGCCGTGGAATGAGGGATATCATTGCTGATATTCGATGGATCTTGACTGAAAGCAGAGAATATCAGAAAGATGTTTACCTGTGCTTTGTTGACTATGCAAAAGCTTTCGATTGTGTGGATCATGACAGGCTATGGACAACATCGCGAAGTATGAGTATTCCAGAACACTTAATTGTGCTCATGAGGACTCTGTACATGGACCAAGAGACAGTTGTTCAAACAGAACATGGGAACATTGTATGGCTTAAAATTAAGAACGATGTGCAACAAGGTTTTATTCTTTCACCATACTTATTCAATCTGTATGCTGAGAAAATAATCTGAGAAGTTGTGTTATCTGAAGAAAAACCTGGCATCAGGTTTGGAGAAAGAGTCATTAACAACCTGGGATATGCAGATGATACAACCTTGCTTACTGAAAGTGAAGAAGACTTAAAACATTTACTGATGAAGATCTAAGAACCCAGCCTTCGGTATGAATTACATCTCAATGTAAAGAAAACACAAAATCCTCACCCTTGACCAATAAACAACATTCTTATCAATGGAAAAAAGATTGAAGTTGTCAAGGACTTCATTCTTCTTGGATCACCTATCAACATTCACTGAAGCAGCAGTCAAGAAATCAAACGACGTATTGCATTAGGCAAATCTGCTGCACAA